>NC_053396.1:98978953-99286787 GCF_905171765.1 Bufo bufo
TTGTACCCCTGCTTGGCTAAAATCACTCTTCAGAAAATAGTATTTTTACTTTTCCCCCAAAAAAATAATTTGTGCGACCTCTGCAATCAGTGACATGTGAATAAAGCCTAAGTGTGAGCATACTAGGGGCACTTTCACACTAGCGTTATTCTTTTCCGGTATTGAGTTCCGTCACAGGGGCTCAATACCAGAAAAGAACTGATCAGTTTTATCCCAATGCATTCTGAATGGAGAGCAATCCGTTCAGGATGCATCAGGATGTCTTCAGTTCAGTCTTTTTTACTTTTTAGGACGGAGATAATACCGCAGCATGCTGCTGTTTTATCTCCGTCCAAACTCCGGGACACATTTTTTCCCGTTGACATGCATTAATGGCCGAGTGTTCGGGCAAAACAGATCAGGCATGCTCAGACCACAAAAAATGTGGAAATTTTTTTTTTATGCCGGATCTGTTTTTCCAGATGACACCGGAAAGACGGATCCGGCATTTCAATGCATTTGTCATACGGATCAGGATCCTTATCGGTCTGACAAATGCCATCAGTTTGTATGCGTTTTGACAGATCCGGCAGGCAGTTCCGGCAACGGAACTGCCTGCCGGAATCCTCTGCCGCAAGTGTGAAAGTACCCTTAAAGGGGTTGTGTCATCTTAGACAATGGAGGCATATTGCTAGGATATGCCCCCATTGTCTGATAGGTGATTATATGCCCCCACACCTATCTCGTAAACGGAGGCGGCAAAGTCCCAGAGGGCACACCGCGCATGTGCAGCTGCCCTCCATTAATTTCTATGGGGCCACCACATATAAATGTGTATTGTTCCAATAAACATGTGTATAACAAAACATGTGTAATTGCAATAATTTTTAGACCGGCCGGGAGAACTGAAGCGCAACACAGAATCTGTCAGATATTTAACATAGTTCTTTTTTGCAGAAGGATCCGCCACATGTTGTCTGGTTTCTTCCTAAAACCAACAACTCGCTTAACATTTTTTTTTTCAATTATTCAAGTCCTACAAGAACTTTCAAACTTCTGTCTTGCAGTTTATTATGCCTGCCATCCCTGGTAGGGACGAATAGGTGTACTAATATGGCAAACCTGGGAGCAATTGTTAGGCCCTCAACTTCCATACAAACCAAATCAGCACTTGCGATCATTCAGTGCATGGTGGAGGGAGGGTGAAGAAATGGCGGGACAGAGGGGTCCTCCTCACTCTGTAAACCAAATAGATGTTGTGGTCAGCACTGAAAAGGCTGAAGTTGCAGCAGGGTGTCAGCTGCAACATTGCTTATAGCACAGACCTGTCACTTACCAGTAGGAGGAGCGCCCGGCCGGCCACAGACAGCGCACGTAAGTATAATGCTGGTAAAAGTGCTAAGTAACCATGGCAGCCATGGTAACCGATCGGAGCCCCAGCGATTAAACTGGGACTCCGATCGGAACTGCCGCTCCGCTGCCACCAATGATGGGGGGGAGGGGGGTTGTTAACCTGTGGCCACTGCCACCAATGATTTTTATTAGGGGTGGGGGTGGGGGGTTGCTCCGCTGCCACCAATGATGGGGGGGAGGGGGGTTGTTAACCTGTGGCCACTGGACACCAATGATTTTAATAGGGGGGGGCCACACTGGCCACCAATGATTTTAATACTGGGGAGGGAGGGAGGGAGGGGGGGGGGGGCGTACTGGCCACTAATGATTTTAATACTGGGGAGGGAGGGGGGTCTGGCCCCTGCTGCCTGGCAGCACCTGATCTCTTACAAGGGGCTGAGATCCGCACAATTAACCCCTCAGGTGCGGCACCTGAGGGGTTAATTGTGCGGCTCACAGCCCCTTGTAAGAGATCAGGTGCTGCCAGGCAGCAGGGGGCTGTTATGTCCACAGTTCTCAGTATATTATAACTTGAAGCGTCCCCATCACCATGGGAACGCCTCTGTGTTAGAATATACTGTCGGATCTGAGTTAGATTGTGAAAACTCAGATCCGACAGTATATTCTAACTCAAATCCGATGGTATATTCTAACATAGAGGCGTTTCCATGGTGATGGGGACGCTTCAAGTTAAAATATACCATCGGATTGGAGAAAACTCCAATCCGATGGTATATTAATATTACCCGAACACCGAACCCGAATTTTACTGAAATGTTTGGGTCCGGGTTCGGGTGCCGAACACTGTAAAGTTCGGTACGAACCAGAACTTTACAGTTCGGGTTCGCTCAACCCTACAGATCAACATATCATGACTATGGCCAATTTAACAGGTTGCTGTCTCCATTCCTTTTCACATTCCATACTATTCAGTTTACAACCTGCTCCTCATATGACACTTTTTTCATGGGGAGGCATCCCTCCCAGTAATACATGCTGGATGTGAGGTCTCTGTGTCCAGGAGATCAGCACAGGTTCATTCCTGGCCTGATTTCTCCTCCTAGTACATCTCCTGCTTGATCTCCTCTTCCCCTGTGTGTATATGTGATCTCTCCTCCCTGTCAGAACTGACACTGCCTGTGTGATCTCTCCTCCCTGTCAGAACTGACACTGCCTGTGTGATCTCTCCTCCCTGTCAGAACTGACACTGCCTGTGTGATCTCTCCTCCCTGTCAGAACTGACACTGCCTGTGTGATCTCTCCTCCCTGTCAGAACAGACACTGCCTGTGTGATCTCTCCTCCCTGTCAGAACTGACACTGCCTATGAGATCTCTCCTCCCTGTCAGAACTGACACTGCCTGTGTGATCTCTCCTCCATGTCAGAACTGACACTGCCTGTGTGATCTCTCCTCCCTGTCAGAACTGACACTGCCTGTGTGATCTCTCCTCCATGTCAGAACTGACACTGCCTATGAGATCTCTCCTCCCTGTCAGAACTGACACTGCCTGTGTGATCTCTCCTCCCTGTCAGAACTGACACTGCCTGTGTGATCTCTCCTCCCTGTCAGAACTGACACTGCCTGTGTGATCTCTCCTCCCTGTCAGAACTGACACTGCCTGTGTGATCTCTCCTCCCTGTCAGAACTGACACTGCCTGTGTGATCTCTCCTCCCTGTCAGAACTGACACTGCCTGTGTGATCTCTCCTCCCTGTCAGAACAGACACTGCCTGTGTGATCTCTCCTCCCTGTCAGAACTGATACTGCCTGTGTGATCTCTCCTCCATGTCAGAACCGACACTGCCTATGAGATCTCTCCTCCCTGTCAGAACTGACACTGCCTGTGTGATCTCTCCTCCCTGTCAGAACTGACACTGCCTGTGTGATCTCTCCTCCCTGTCAGAACTGACACTGCCTGTGTGATCTCTCCTCCCTGTCAGAACTGATACTGCCTGTGTGATCTCTCCTCCCTGTCAGAACTGACACTGCCTGTGTGATCTCTCCTCCCTGTCAGAACTGACACTGCCTGTGTGATCTCTCCTCCCTGTCAGAACAGACACTGCCTGTGTGATCTCTCCTCCCTGTCAGAACAGACACTGCCTGTGTGATCTCTCCTCCCTGTCAGAACTGACACTGCCTGTGTGATCTCTCCTCCATGTCAGAACTGACACTGCCTATGAGATCTCTCCTCCCTGTCAGAACTGACACTGCCTGTGTGATCTCTCCTCCATGTCAGAACTGACACTGCCTGTGTGATCTCTCCTCCCTGTCAGAACTGACACTGCCTGTGTGATCTCTCCTCCCTGTCAGAACTGACACTGCCTGTGTGATCTCTCCTCCCTGTCAGAACTGACACTGCCTGTGTGATCTCTCCTCCATGTCAGAACTGACACTGCCTGTGTGATCTCTCCTCCCTGTCAGAACTGACACTGCCTATGAGATCTCTCCTCCCTGTCAGAACTGACACTGCCTGTGTGATCTCTCCTCCCTGTCAGAACTGACACTGCCTGTGTGATCTCTCCTCCCTGTCAGAACTGACACTGCCTGTGTGATCTCTCCTCCCTGTCAGAACTGATACTGCCTGTGTGATCTCTCCTCCATGTCAGAACTGATACTGCCTGTGTGATCTCTCCTCCCTGTCAGAACTGACACTGCCTGTGTGATCTCTCCTCCCTGTCAGAACTGACACTGCCTGTGTGATCTCTCCTCCCTGTCAGAACCGATACTGCCTGTGTGATCTCTCCTCCATGTCAGAACCGACACTGCCTATGAGATCTCTCCTCCCTGTCAGAACTGATACTGCCTGTGTGATCTCTCCTCCCTGTCAGAACCGATACTGCCTGTGTGATCTCTCCTCCATGTCAGAACTGATACTGCCTGTGTGATCTCTCCTCCCTGTCAGAACTGACACTGCCTGTGTGATCTCTCCTCCCTGTCAGAACTGACACTGCCTGTGTGATCTCTCTCCCCAGATCCTGCAGGTTCTGCTCCATGTAAACGAATGCTGCCTGGGTGAGATTTCTCTCCTCCTCTCGTAGATTCTGCAGAGGGTGCTCTACTCACTCTCTAATATTTATCACAGTGTACAACCTCCTCCCCTTCCCTTCCTACAGGTAACACCAAGAGCCATCATCATCCAGGAGCAGTAGCTTCATTTTACAGTTAGGAAGCAAATGAACAACAGAAACAAAATAGCTCATAGGTGTCTATGGCTTTGAATCTTTCATCCAGTCCATCCATACTTACAGGAAAATACTTCTCTACTATTTCAAAGTCTTGGTACCCAATAATAATCCAGACAATCAGGGTGACAACAGAAACTATTACAATGAAAGGAACAAAGTAGCCACTGAGTTTATCAGCAAACTGCTGGATAGGAGCCTGGAAGAGAAAATATAAATGACATTCATAGACAAAAAAGAGACATGTTATCAATGTGCAAATACAGCGAAATCTACATTTAGTGTTAAAAATCACCAGTCTAACTTTACGTGGCCATATTTTTCATCTGTGTGCTATCCACATGTTTTGTGGGGAGCACACTGCGCCACTTGTTTCTCGGAGGCCGTGTACACATCCATATTTGTGTGCAGCTGCGGACAATAGCCTTTTCTATTGATGGGAGTTTGAAAAACAATATATCTGTATTTTACAGACAGGTACGGTCGTATGCATACAGCCTTAAAGGGCATCTGTCAGCAGATTAGTACCTATGACACCGGCTGACCTGTTACATGTCCACTTGGTAGCTGAAGACATCGGTGTTGGTCCCATGTTTACATGTGCCCGGATTGCTGAGAAAAATGAAGTTTTAATATATGCAAATGAGTCTCTAGGAGCAACGGGGCATTGTTGTTATACCTAGAGTCTGCTATCTCACAATAGGCTACGCCCCCTGCACTTTAATTGACAGGGCCAGACATGGAAAACGTGCTCACACCCGCCTAGCCCTGTCAAAGTGCAGAGGGCACGGCAGTTGATCTCTATACATCTAAAGCTTGTATTACACCTGCTGATTTTTTGGTAGATGATCGCTAACGATCGATCGTATGAACGCTCTTTAGCGATCATCTTGCAGCGTAATACTGCCGCCGACTGCCCGATAAACGAGCAATTTAAACCTTTTGACATTGGGCAATCCAAATCTTTTGACAAAATTATTTAAAAAAAATTATTATTTGCAGGCAGCAGATCGTGCTATCTAATCACGATCTGCCGCCAGCTAACCACTATACAGCATGGGGATGAGCGATGGCATAACAATCACTCCTCCCCATGCTGCGGAGGAGATCACTGCATGTAATAGCAGCCGTCTCCTCTGCTGGCGAGCATGTGACTGCCGGGAGGGAAGGCTTCCCTCCCAACAATCATCTGCCACATTGGGCTGAGTAATACTGCCTTGAGACTCAAAAGCAGACAATTGCGGTCATGTTTCATTTTAATTAGGCCATAGATGATCAAATGTGTTATCTTCACAGCACTAAAAATCATTTATTGGGAGGGGTACAAAACACCCCTAATCTGCATTCAATAAAAACATTCATTACCACGTGGGTGACAGAGAACTGCTATATAGAAGTTGTTACCTTGGATGTCTGTGCTTCTTCCACGAGTTTAACTATTTGTGATAAGGTAGTGTCTGAACCAACATGAGTGGCAGAGATGAGCAAGGAGCCATTCTGGTTAATTGAGCCCGCAATAACACTGCTTCCTGGCTTCTTAGTGACAGGCATGGCTTCACCTGAGAAAGAATATGGCACAGATTCAGGTTCACGGTAAATGCTACAAATTAAGTTATATATATACAGTCTCCTGAAAGTGCACTTTATAAAAGGTCACGCCATGGTGAATTCCCACTGTGTTTGCAGTATGTTTAATGACTATGCTGGGAAAACTCCTGGCATACACATTAAACGTACCATGAGCTCCCATTAAACCGACGGAGGCCAAAAAAGTGTCCTTTTGGCTGCCATCAGGCTGGTATACATTGGTATACCTTTTAACTGTTGGACAAAATGGTGTAAGTCAACTACGCTATTCTATCCAGAGGTATACCATGTTTTATCAGTTGACAGTCCCTGTACACCTCAGACATACACTGCCAATGCAGTGAGAATCCACTGAAGTAACAATCACAGGAAGAAGTCATCATATTACTCTATTTCCAGCAGATGAAAAATAATATTCCATAAAACTTCTAATTTTTTTGCAAATGTTTTTCAACAAAACTCATAATTTAAAGCCGTGAAGCTGTGAGCAGAAGCCAACGGCTCACAAGATGCATGTTAGAAGCATAAGTTGGATGGGGTTAAAAGGGAATAATTAAGCAAATTAACAAACACCAAGATATGACTGTAGAACAGCACTAACATTTTATGTCAAAAATGAATAATGACAGATTCCAGATTTGTAAACATTTGTATAATCTTTATCGCTAACGCTGTAAAAGTTGTGTTACTCATGAGGGTCTACACAAACAAGGCCAAAAACAATCATGGAAGCCAGAGGCTGCTCCACAGTGTCATCAAGTACCTGTAATGAGGGACTCATCCACCATAGAGTGGCCTTCAATAACTCGCCCGTCCACAGGAAACTTTCCACCAGGTACCACTTTCACAATGTCCCCTCTCTGCACCAATTCCACATCAACCTGCTCCTCACTGTGACATAAAAAAAAAGACATTTCCATTAGTCTGATGGAAAAATATTTGTGTTACTAGAAGGTTATCGCTAATAAACCTCAAATTGTGTGCCATAATACAAATAGAGGGTCCATGTACTACAACTTGGTGGCCATTTAGGCCAAACAGTTTATCTCGAGAACAAATTGGTGGAGATTTACGAAGCTAAATGCACCAGTATTTTGTCAGAATTTGCACAAAAAAACTGAAATATGTATCTTGTACCACATGTATTATGTGTTTTAGAGACTTGAACCTCATTAGACAACAGATATGGCTTTGAGGCAAGGGGTTTGACTTGCCAGGAAGTGGTGTGGTATAAAGTGCGATAATGTGACAAAATGTCATCTAAATTTTGGCACAAAGTAGGCAAACCAATAGGTGAAGTAAAATTAGACATAAATGGCTACATTGTTCCTCAAGATGCTATAATAATTCATCATAATGCAGTGAGTCACCGTGATGGACATCTTTAGGGTCCATTCACACATCCATATGAATGGGTCCGTATGTGTTTCGCAATTTTGGGGAACAGGTGCGGCCCAATTAATTTCAATGAGGCCACAAAAGATGCGGACAGCACACCAGGTGCTGTCCGCATCCGTAGTTCCGTTCCGCGGCCCCACAAAAAAGATAGAGCATGCCCTATTCTTGTCCGCAGCCACGGACAAGAAGAGGCATTTCTATCACAGGGCCGACCATGTGCTGTCCGCAAAATGCAAAACACTTGCGAACGTGTGAATGGACCCTTAGAACTCTTTACTATTAGGCAGAATTAGTTAATCTGCCCCAGTGTTTTACTAATCACAGATGTCAGAAGAACTAAGGCTTTGTTCACATCATGTTTTGCCAAAAAGCTGATCAATGTCGCACCCCCACGATCAGTTACTGATGACCTATCCAGAGGACATCTTGGAAAACACCTTTAAGGCTGCGTTCACACGGGCGAGATTTCCGCGCGGGTGCAATGCGGTAGGTGAACGCATTGCACCCGCACTGAATCTGGACCCATTCATTTCAATGGGGCTGTTCAGATGAGCGATGATTTTCACGCATCACTTATGCGTTGCGTGAAAATCGCAGCATGCTCTATATTCTGCGTTTTTCACACAACGCAGGCCCCATAGACGTGAATGGGGTTGCGTGAAAATCGCAAGCATCCGCAAGCAAGTGTGATGTACCATGTGATTGGAGCATGTGATCTGACGTCACCAAAGGTCCTTTAGCCCATAGTTCATCTTTTAAAGAACTAAAGACCGGGAGAACTACGCGAACAAGAGGAGAAGGTGAGTTAATTTTTTTTATTTTTTTTAACCCTTAATTGATCACCTACTAAGCATTCTGTATTCAGAATGCTATTATTTTCCCTTATAACCATGTTATAAGGGAAAATAATACAATCTACACAACACCGAACCCAAACCCGAACTTTTGTGAAGAAGTTCGGGTCTGGGTACCACAGTCGGTTTTTTATCACGCGCGTGCAAAACACATTGCACCCGCACGATAAAAACTGAACATCGGAACGCAATCGCAGTCAAAACTGACTGCAATTGCATTCCTACTCGCGCGGGTTTGCCGCAACACACCGGGACGCATCCGGAACTATTCCGGACACGCTCGTGTGAACCCAGCCTAAGTGTCTTTAAAGGGAGTCTGTCACCTCCATATGGCCACATACAGTGCTTACATGGCTCTGTAGCACACCTATACAGGATTGTAACGGTACCTTTGTTCTTTTCTTTAGACTTGCACCAGCAGGAAAAACAAAGTTTAATTCATATGCAAATGAGCACTCGCAAGTGCCCAGGGGCGGCGTTCAGTGTGTAGGTGCCCAGGCTGCTCTGCTTTCTTTTCACTTTACTCCTCCCCAGCCTCTGCCTTTGCCTGCCCTCCAAGTCCGGACCTATCGATGAGGCAAGAGAATTGGAGGGCGGGCAAAGGCAGAGACTGGGGAGGAGTAAAGTGCAAAGAAGGCAGAGCAGCCTGGGCACCTACACACTGAACGCCGCCCCTGGGCACTTGCGAGTGCTCATTTGCATATGAATTAAACTTTGTTTTTCCTGCTGGTGCAAGTCTAAAGAAAAGAACAAAGGTACCGTTACAATCCTGTATAGGTGTGCTACAGAGCCATGTAAGCACTGTATGTGGCCATATGGAGGTGACAGACTCCCTTTAAATAATAATAGATATTAGCAAGTAACGAGGTTACCTCACGATGGAGTTGTCAGGCCTCAGTGTCACAATGGTGGCTTCAGTTGCTTGCAGTGAAATGAGTCGTGCCAGGGCTTCTGATGTTTTGCTCTGGAAAAGATTTGCTCAGGTTACATTTTTAGAATTGATGACCATTGGGAAAACCCACAGTGTGGATTTCACATCTGCAGCATGTTCATTTATGTTGTGGATTTCTGCCGCAGATTTCGCCCATTCCAATGCAAAGGGTGAAATCTGCAGCAAATCCGCAGCTTTTTTCTTTCCACTGAAAACGCAGCAAAATCGTACAATCTGTTTTTTACTGCTGCAAAAAATGCTCAGTGGACCCACTACATGTGGCCATACCCTATCAGTACTAATACAGCAGCAAATGAAACCCTTGTGACCCACAAAAAACACTTAATCAAAAAGAAGGCCAAAGAAGGAAATCTTAAAAAACAGGAAGATGGCTTATTCTGACAAACTGCCTAGTCATGTTAACCCATTCTCCAACATAAGTCTGGGATATTAAAGAGGTTGTCCCACAGAAAACATTTGTTAAAGCAGCACCTGGATTTGAATACTTTGTAATTTAGTATAGCCACGGAGTAAGGGTCCATTCACACGTCCGTAAGTGTTTTGCGGATCTGCAAAACACGGACACCTGCAAAGTGCGATCCGCAATTTGTGGACCGCACATCACAGACACTATAACAGAAAATGTATTTTCTGGTCCGCAATTGCGGACAAGAATAGGACATGTTCTATTTTTTTCAGGAACGGAATTGCGGATCCCGAAAAAACGGATGCGGATCCTGAAAATGCGGATTCGCATTCGTTCCAGCCCCACTGAAAGTGAACGGGTCTGCAAATTGCGGAACTAATGCGGACCCAAATTACGGACGTGTGAATGGACCCTTAATCAACTAAATCTATTTGTATAGCACCACCTGCTGTTTGTTCTTTCTGTAATTTCTCTGTCCACCTAGCTGAGGAGGCCACACATGCTGAGTTCCATCCTTCAGCTGTCACCTACCTATCTACTGTTAGAAGCTGTGACAATTACCAGACACAGCTGTAGCACAGAGGAAACGGCCCCTGAGAAAGGACACACCCATCAAGAAAGGACACTCCCACTGTGCTGCCAGCTTGAAATCTAGCAGATTAATTGGAGTAATGAATGGGGAGATCTCTGGTTGCATGTGATATCCAGGGCTGGTTCTAGCTTTGTTAGACAGAGATTGTCATGTACTATATGACGTCTGTAGTACATTTTTTTTTACACTAATCATGGGATAGCCCCTTTTAAAATTGAACCATAGTCCTCAGTTAGAATAAATTAAAAAGAACAATTATACACCGATTACATAACTAAACAGTATAATATTATGGCCTCTACAAAAATATAGATCTATTCTGCCTCTGTGGTACATACTGAACATACACATATAGCCTAGACTTCTGCAGCTCTATGTCATACAGAGCCTTACAGATGCATAGTGGGTGCAGCGCCTCTGATAAGTGTATCATCTTATCATAATGCTTCCACCATAGTAGGCAAGCACATTACTACTCACCTTAGCAACATGCTCCAGCCACCGGCCCAAGGCAATGAAGACAAACAGCATCGGTGGGGTGTCAAAAAAGGTAATCGGGTTTACTTTGGCTTTTTCTACCATGGCAACCAGAAGAATAACCAGCGAATAAATAAAGGCGATAGAGGTGGCCAGAACTATGAGTACATCCATATTGGCAGTCCTATGCTTCAAGGCTTTGTATGCTTGAATGTAGAAGTACCATCCACCTAAAAACTAAAACATTGACAACAGATTGGCATAAGCAGTCTAGAAACAATACTCAAAATTAGTACAGCATAAAATGTCTAGGGGCAGGAAAAGAGTCACCCACAGAAATAAGGGGGTCCCACAGCAAGGATCAAAACGGGTCTCCCTTTATGGTGCTGGGATTTGTCAACTAGCACAAAATGGCCTTGTGTTTGCTTTTCCTTACAGGACCCCAACATAATCCTTGGATCCTTTCCCTACGTATTTTTTGGTAATATAACTCCTCTGGAGACAGGAGTCTTACAAAGGTACTTGCCAACCAGTAGCATCTTTCTAAGGACCCCATAGCGGCACCATGCTGTCAGTATGGCATCTACACCCTTGTCTGACATTACTAAAACAGCTTTTCAATGGTCGGATTCTCCTGTGCTGAACCAAGGCCACAGTGACAAACTAAAGAAAAACGAGTGTTTTTTTTATGTAACCTACTGTATTTACAGGTGTTCTATTCACCATCACGACGCCAGTGCACTATGTTAATACCGTACTCCTCCGTGGCACTCCGCGCTGTTTGCATAGCTCGTCTATTGTCATTCAGACTAAAAACTATGCTACGCAAATAGAGCAGGCGTGCTACGTTAACACTAGAATGCCACGGCGGTCAAATTGGCGAATGATACATCAGTAACTATTCTGGAGCAGCTTTTCTTCTGTGTTGTGAAGCAGCTCTGTTATTCCTCCTAGAAATGTATTAATATATTAAAAACTGGGTGTTACCTTTTGGGGTGTGTCCCTATATAGTCTGACACTGGCAAATCCTTGCCGGCTGTGAAGGGATGCAGGCTTTAATAAGGGAAACGGTAACATCCATTTGTCAATTTATTCGTATATTTACAAGACAGGCACAACACAATGAAATCCTCTTTAAGGTCATTTACCTGCACAGGAACACACAACAGGAAGGACAGCAGGTTCATGATGGACAGGCCTGGCATAATCTGATACTCCAGGACCATTGTCGGGTGATACATTGTTATATCGTCCATGCTCATGTTGTGGTGGTTCAGCATCATGTGACTGCTGTCCATAAACATCATGTGGATCATTAATCCCATTACAGGAATGCAAAAGATCAAGCTAATAAGAAAAGATCGCTTCCACCTTGGAAAAATAAACATCACAGGTTAAATCCTTGGAAACATTTTATATAAGTTATGGCTAAGACAATGGAAGAATGTACTCCTACAAATGACTGAAGGCAGAAACCTTCATAGAAAGTGCACAGATCATCAGAAAGTTACAGATGGCTGGCCTATTCAGGTACATGATAACTCTATTGCATCATTAGAGGCAACCCTTTATAAAATGCGGCCATAAGGGGGAGGTCATCTCCTGGGACCCCCCATAAAAAGCTTATTTTGAGAGGAAATGCCATGGCCAGACGGGTATTTCCAATGCAGGGAATCGTACGTCCATGTATTGAACACCCTGCACACTTCCCTTTATTATACCACAGCAGTACAGCCCGTCCCCGCACAGATGGATGAATAGTCCAGACCAGTCATGTGTTGTGCATGAAGATGCTATCAGTCATGTAATTTCTGGCATTCCGGTGGGGGGAAGAGGGTCACATGGTGCATGCCAGTGTGTTCACCCAGAGGGCAGGAGGGTGCGAGTGGGAGTCAAATGACTGCTGCACAGGGCGATTCATGGGCAAGGGTAGGCCATTCACCTGTGTATAGACTGAGCTTTACTGCACTGCAATAGGAAAGGTATGTGAACCGAATTTTACATCCATGAGTATCCAAAAATAAAACTGTATAATAGAGAAAACAAAGAAATATCATTGTAAAGTTCCCCTGTACATAAGATTATATACCCTCCTCCAGACCTCCCTCTATATACATTACATACCCCCTCCAGTCCTTCCTCTATATACATTATATATCCTCCCCCCTCTATATACCCTCCTCCAGACCTCCCTCTATATACATTCCTCCTCTTCTCCTCCCTCTATATACATTATATATCCTCCTCCTCTCCTCCCTCTATATACATTATATACCCTCCTCCAGTCCTCCCTCTATATACATTCCTCCTCCTCTCCTCCCTCTATAAACATTATATACCCTCCTCCAGACCTCCCTCTATATACATTCCTCCTCTTCTCCTCCCTCTATATACATTATATATCCTCCTCCTCTCCTCCCTCTATATACATTATATACCCTCCTCCAGTCCTCCCTCTATATACATTCCTCCTCCTCTCCTCCCTCTATAAACATTATATACCCTCCTCCAGACCTCCCTCTATATACATTATATACCCTCCTCCAGACCTCCCTCTATATACATTATGTACCCTCCTCCAGTCCTTCCCTCTATATACATTATGTACCCTCCTCCAGCCCTCCCTCTATATACCCTCCTCCAGACCTCCCTCTATATACACTCCTCCAGTCCTCCCTCTATATACCCTCCTCCAGTCCTCCTCCTTTATACCCTCCTCCAGTCCTCCTCCTTTATACCCTCCTCCAGTCCTCCTCCTATATACCCTCCTCCAGTCCTCCTCCTATATACATTATATAACCCCCTCCAGTCCTCCCTCTATATACCCTCCTCCAGTCCTCCTCCTATATACCCTCCTCCAGTCCTCCTCCTATATACCTTCCTCCAGTCCTCCCTCTATATACAATATATACCCTCCTCCAGTCCTCCCTCTATATACAATATATACCCTCCTCCAGTCCTCCCTCTATATACACTATATATCCTCCTCCAGTCCTCCCTCTATATACACTATATATCCTCCTCCCTCTATATACATTGTACACCCTCTCCCTCTATACACATTACATACCCTCCTCCAGTCCTCCCTCTATATACATTGTACACCCCCCACTTCTCCTCCTATATACATTATATACCCTCCTCCAGTGTACCCTCCTCCACTCCTCCCTCTATATACATTGTATACCCTCCTCCTATATACATTATATACCCCCTCCAGTCTACCCTCTATATACACTATATACCCTCCTCCCTCTATATACACTCCTCCAGACCTCCCTCTATATACATTATGTACCCTCCTCCAGTCCTTCCCTCTATATACATTATGTACCCTCCTCCAGCCCTCCCTCTATATACCCTCCTCCAGACCTCCCTCTATATACACTCCTCCAGTCCTTCCCTCTATATACACTCCTCCAGACCTCCCTCTATATACCCTCCTCCAGACCTCCCTCTATATACACTCCTCCAGTCCTCCCTCTATATACCCTCCTCCAGTCCTCCTCCTTTATACCCTCCTCCAGTCCTCCTCCTTTATACCCTCCTCCAGTCCTCCTCCTTTATACCCTCCTCCAGTCCTCCTCCTATATACATTATATAACCCCCTCCAGTCCTCCCTCTATATACCCTCCTCCAGACCTCCCTCTATATACCCTCCTCCAGACCTCCCTCTATATACCCTCCTCCAGACCTCCCTCTATATACCCTCCTCCAGACCTCCCTCTATATACCCTCCTCCAGACCTCCCTCTATATACCCTCCTCCAGACCTCCCTCTATATACCCTCCTCCAGACCTCCCTCTATATACACTATATACCCTCCTCCAGTCCTCCCTCTATATACCCTCCTCCAGACCTCCCTCTATATACACTCCTCCAGACCTCCCTCTATATACATTCCTCCAGACCTCCCTCTATATACACTCCTCCAGACCTCCCTCTATATACCCTCCTCCAGTCCTCCTCCTATATACCCTCCTCCAGTCCTCCCTCTATATACCCTCCTCCAGTCCTCCTCCTATATACCTTCCTCCAGTCCTCCCTCTATATACAATATATACCCTCCTCCAGTCCTCCCTCTATATACAATATATACCCTCCTCCAGTCCTCCCTCTATATACACTATATATCCTCCTCCAGTCCTCCCTCTATATACACTATATATCCTCCTCCCTCTATATACATTGTACACCCCCCACTTCTCCTCCTATATACATTATATACCCTCCTCCAGACCTCCCTCTATATACACTCCTCCAGTCCTCCCTCTATATACCCTCCTCCAGTCCTCCTCCTTTATACCCTCCTCCAGTCCTCCTCCTTTATACCCTCCTCCAGTCCTCCTCCTTTATACCCTCCTCCAGTCCTCCTCCTATATACATTATATAACCCCCTCCAGTCCTCCCTCTATATACCCTCCTCCAGACCTCCCTCTATATACCCTCCTCCAGACCTCCCTCTATATACCCTCCTCCAGACCTCCCTCTATATACCCTCCTCCAGACCTCCCTCTATATACCCTCCTCCAGACCTCCCTCTATATACCCTCCTCCAGACCTCCCTCTATATACCCTCCTCCAGACCTCCCTCTATATACACTATATACCCTCCTCCAGTCCTCCCTCTATATACCCTCCTCCAGACCTCCCTCTATATACACTCCTCCAGACCTCCCTCTATATACATTCCTCCAGACCTCCCTCTATATACACTCCTCCAGACCTCCCTCTATATACCCTCCTCCAGTCCTCCTCCTATATACCCTCCTCCAGTCCTCCCTCTATATACCCTCCTCCAGTCCTCCTCCTATATACCTTCCTCCAGTCCTCCCTCTATATACAATATATACCCTCCTCCAGTCCTCCCTCTATATACAATATATACCCTCCTCCAGTCCTCCCTCTATATACACTATATATCCTCCTCCAGTCCTCCCTCTATATACACTATATATCCTCCTCCCTCTATATACATTGTACACCCCCCACTTCTCCTCCTATATACATTATATACCCTCCTCCAGTGTACCCTCCTCCACTCCTCCCTCTATATACATTGTATACCCTCCTCCTATATACATTATATACCCCCTCCAGTCTACCCTCTATATACACTATATACCCTCCTCCCTCTATATACACTCCTCCAGACCTCCCTCTATATACATTATGTACCCTCCTCCAGTCCTTCCCTCTATATACATTATGTACCCTCCTCCAGCCCTCCCTCTATATACCCTCCTCCAGACCTCCCTCTATATACACTCCTCCAGTCCTTCCCTCTATATACACTCCTCCAGTCCTTCCCTCTATATACACTCCTCCAGACCTCCCTCTATATACCCTCCTCCAGACCTCCCTCTATATACACTCCTCCAGTCCTCCCTCTATATACCCTCCTCCAGTCCTCCTCCTTTATACCCTCCTCCAGTCCTCCTCCTATATACCCTCCTCCAGTCCTCCTCCTATATACATTATATAACCCCCTCCAGTCCTCCCTCTATATACAATATATACACTCCTCCAGACCTCCCTCTATATACAATATATACCCTCCTCCAGTCCTCCCTCTATATACACTATATATCCTCCTCCAGTCCTCCCTCTATATACTAGGCCTGCACAATATATCGCCAAAGCAATCGCAATCGCAATTAATCGCCATATCGCAATCGCCAATTGGCCGACCCAAAAATGCTGCAATTGTATTACCATATTTTTCGCTTTATAAGACGAACTTTTTTCCCCCCCAAAAGTGGGGGGAAAATGGCAGTGCGTCTTATAAAGCGATGGTTGACTTTTTACGTGGCTGACACGGATGTATCGCCGGCCGCTATGTTGCACAGCGCGGCCGGCGATACATCAGTTACAGTGCGGGGAGAGAGGAGGGGCTGGAGGCAAGTCGTTATTTTAATGAACAAATGTTCTTCTATTTATTCTGTTTATCTGTTCTGTGCAGTGCTATTAAGAAAATGGCAAGTTTTGTATTTTGTACTTTTGCAGTAATGCAAATATGTTATTTAGTAAAAGATGTTTTATTTTGAAAAACACTGTGCATTTCAGTTCTTGAGTTAAGCATAACTACATTTCAGCATTATCAGTAATTTGTGTGCTTTTGCCTTGAAAGTCCAAGCAAATAGACCTCTAGCACAATTCCCTTAAAATATTGCATCGCATATCTTTATCGCAATTTTTAGGGCCCTAATCGCAAAAAATTCCCATATCGTGCAGCCCTACTATATACACTATATATCCTCCTCCCTCTATATACATTGTACACCCTCTCCCTCTATACACATTACATACCCTCCTCCAGTCCTCCCTCTATATACATTGTACACCCCCCACTTCTCCTCCTATATACATTATATACCCTCCTCCAGTCTACCCTCCTCCACTCCTCCCTCTATATACATTGTATACCCTCCTCCTATATACATTATATACCCCCTCCAGTCTACCCTCTATATACACTATATACCCTCCTCCAGTCCTCCCTCTATATACACTATATATCCTCCTCCCTCTATATACATTGTACACCCTCTCCCTCTATACACATTACATACCCTCCTCCAGTCCTCCCTCTATATACATTGTACACCCCCCACTTCTCCTCCTATATACATTATATACCCTCCTCCAGTCTACCCTCCTCCACTCCTCCCTCTATATACATTGTATACCCTCCTCCTATATACATTATATACCCCCTCCAGTCTACCCTCTATATACACTATATACCCTCCTCCAGTCCTCCGTCTATATACATTGTATACCCTCCTCCTATATACATTATATACCCCCTCCAGTCTACCCTCTATATACACTATATACCCTCCTCCAGTCCTCCGTCTATATACATTGTATACCCTCCTCCTATATACATTATATACCCCCTCCAGTCTACCCTCTATATACACTATATACCCTCCTCCAGTCCTCCCTCTATATACATTGTATACCCTCCTCCAGTCCTCCCTCTATATACCCTCCTCCAGTCCTCCCTTTATATACACTCCTCCAGTCCTTCCCTCTATATACACTCCTCCAGACCTCCCTCTATATACCCTCCTCCAGTCCTCCCTTTATATATGCTCCTCCAGTCCTTCCTCTATATACCCTCCCCAGTCCTGCATGGTGAATGCCATAAAAAAAAAAAGCCAGCCAGAATCACTGTTTTTGGCATATCCGCTACCAAAAACACGAAATTAAAAGCCATCAAAAAAGTCTTATGCACTACAAAATTATACCAATAAAAAATTCAAGTTATCCTGATTAAAAAAAAATAAAAAATTAAGAATCAAGCCTTCACACAGCTCCGTAGAAAGAAAAATAAAAAAAAGTTACTGTCCGAAACTATATGTATTTGGTATCACTGTAATCATACTGACCTAAAGAGTACAAAGTACAAAGTGAACATTGCAAAATATACAATGTGAAAAATCAATGGCGGTCTTGCTGTTTTTTTCCCCCCATTCCTCCCACCAAAACAAAAGCTAATAAAAGTTAATCAATGAGTTATGTGTACCCCAAAATAGTGCAATTAAAAACTACAACTTGGCCTGCAAAATACAAGCCTTAATACAGCTACATTGATGGAAAAATAAAAAAAGTTCTAGCTCTAAAAATTTAGCAGGGGAGGGGTTAATGTATGAAACAGATATGAATCTTATATTCTCTGGTATGAAGCTCCCATGCTGACACACGGCGCCGGAGAGTCTGCTGTCCTCTGTCCTGAGTGTGACCACCAAACGGCCCAACCCGGTTAGCATCTCTGTGCTAACTAACCCCCCCCCAGGGAGCAGTTTGCTGTTTTCACAGGTATGAGGCAGACATCTCAGCCTAGATGCAGCCTTAAACCAATTCATCAATGGCTGCTGGCCTGGCAATACAAACACATAAATACATACTGTATATGAATGTGAATCCCACTGGACTATGTTACACTACGACATATGCCCATAAAACATATCATATCACAGCAAACATTATAACTAGGAATAAGGCGGTCCTGATTCCTGACAGATCCCATATTTACAAGGTTGTGTACTTACTGGCCTATATATCTTTCAATATTATTCCACCATAATTGGGATAAGATCCCTGAAGTAGGATAAATACCAGCCAGAACTGGAGGAGAAGGTACCAATGCCACTGCCACGAGAACTGCCTTGTCTTATCCCCAGAAATCACCAGGGAATGCCACTTTTGGGGAGTTAGGATTCATTTGAATAAAATACTTACACAATTCTAATGGATGTGTTCATGTTGGTAAGGCCTTAAAAATATTGAATTACTTTTCACTGACGTGCAGGTGGAAATATGTAATGTGTGCATACAGTGATTTGGGCTCATAATCCAGGTACAATCACATTAAGTGAGATTAGAGGGCAGTAAAAAGCTTTACTAGTCCAAATCATGCATTACAACCCCAACTGAAAATAGCGTAAAGCCTCATTCACATGTCAGTGTTCGGTCAGCGATTTCCATCAGTGATTCTGAACCAAAACCCGGTGCGGCTCTAAACACAGGAGCAGATATTTCCCTTATACCTTATGTCTGTGGAGGCCTCAATCCTGGTTTTGGCTCACAATCACTGACCGACGTATGAATGATGCTTAAAAGCCCACTTACACAGGCCAACCGAGCAGGCAACCATCAGAAAGGTTTTGTTCATTTAAAAACAAAATTGCCTGCTTGTCGGAGTGAGAGCTGGAGTTACATGCAGCAATTACTTTGCTTGCTCATCAGGTGATCGGCAGCACCTTTACAAGGGCTGATTATTAGGAATTAGCATACGTACTAACGTTAATTCCTGATAATTGGCCAATGTAAAGGGGTTGTCTCATCTCACTGTTGCTAAGCCCCTTCCAACAGGTGGCTGGGAAAGGGCAGAGCGGGCCAGAGTTTCCCTACCTCCAATTGCAGTGCACGGGAGCTGGGCCAAAAGTGTAACACAGCAAGCTAGGATGTCTGTAAGGGCTCATTCAGACGTCCGTACGCTGTCCGCAAAAATACTGAATGCTATCCGTTTTTTTGCGGATCCGCAAAAAAACTGATAGCATTCAGTATTTTTGTGGACCCATAGACTTCAATGGGGCCATGTCCTGATTTTCACGGACAAGTATAGGACATGTTTCATTTGTTTTGCGGAACCGTGGAATAGAAAAGGGCCCCATAGAAGTGAATGGGTCAGCATCTAATCTGCAAAAAAACGGATCCGCATTTTTGCGGACAGGATACGGCCGTCTGAATGAGCCCTAAGTTAGGGAAAGAACATAGCTTGCTGTGCTATACTGGCTCCGTAGCTCCCGTGCACTGCAATGTGCCGGCCAGCACAATTATGATTTCCCAGAAAATGTTCACATTACTGTCCAACATTAAAAAGATTTCTGCATGAATCACAGCAAGACTAACAGCTATACATTTCAGATTATGCTTTCATACATTGAAGCTTTGATGAAGGATTGAATAATATGAAATGCATAGCTGTCGGTCATGCCATGATTCATGCTGAATTTTTTTTCTATGCATTGGCGAGCTTCTCCACACCACACGTGCACCAAAGAAAATCCTTTTTATGTGGTGGTGAGCTGGACTTTTCATTGCATTCAAAAGATTGCCTAATGGTGAGGCGCTGTCCACTTCTTAAAATCCCTTTAGTCAGAAGAAGCATACGTGTCTCCAGTAAACTTTCCAGCTGACTGCAGCACATGAAATTTCTTTGGATTCCTGTTTGGTCTCAGGATAATGGTGATGGAACCATGTTTCATCACCCATAATACTTAGAGAATAGAAGTCTCCTGGATTTTCTCTAAGCATGACTAAATTCACTAAATTGCTGGCGACAAGTGTTTTAGCTCAGACGTCAACATTTGTGGCGCTCACTGGGAACTGACGTTTGACATCATCAAAACATCATAAATGATATTGGAAACTGTGCCAGCTGAAATACCTAATTCATGAGCTTTAACAGACTTTGACCCGACAATCTTCCAAAACCATGGCCTGTACATTTCCTCTGAAGATGCTTCGACAGGTCACCCTGAATGGGGTTCATCTTCAGTTGATTCCCTACACCATTTAAACTGCTTGGCCCAAAACTTGAATTGGAAGTAAGAAGGTGCATCATCAACATATACAGCATTCATCCTTTCATGGATTTCTTTAGGCTTCTTTTCTTCCTTTGTAAGAATTGTAACCATGGAATAAAGCTCCAAATCCCTCCCTTTCTTTGTAGACCTGCACTGTACTGCACTTGCCATCCTGTCACTTCCAGTGCTTACTCACAGGAGTAGGTTTCAATCTTCATTTAAGCTTCATACAAGCGTGAATGTTGTTGAATTTTACCAGAGGCTATAGCGTTCCACCTCTCTCCGCCAACTCTCACCGCCACTTCCCAGTGACAAGGACGGTGTAAAAACTTTGTGTGTGCCTAAATTTAGGTGCGCAAGCATTTTAAAAACTGGCATAAGGGGCCATGATAAATGACTCCCAGTTAGGGTCATTTTTTAAAGGATTTATGCCACTACTGTTGTGTAAAAAAGCTGCCGTAGATGTCAGTTTCTGGTGCACGGACTGCCAGAGATGTGACTAATTTATTAGTCGTCTGCCTCTATAAATTAGGCACATCTCACTCTGATGCAGAGAGATAAAGAATGGCTTATGGGAACGCCAGTCTTGATAAATGTCCCCCAGTGTGTCTTACCAGTGTTTGGTATTAGAGCTCAACCCCATTTAAGTGAACATGGCTGAGCTGAAGTACCACACACAACCTGCAGACAGGTGTGGGCTGTTTTTGGTAAAAAGCAGCCATCTATTTTCAGTCCTGGAGAGTCCCTTTAAGATGGTCACAAATGTTAAAATCTAGCAATTGCAAGGACTATGAAAAATGGTCAAAAAAACTCACTTTATATCCACTTGCTCATCTACTAGAAAATCCACAACCAGCATTGTACTGTGCCTCAATAATACTTGTAAAAGCTGCCCTTTTCTTACGGTGGAAACGGCAAAAACTCTTGTTGTTGCCTTGATTCATTGTCGTCTACTACTGCAACGCATTACTAATCGGTCTCCCTCTAACTAAACTCTCCCCTCTTCAGTCTGTCCTAAATGCTGCAGCCAGGTTCATCTATCCATCCAACCGCTACACTGATGCTACTAGTCTGTGCCAGTCACTTCACTGGTTGCCCATCCACTACAGAATACAGTTCAAACTTCTCCCCCCCACCCACAAAGCTCTCCACAGTGCTGCACCTCCATACATCTCCTCCCTCATCTCCATCTACCACCCTACTCGTGCTCTCCGTTCTGTTAGCGACCTAAGATTAATATCCTTCATAATTCGTAACTCTCATTCCCGTCTTCAAGACTTTTCTCGAGCTGCGCCTACTCTCTGGAATACTCTTCCCCAGAATATCAAATCAATCCACAACTTCTCCACCTTCAAACGTGCCTTAAAAACACATCTTTTCAGGCAGGCATATCAAGCTACCTAAACTGACTATTCCCCAAGTAAACCTCTCCCCACCAACTCCTCTGGCCTAAACTCAATCCTCTAACAGGCCCAAACCAGAAGCAGATCGACCAGCACCACTCCTTTCAGTTCAATCCTACTTATCACAATCAACTATCTTATGAGTCACCCCCAATTCCTCATAGATTGTAAGCTCTTGAGAGCAGGGCCCTGACTTCTAGTGTTTCAGTTACTAGTGTAGCCAGTTACTTTTCTTTTGTACATGAACCCACTGAATTTGTAAAGAGCTGCGGAATATGTTGGCGCTATATAAATAAATATTATTATTATGTCCCATATACAAAACTAATATTACAAATGCCACAGGTAGACAGCATTAATAGGTTTGTCACCTAATCATTTCACAAAGATGGACATTTAATTAATGAAATACGGGAACACATGAAAAATCTCTTTCCTGCGGTGAACTCTCTAGTTCTACTTCAAAGAGGGTCAGTTTGGGGCCAGGAGAAGAATTCCATAATAACCTCAAGCCATGTTAAAGGTGTTGTCTCACTTCAACAAACAGCATTGATCATGTCGACAAAGTTAATACAAAGCACTTACTGAGACAAACCCTTTAGGCCTCTTTCACACGAACGATACGGATTAGGTCCGGATGCGTTCAGGGTGTGTTCAGGGAAACTCGCACCATTTTGCAAGCAAGTTCAGTCAAGTTTGTCTGCGTTTGCGATCAGTTGTTCAGTTTTTTCCCCGTTGGTGCAATGCGTCTTGATGCGTTTTTCATGTGTGTGATAAAAAACTCAAGGTTTACAAACAACATCTCTTAGCAACCATCGGTGAAAAACGCTTGCATGTGCACTTGCTTGCGGATGCAATGCGTTTTTAACGCATCCCTATTCACTTCTATGGGGCCAGGGCTGCGTGAAAAAAAAACGCAGAATATAGAACATGCTGCGATTTTCACGCAACGCAGAAGTAATGCGTGAAAAACAACGCTCATGTACACAGACCCATTGAAATGAATGGGTCCGGATTCAGTGCGGGTGCTATGCGTTCACGTCACGCATTGCACCCGCGCGGAAAACTCGCTCGTGTGAAAGGGGCCTTAAGGAACACTAGGAGACGCTGCACTTTCTAGTAAGTTGCTTTTAATATTTATCACTGTATAACTGGAGGATATAACTAAACATAACCTAAGCTTTCAGTATATGTATAGATCCCTCACAAGAAAAAAATCCTTCTCCAATTGTGATTGGATAAATAGTAGAACCATCAAAGTTTTATTCCCTAATTTTCAGTCTCCATTTGGTTCTTCCATTTGCGTGATCCTCCGTTCTGGACCTGCAGGAGCACACTGTATTATACTGATTTATAACGCTGTCTGCCTCTGCTTGACCTTACACTTCTACAGGATCATAGTGACAGCTTTATTTTATGATCCTGTAGAGGTAAGGTGACGCAGAGGCACACAGCGTTATAAATCATGATAATGCCGTGAGCTCCCGCAAGTCCAGAACGGAGAATCACACTCACATACACAGCGTGTTTTCCGCAATAGAGTCGCTCTTGTGAAACAGCCCTAATACCACGTGACTCCAACTATCCAAATCGTACTTATCTGTGGACCAGAAGCCAGTTTCTTTATGCATTCCTGCTTACAGAAATGGACTTTCAGAGTCGTGGTATAACAGAAGTACCAGAGATCACAATTACAAATGGAGGGGATAAAAAAAATCTATGAAGTGCGTCTATAATAATCATGTAATGAAAACATATGAAATAATACCTACCTCTGTATTTCAGTCCTGTGATCCAAATGAGTTGCAGATCTGTCTTTTTTAACTAACAATGTACTGAATCCTAAATCCTGGAAAAGAAGAAAAATGAAATGCTTAAAGGGGTTATCTGGGAATTGATACTGATGACCTATCCTCATAAGAGGTCTTCAGATGGGTGGGGGTAAGACCCTTGGGACCCAGCCAATCAGCTGTTAGAAGAGGCAGTGGTGCTCCATGAGCATTTAGGCCCCTTCCTAGGCCAGTGATGTCACTGCAAATCGGTCACATAGCCTAGCTGCAGCTCAGCCCCCTTGACTTGAATGGGGCTGAGCTGCAATACTAAGCACAGCCACTATACAATGTATGGCGCTGTTCTTGGTAAGCTGCCAGGAAGCCACCACGCTCACTGGAGTTTTATTTATTCCGTCATAATAGAAGTCTATGGACTCCCCTGCATAACGGAAACGGAACGGATCTGTTTTGCAGCCCATAGACTTCTATTATGACGGAATGAATAACGGAATGCCTCTAAAGGCATTCCGTCATGCATTCAGTCATAGAATTGAGCTATGGTCCGTGGTAACGAAATCCATAACGCAAGTCACCGTTAACCAACAAACGAAGTGTGAACAAAATTCATAGGCGAAAATTAGCTCATCTCTATTATAAGAGAAAAGGTCTATACTAGAGTTGAGCGAACACATAGATGTTCGGGTTCGGGGAGTTCGGCCGAACTTTAAAAAAAAGTTCGAGTTCGGGACCCGAACTTGATCCCGAACCCCATTGAAGTCACATGGTTATAACGGAAAATAATAGTATTAGCTTTTTCAGATCTGAGTTTTCACGATCGTGAAAACTCAGATCCGACAGTATATTCTAACACAGAGGCGTTCCCATGGCTTCAAGTTAGAATATACTAAGAACTGTGTACATAACTGGCCCCTGCTGCCTGGCAGCACCCGATCTCTTACAGAGGGCTGTGATCTGTACAATTAACCCCTCAGGTGCCGCACCTGAGGGGTTAATTGTGCGGATCTCAGCCCCCTTTAAGAGATCGGGTGCTGCCAGGCAGCAGGGGCCAGAACCCCCCCCCTCCCTAGTATTAAAATCATTGGTGGCCAGTGCGCCCTCCCTCCCCAGTATTAAAATCATTGGTGGCCAGTGCGGCCCCCCGAACCCCTATTAAAATCATTGGTGGTTAGTGCGGCCCCCCCCCATTAAAATCATTGGTGTCCAGTGCGGCCTCCCCCCCCAACCCCTAATTAAAATCATTGGTGGCAGCGGCAACCCCCCTTCCTCAATCATTAATGGCAGAGGAGCGGCAGTTCCGATCAGAGTCCCAGTTTAATCGCTGGGGCTCCGATCAGTTACCATGGCAGCCAAAACGCTACTGCAGTCCTGGCTGCCATGGTTACTTAGCACTTTTAGCAGCATTATACTTACGTGCTCTGTTTGTGGCCGGCCGGGCGCTCCTCTTACTAGTAAGTGACAGGTCTGTGCTATAAGCAATGCGCCGCACAGACCTTTCACTTACCAGTAGGAGGAGTAGGGGTTAATTGTGCGGTTCACAGCCCCCTGTAAGAGATCAGGTGCTGCCAGGCAGCAGGGGGAAGTTATGTCCACAGTTCTCAGTATATTCTAACTTGAAGCGTCCCCATCACTATGGGAACGCCTCTATATTAGAATATACTGTCGGATCTGAGTTTTCACGATCTAACTCAAATCCGATGGTATATTCTAACATAGAGGCGTTCCAATGGTGATGGGGACGCTTAAAGTTAAAATATACCATCGGATTGGAGAAAACTCCGATCTGATGGTATATTAATATTACCCGAACACCGAACCCGAACTTTCACTGAAATATTCAGGTGCCGAACACCGTAAAGTTCGGTACGAACCCGAACTTTACAGTTCGTGTTCGCTCAACCCTAGTCTATACTAAAGGTTTTGGAGGTGTGGCTGCCTCCATCTTGGTTGTGCTTTAATTAGTGCATTATATAACCGGAGGCCTGTTGGTATAAGAAGGGGAGTCATTATAGAGTAGGGTCCCATTTAAAGGAGATCTCCTTGTTGTGGTGGATGGGCACAAATGATTTTGATCCATTATGTATTTGCTATGTACGGTATATTCATTTATGTAGTGAATATAGCACAAGTTAAATTTACAATCTATATATTCAGTGTTTGCAGATTGCTATTGCATTGTGTTTAGTTATACTAATAAGGTTAGTAGCCACATTTCTACATCCTCCACACAACGTATAGCTAAAATTAGTACACACTTACATTAATAATCTTTATAAGGTCTCTAGGGCCAATGATCTCTGGATCATATTTAATATGAGCTTTATTTGTTGCAAGGGCTACAGAGCTGTACAGCACCCCTTTAGTTTTCATCAGACATGATTCTATTTTATGTACACAGGATGCACAGGTCATCCCTCTAACCTGTAAAATGACAAAAAAAAAAAGCATTAATATCACAAACTCTTTAAATGAATGAATTAAGCAGCAAAGTAACACTTGCTAAGAAACACCAAATTTCACCTGCTCAGTGTGCCAAATGGTATTTCCCTGTGATAAGCAGCATATATATTTTTAAGCTACAATCACACCTGTCTCAGTTTTTCTGTTCAATCCTAGGAGTAGAAAATCAAAGCAAAAAACTAAAACAAACCAAAACACAACATTGAGTATAATTGGGACTGTCGAGTATCCCAACAGGGAGCTCAGCAATTTACCAGATAAAACAGAGCAGCACGCAGCGGTGCTGTACCCATAGTTTGGTGTGGCCCAGTACCAAGGGGGTGCCTGCAGCTGCTGTGTTGAGGAAGCAGTCACCATGTGATGTTGCACCAAATTAGTGTAGGAACCCACTCAAAAAGTCCACCATGACGTCATGAGTGGATCTATGTATTTTGATCAAAATGTATAACAAAGTTTAAAAAAATGTGGATGTGGAGACCATCGCTTATTCTCTTATTTTTGTTGAATTTTTTTAATGGAATCTGTGAAGGATGCCTCTCACTCTTCCTGGATTATTTCTGAATTGTACTTAATCAAGGAATATTTGAAACCAGGCCTTAATACATTAATCACTCAAATCCATGTTGCTATACAGGGCTCATGCACACGACCGTATGTATTTTGCGGTCCGCAAAACACGGATCTGCACAAAATATGGATGATGTCTGTGTATATTACGTATTTTGCGGAACAGAACAGCTGGCCCCTAATAGAACAGCCCTATCGTTGTCCGTAATGTGGACAATAAAAGGACATGTTCTATTCTTTTGTGGAACCGACACGCGGAAACGGAATGCACACAAATAACTTTTTTTTGCAGACACCCAAATCCCCCCCCCCCCAAAAAAAAACAAAAAAAAAAAAAAAACAACAAAAAAAAAAAAACTGGATTGGACAAGGAAAGAAAATACGCTTGTGTGCATGAGTCCACAATTACAGCGTTAGTGCTCCAGGGTATTGTTCTAGGCCATTGGTGCACCGCAGCTCCACAACTTACACTACTTATCCATGCCCCCATTCAAAGAAAAGGCCATGAAATAACCAACTAAACTACATTTCCAAATGAAATAAAAAAGCAAATAGGAAAAAAGTAAAAAAATAAATAAAAATACACAAACAAAACAGATTAGTTTAGACTTTTTTTTAGTTGATTAAGTACATTTTTTTTTATAGGGTTGGATACTTCCATTAAGAATCCTAAATGGTAAATTTGCCCAGTGCCAAGATTCTGTATCGCCAAACTAGACATATTTGTCAAGGACTCAAAGAATTTTGATAGTAATTCAAGCAAGGCCATTAAGAATAACCATGCTTGTTGTTATGTCTAAGAAAATGAACATAATGTATGACAACTGGACAAATAAAAATTGTTCTTGAAAGTGTTGTTTCCCCACATGACCTCCCTCAGTGAGGTGGGATAGACAGCCGCTCTGTAAGTGTGGACTGTGCTATGGTTGGCCCAGTCAGCTGATTTGAATGGTCAGCATGTGATGCCACATTTCCTCAGAAGCGGCTTTCCCGGCAATAAGGGCTGATCACTAGGGGTTGAAAAGACAGATTCACATCTTCTATTTAAAAGTATTTGTCTTGGTAAGGCTACCCCTTTAATGCTATTGTTAAATGCAGAGTTTTCTAGATTCTCTGGGTCCTCGACTGACTGCAGCATAACTTCAACTGTCCAACTATGAAACAGAGAATGAAAATACCAATTATTGGATTAATGCACATGAAACAAGATTAGCTTACCACCAGCTCCAGGACACCGTCTCCTTCGTCATAGTTTTCTAGTACAGTTGCCTCGAAGCCCAGTTCTTGGATGAGCTCAGCGATGTCTGCGGGCTGTATAATCGTTGGGTTGTATCTCACTTCAGCCTTGCCTGCCATTAAAGCTACTAAAACGGAATGAATACCTAAAAAATAGTAAAACATAGAGTGAATACCCACCAGTTACCGACCATGTCTTCTGCATAAACAGTACTGCGCAGGTGTGAAAAAGGCTGCAAAGTAAGACTGCTTTCTGAAATAGAAGTGTTAATAGTATATTGCTATCAATTCAAAAAATGCAAAGGGATGAAGAAAAGAGAAATTTTAATCAAATCGGTTTATGGTGTCATCACCCTTTGCTTTCAAAACAGCTCCAATTCTTTTAGGTACACATGCACACAGTTTTCTTGGCAGGGAAGTTTTTCCAAACATCTTGCAGAACTAACCACACATCTTCTGTGGATGTAGGCTTGCTCAGATCCTTCGGTCTCTTCATGTAATCCCAGACAGACTCGAAGAGGTTGAGATCAGGGCTCTGTGGGGGCCATATCATCATTTCCAGGTTTCCTTGTTCTTTTTTATGCTGAAGATCGTTAACGATGGATGTATGTGTTGGGTCCTGCTGCAGAATAAATTTGGAGCTAGTCTGACGCCTGTCTGATGGTATCTGCCTGTATTTCTCAGCAACAAGAACATCCTGACCAAATCCCCAACTCCATTTACTGAAATGCAGCCCTTGTCTCCACATCAATTCTTCCATGAAAACCGGAGTGCAGAAAAATGGCAGCAGGTGCTCTGGACTGATGAGTTGAAATCTGAATTATTTGGCTCTAACAGATGGAAGTTTGTTCACCAATGGACTGGAAAGCAGTACAATAATGTCTGCAGGCACAGTGAAGTGTGGTGGAGGTTCCATGCAAGTTTGGGCTGCATTTGAGTCTATTCACACGTCCGCAAGTGCACATGGCCAGCACTATAATAGAAAATGCCTATTCTTGTCCGCTATTGCGGACAAGAATAGGACATGTTCTATTTTTTTGGGGAGCCGCGGACCGGAAGTTCGAGGCCGCATTACGGAAGTGCGGATGCGAACAGCACACTGTGTGCTGTCCGCATCTTTTCCGGGGCCATTGAAAATGAATTGGTCCGCACGCGTTTCGCATAATTGCGGAACGGATCCGGACCATTCAACGGACATCTGAATGGAGCCTAAATGGAATTGGAGATTTAGTCTGGATTAATATTGTCCTCAATGCTGAGAAATAGGCAGAAACTAACCCATCATGCAATACCATCCGGGGGGGGGTCTGATTGTCTCCAAATTTATTCCACGGCAGGTCAATAAACCCAAACATACAGCCAATGTCATTAAGAACTATCTTCAGCGTAAGGTCTCCTTCACACGAACTATACGGATTAGGTCTGGATGCGTTTAACCACTTAAGGACCACAGGTTTATACCCCCCTAAAGACCAGGCCCTTTTTTACAAATCGGCACTCCACAACTTTAGCGGTTTATTGCTCGGTCATGCAACTTACCACCCAAATGAATTTTACCTCCTTTTCTTCTCACTAATAGAGCTTTCATTTGGTGGTATTTCATTGCTGCTGACATTTTTACTTTTTTTGTTATTAATCGAAATTTAACGATTTTTTTGCAAAAAAATGACATTTTTCACTTTCAGTTGTAAAATTTTGCAAAAAAAACGAGATCCATATATAAATTTTGCTCTAAATTTATTGTTCTACATGTCTTTGATAAAAAAAAAATGTTTGGGTAAAAAAAAAAAATGGTTTGGGTAAAAGTTATAGCGTTTACAAACTATGGTACAAAAATGTGAATTTCCGCTTTTTGAAGCAGCTCTGACTTTCTGAGCACCTGTCATGTTTCCTGAGGTTCTACAATGCCCAGACAGTACAAACACCCCACAAATGACCCCATTTCGGAAAGTAGACACCCTAAGGTATTCGCTGATGGGCATAGTGAGTTCATAGAACTTTTTATTTTTTGTCACAAGTTAGCGGAAAATGATGATTTCTTTTTATTTATTTATTTTTCTTACAAAGTCTCATATTCCACTAACTTGTGACAAAAAATAAAAGCTTCCAAGAACTCACTATGCCCATCAGCGAATACCTTGGGATGTCTTCTTTCCAAAATGGGGTCACTTGTGGGGTAGTTATACTGCCCTGGCATTCTAGGTGCCCAAATGTGTGGTAAGGAGTTTGAAATCAAATTCTGTAAAAAATGGCTGGTGAAATCCGAAAGGTGCTCTTTGGAATGTGGGCCCCTTTGCCCACCTAGGCTGCAAAAAAGTGTCACACATCTGGTATCTCTGTATTCAGGAGAAGTTGGGGAATGTGTTTTGGGGTGTCATTTTACATATACCCATGCTGGGTGAGAGAAATATCTTGGCAAAAGACAACTTTGTATAAAAAAAATAGTAAAAGTGGTCTTTTGCCAAGATATTTCTCTCACCCAGCATGGGAGTCTATATGGGGTGATCACCCCCCTGTCATTGATCACCCCCCTATAAGGCTCCATTCAGATGTCCGTATGTGTTTTGCGGATCCGATCCATGTATCCGTGGATCCGTAAAAATCATACAGACATCTGAATGCAGCCTGACAGGGGGGGTGATCAATGACAGGGGGGTGATCAGGGAGTCTATATGGGGTGATCACCCCCCTGGAAGGCTCCAGGGAGACGCCTGTATGTGTTTTGCGGATCCGATCCATCTATCAGTGGATCCGTAAAAATCATGCGGACGTCTGAATGGAGCTTTACAGGGGGGTGATCAATGACAGGGGGGTGATCAGGGAGTCTATATGGGGTGATCACCACAGTCATTGATCATGCCCCTGTAAGGCTCCATTCAGACGTCCGCATGCGTTTTGTGGATCCGTAAAAATCATGCGGACGTCTGAATGGAGCTTTACAGGGGGTTATCAATGACAGGGGGGTAATCAATGATAGGGGGGTGTTCAGGGAGTCTATATGGGGTGATCACCACAGTCATTGATCACGCCCCTGTAAGGCTCCATTCAGACGTCCGTATGCGTTTTGCGGATCCGATCCATCTATCAGTGGATCCGTAAAAATCATGCGGACGTCTGAATGGAGCTTTACAGGGGTGTGATCAATGACAGGGGGGTAATCAATGACAGGGGGGTGATCAGGGAGTCTATATGGGGTGATCACCACAGTCATTGATCATGCCCCTGTAAGGCTCCATTCAGACGTCCGTATGCGTTTTGCGGATCCGATCCATCTATCAGTGGATCCGTAAAAATCATGCGGACGTCTGAATGGAGCTTTACAAAGGGGTGATCAATGACAGGGGGGTAATCAATGACAGGGGGGTGATCAGGGAGTCTATATGGGGTGATCACCACAGTCATTGATCATGCCCCTGTAAGGCTCCATTCAGACGTCCGTATGCGTTTTGCGGATCTGATCCATCTATCAGTGGATCCGTAAAAATCATGCGGACGTCTGAATGGAGCTTTACAGGGGGGTGATCAATGACAGGGGGGTGATGAGGGAGTCTATATGGGGTGATCACCACAGTCATTGATCACGCCCCTGTAAGGCTCCATTCAGACGTCCGTATGCGTTTTGCGGATCCGATCCATCTATCAGTGGATCCGTAAAAATCATGCGGACGTCTGAATGGAGCTTTACAGGGGTGTGATCAATGACAGGGGGGTAATCAATGACAGGGGGGTGATCAGGGAGTCTATATGGGGTGGTCACCACAGTCATTGATCACGCCCCTGTAAGGCTCCATTCAGACGTCCGTGTGCGTTTTGCGGATCCGATCCATCTATCAGTGGATCCGTAAAAATCATGCGGACATCTGAATGGAGCTTTACAGGGGTGTGATCAATGACAGGGGGGTAATCAATGACAGGGGGGTGATCAGGGAGTCTATATGGGGTGATCAGGGGTTAATAAGTGACGGGGGGGGGGGGGTGTAGTGTAGTGTAGTGGTGCTTGGTGCTACTTTACTGAGCTACCTGTGTCCTCTGGTGGTCGATCCAAACAAAGGGGACCACCAGAGGACCAGGTAGCAGGTATATTAGACGCGGTTATCAAAACAGCGTCTAATATACCTGTTAGGGGTTAAAAAAATCACATCTCCAGCCTGCCAGTGAACGATCGCCGCTGGCAGGCTGGAGATCAACTCTCTTACCTTCCGTTCCTGTGAGCGCGCGCGCCTGTGTGCGCGCGTTCACAGGAAATCTCGGCTCACGCGAGATGACGCCAATCGGCGTTAGTGTGACCTGGGAGCGCTGCAGAGATGACGCCTTTCGGCGTTAGCGTGACGGTAAGTGGTTAAGGTGCATTCAGTGAAACTCGCACCATTTTGCAAGCAAGTTTTGTCTGCGATTGCGTTCAGTTTTTTTCCGTGCGGTTGCAATGCGTTTTGATGCGTTTTCCACGAGCGGGATAAAAAAACGGAAGGTTTACAAACAACATCTCTTAGCAACCATCAGTGAAAAATGCATCGCACCCGCACCTGCTTGCGGATGCAATGCGTTTTTCATTGAAGCCCCATTCACATCTATGGGGCCAGGGCTGCGTGAAAAACGCAGAATATAGAACGTGAAAAAAAAAAACTAAAAAAATAACTCCTGTACACACCCATTGAAATGAATGGGTCAGGATTCAGTGCGGGTGCTATGCGTTCATGTCACGCATTGCACCCGCGCGAAAAACCCGCTCGTGTGAAAGGGGCCTAAAGAACAAGGAATCCTGAAAGTGATGATATGGCCCCCACAGAGCCCTGATCTCAACATGATCCCGTCTTTCTGGGATTACATGAAGAGACAGAAGTTGAGCAAGCCTACATCAATAGAAGAAGATCTATAGTTGGTTTAGAACAACCTCCCTGCTGAGTTCCTTCAAAAACGGTGCGGAAGTGTACCTGGTGCTGTTTTGAAGGCAAAGGATGGTCACATCAAATATTGATTTGATTAAAATTTCTCTTTTCTTCATTCATTTTGCATTTTATTAAATCGATATAAAAAGAAACTATTAACACTTCTATTTTTGAAAGTGTTCCTACTTTTGCAGCATTGTTTCCAAACCTGCCTCAAACGTTTGCACAGTACTGCAGTTCAAAACTGTACAAACCTTCACTTACTATAGATGGTAACATGGACTGATGAATTAATCTACCTGTTAATTCTGAAGTAAAAGAGAAAGGCTAAATCTGGGTGGTGCCTATTCATCGGTTAGCCTCACTGACTCAGGGTCATATGTGGACATAAAGGTTGAAAGTAAGAGCCCTGCTAAATAAAGTAATGAACGTAAAACAAGAATTCATTAAAATTTCTCCTTATATGGCACAAATATAAAGTTATAATAAATGCATTTTCTTACACATCCACAACAAAATACATCAAGCTGTACAATGGATAATGCCTATTCTGTTCTACTTGACTAGTCAGCTTTCTGGTTATTAGTTGGCCCAAACACCTAGGCCAGCCAACGCTCATAACATTTCCTGCACTAGCATTACATATGCCTATTTTAGGGTTAGTGGACCTTTAGGGATTTGCAGATGTAAAATCCACAGCGGATTATAGTACCAGCAAAGTGATTGAGATTACAAGTCTCATCTATGTGATGCGTAAATTTTCATTGTGGAAAATGATCTGTGGTGTGGATTTCCCAATTTTCAGTCCCAAAAAAAAAAAAAAGGAAAATAAAAACACACTATACTCTCCTCCCCTGGTGCCTATCATTCTCTATAGACCTGGACTCCTGCAAGGAAATGTCGTCACATACGTCCCCTGCAGCCAATCAGAGCCTACAGCAGTCATATACGACAAGAGACAAGACATCATCACAGGATGGCTGGGTGCACAGAAGCTGATGGGGGACCATGTGTTGCCATAGTGACTATAGTGTTTTTTTTTGCCAAAAACAAATCTGCTCTAAAAGCCGCATAATATGCAGGGCTCCAGATGGCGACTTTTTAGTCTTGTCGCCATTTGCGACTAGACCCGCCGCCGCAGCTCTGCAGTTGAATACAGCGGCGGGCACAGGAGATGATAGTTCACTGTCCCGCCGCCGATGTTCTTCTCAGCAGCGCCCTCCCCCCCCCCCCCCCCCCCAACACCCCAGTATAATAAACATTAGTGGCGCAGTGGGCACTCACCTCCTCCAATTGATCGCGCAGCTGCCGGTCTCCTGTTCTTTCTTCAGGACCTGTGGTGACGTCACTGAGCTCATCACATGGTCCATTACCATGGTGATGGATCATGTGATGTACCATGTGATGAGCACAGTGATGTCACGACAGGTCCTGAAGAAAGAACAGGAGACCGGCTGCTACGCGATCAATTGGAGGAGGCGAGTTAATTTTTTTTTTTTTAACCCTCATTGGCACAGCCCACTGCGCCACCAATGTTTATTATACTGGGGTGTTGGGGGGGGGGGGGGGGGCGGCGGGCGCACTGCGCCACCAATGTTTATTATACTGGGGTGTATATAATGTTTATTATATTGACCTACTAAGCATTCTGTATTAAAGAATGCTATTATTTTCCCTTATAACCATGTTATAAGGGAAAATAACACAGTGAATAGACTTTCATCCTAGCAACCATGCGTGAAAATCGCACCGCATTCGCACTTGCTTGCGATTTTCACGCAGCCCCATTAACTTCTATGGGGCCTGCTTTGCGTGAAAAAAGAAACATAGAGCATGCTGCGATTTTCACACAACGCAAAAGTGATGCGTGAAAATCACCGCTCATGTGCACAGCCCCATAGTAATGAATGGGTCCGGATTCAGTGCGGGTGCAATGCGTTCACCTCACGCATTGCACCCGCGCAGAAATCTTTCCCATGTGAAAGCGCCTAAGCGTGAATAGGACAAGGGTTCCAGCCCCTAAGGGGGCTAATAGTAAGTAAAAAATAAAAAAAACACTAAGGCTACTTATGTACTATGTTACTATGTTACTTTCACACTTGCGGCAGTGTGATCCGGCAGGCAGTTCCGCCGATCTGGATGTGACTGAAAGCATTTGTGAGACGCATCCGGATCCATCTCCCAAATGCATTGCAAGGACGAATCAGTCTCTCCACTTGTCATGCGGACAGACGGATCCGTCTTGTATCTTTTTACACATTTTTACCGGTCTGCGCATGCGAAGGACGGATCCGGCATTCCGGTATTTTGAATGCCGGATCTGGCACTAATACATTCCTATGGGGAAAAATGCCGGATTCAGCATTCAGGCAAGTCTTCAATTTTTTTCGCCGGAGATAAAACCGTAGCATGCTAAGTTTAAATCCCCGCTTTCCCAATTTTACATATAAAATATATAAGCAATAAATAAATAAACATATTACATAGCGCTGCGTCCGAAAAGTCCAAACTATTCAATTATTAAAAAATATCTCCTATGCGGTGAGCATTCGCCATTTTTTTGTCACCTTGGCACCCCAAAAAACAGGATAGGACTGTTCTATTATGGGCCGAACGTTTCATAAAATGCGAAATGCACGCGTTGTTTTTTTTGTGTGTTTTTAATTTTTTTTGCACGGTATTGAGTATCACAATACTTTTTTATGGTGACTAAAGCGAATCAAAATTTTGGTATCGAAACAACCCTACGCCGATCTGATCGGCGTAGCGTTGTCACGATACCAAAATTTTGATTCGGTTTTGATTTGGCGACTAAAAATTTAATTTGGCTCCTAAATATTTTAGTTCAGGAGCCAATGGCTACTAGGTATTTTTTTTAGTCTGGAGCACTGATATGGTGTGGATATATTGGAACATACATAAAAAAGGTTACCTAATGCAGACAGGCTAGTGGGGGCATATGCAACTACAGCGCAGATTTCCCAAAACCATTACATAATCTGCATCAACTGACCTTCTTCCCTGCGGAGATTCCTTTCTATGTTTGCAACACAGGATGCACACGTCATGCCAGAGACCTGAATGAAACACTTGTTGGTAGTTCTGGTTTCCTGAATGCTGTGCTCCGGGGAGTCTTTGCTGAAGCCTTCTTTTGGGTGGAAAGAATTGCGCTGAGGTTTCTGTGTGGGTTCCAGAGTAATTTCAGGTAAAAGGTCTAATGTGAGGTGAATAAAGAAAGGCTTTTAACAATCAAGAATGTTATGCCAGGTTATCTAGTATAACAGAATTATATACTAATACGTCAAAATATCACTATATTCTGGTTACCTAAGGAGAAATGAATCAAGACTGCAAAATCCCATAACTTTTCACAGGACTGACACTGATGCCATCAGTTTGTCAGGATCCAGCATGAAAATACGTGACCTGGAATACACTACTTCTGCAGCATCTAATGTTTGAATGACACTGAAGACCATTATGTAATTGGCGTCACACAATCACAGATCAATCGTTTTTTATTCTTTTAACATTTCTTTTTTTTTCTAAACATCAAAGTGAATGGCTAGTCACAGAAGAAGGTGGGGCAGGGAATTAGAAGTCTTCTACTGTTGGTTCCAGGCTACCGGCAGCGGTCTTTGAACCATGCGTCTGATGTCTCCTTCTCCAGCAAAAATAACATGCTCCAGCCATGTCTAATCACTACAACTCAGATACAAGTCCTTTTTTTTTTTTAAAAGGGAACCTGTCACCGGGATTTTGTGTATAGAGCTGAGGACATGGGTAGCTAGATGGCCGCTAGCACATCGGCAATACCCAGTCCCCATAGCTCTGTGTGCTTTTATTGTGTAAAAAAAACTATTTGATACATATGCAAATTAACCAGAGATGTGTCAGAGCTTGAAAATATGACTCTTCTCTGGTCACACAAGTAAGATATGACTCTTATGTTAATTTGCATATGTATCAAATCGGTTTTTTTACACAATAAAAGCACACAGAGCTATGGGGACTGGGTATTGTGGATGTGCTAGCGGCCATCTAGCAACCCATGTCCTCAGCTCAATACTCAAAATCCCGGTGACAGGTTCCCTTTAATTCCCATTTAAGTCCTATTTTTTCCTTGTCAAACTGTAATTTCAAAATTTGTCTAGGATTTTTTTTTTTATTATTATTATTTTAAATCCCCTCCCAGCACTACCTGTGAAGAGTTTTATACCTGCTCTGTGGCTCCCATGCTGTTTTCACTGGACTTCCAGGCCACCATCTGTCAACGTCCGCATGGACAGAGCCACGTGACTGGCCTCGGCAGTGATGTGTCTCCAAGCAGGACATGTGCAGCTTGGGAACACATCACTATTGAGGCCAGTCACTGGCTGCAGTCTGACCCAGTGCAGAAGCTCGAGAAGAAAAGATGCTGCAATGGCGCAAATCCACTGGTGGAAACGGACATGAAACTTCGATCTGGATATTCCTTTTTTTATTTAAAGAAAGTGCATAGCTATGTAAAAGGTTTACATAGCTATGCACTTTCTTTAAATAAAAAAAGGAATATCCAGATCGAAGTTTCATGTCCGTTTCCACCAGTGGATTTGCGCCATTGCAGCATCTTTTCTTCTCGACAAGCACTCTCTGGAGGATTGGACCCCCTTTCCAGGAGAGATATTACCTGCGGCTGCAGCCCTGTGGAATTGGATTTTACTCCATTCATATCTACAACAGAGTTGTGCCTATTTGTAGCACAACTCAATAAGGTGCGCCTTGCTCTATTCGAACGTACTATCCTATTGTGCGCCCCTTTCTCTCTCTCTCCCACCACCCCACTTGTGGTTCGAGTGGAGGTTAGAGACGTCCCCTTCTACAACTGCCAGGGCAGAAGCTGACAGAGCTACAGAACAGTGGGGAGCAGGTAAGGACGGGTTCACATCTGCGTTGTGAATTCCAGCACTGTAATCCAGTCACTGTATCCGGCATACATGCCGCCTTTTTGCTATGCTTTGCGCAACATTTTTTGTCTGGCTGAAAGTCAGCACGTATGCCGGAAAGTGGCCAGATTACAGCAGGATCCCAATAAAGTGAATGGGGATCCGGCGGTGCACAGTGGCATCCGGCTATGTCTGTTCCTCCACTGGAACAGAATGATGGAGTTGACAGCGCAGATGTGAACCCAGCCCTATGCCTCATTCACACGTCAGTGTTTTCTAACAGTGATTTTGAGCAAAAACCCGGAGCAGATCTTTCCCTTATACCTTATGTCAGTGGAGGCCTTAATCCTGGTTTTGCCTCACAATCACTGATGGAAATCACTGACATGTGAATGAGGCTTTAGTAAAGATTCCCTTTCACACAGGTTCCGCTGAGTTAGATGAATAAAAAAATAAATAATCCTAGACAAACCCTTTAAGGGAAGTCTCTCGACACAGGTTTGGCCAAGGAAACCTACGGCAAAGTCTGTATATTTCCCACTGACGTACTGTATGGGGATAACAAAGTAGCCTGGTCACATGTGTTCTCCAGAATAAAAGTATAATACGGACACTGCTTTAGCGCAGAGCTCCCATCATCAGCATTTTAATCCCTTTTTTGCAATCTACGCACTCAGCATGTCACGGCAGAAGAGGAAACTGGCTGTTTTACTGCTTTTAGCACTACAATATTACACATTACATGAGAACTGTAAGTGATCTGAGCAGTAATAAATGCTTGAGAACAAATACTGGAGACAATTGGATTTGGCTTTTAGAGGTCCTGTAGTGAGAAGCCAGCAGCAGATCCCTCAGTACATTACCTACCTGACATCTTTACTAGTGATAATACCTACCTGCAGGGGCCGCATAAAGGGGGCATCAACTCAGCCCTAGTCTCTGATTTATCAATACAAACTAAGGCTACTTTCACACTAGCGTTAGAAGGATCCGGAAATCCGTATGCAAACTGATATCATTTGTTTCTGGATCCGTCTGACAAATGCATTGAAATACCAGATCCGTCTCTCCAGTGTCATGCGGAAAAACAGATCCGGTATTTATTTATTTTCACATTTTTAAAGATCTGCGCATGCCCAGACCGGAAAACCGGGTCCGTCAATGCGTCAATTTCCTGAACACTTGGTACCGGATCCGGCATTAAAACATTTCAATGGAAATTGAAGACATCCTGATGCATACTGAACGGATTGCCTCCGTTCAGTCACCATTCCGCTCTGGAGTGGACACCAAAACTCTGCCTGCAGCATTTTGCTTTCCGCCTGACGAAGCGGAGCCAAACGGATTCGTCCTGACACCCAATGTAAGTCTATAGGGACGGATCCATTTTCTCTGACACTATAGAAAACGGATCCTTCCCCCATTAACTTTCAATGGCGTTCATGACAGATCCGTCTTGGCTATATAAGACATAATATAACTGGATCCGATCATGATGGATGCATGCAGTTGTATTATTGTAACGGAAGTGTTTTTGCAGATCCATGACGGATCCGCAAAAAACGCTAATGTGAAAGTAGCCAAAAAATAAAAGGAAAGAACTTAATTAGGCCCAATTACGTTAAACAAACAAGTATAGGACATGTGCTATCTTCTTTGCGGGACTGCAGTGTGCTATTCGCATCTTTTGCAGCCAAATTAAAATGAATGGGTCAGACTCTGATCTGCAAAAAATGTGGACCAAAAATGTGGTCATGTGAATGGGGCCTAAATGAGCTTATTGACAAAAATAAACTAAAGTTAACAGTTTATGGCACTTTTAGACCCCTTTCACACGGGCCAGTATTCCGCGCGGATGCGATGCGTGAGTTGAACACATTGCACCCGCACTGAATCCCGACCCATTCATTTCTATGGGGCTGTTCACATGAGCGGTGATTTTCACGCATCACTTGTGCGTTGCATGAAAATCGCAGCATGCTCTATTTTGTGCGTTTTTCACGTAACGCAGGCCCCATAGAAATGAATGGGGTTGCGTGAAAATCGCAAGCATCCGCAAGCAAGTGCGGATGCGGTGCGATTTTCAAGCACGGTTGCTAGGAGACGATCGGGATGGAGACCCGATCATTATTATTTTCCCTTATAACATGGTTATAAGGGAAAATAATAGCATTCTGAATACAGAATGCATAGTAAAATAGCGCTGGAGGGGTTAAAAAAAATAATAATAATAATTTAACTCACCTTAATCCACTTGATCGCGATGTCGGCATCTCTTCCGTCTACTTCTTTGCTGATTGCAGGAAAAGGATCTGTGGTGACGTCACTCCGGTCATCACATGATCTTTTACCATGGTGATGAATCATGTGATGGACCATGTGATGACCGGAGTGACGTCACCACAGGTCCTTTTTCTGCAATCAGCAAAGAAAGAAGACAGAAGTGATGCCGGCTGCGCGATCAAGTGGATTAAGGGGAGTTAAATTTTTTTTAATTTTTTTTTTAACCCCTCCAGCCCTATTTTACTATGCATTCTGAATTCAGAATGCTATTATTTTCCCTTATAACCATGTTATAAGGGAAAAATAATACAATCTACAGAACACCGATCCCAAGCCCGAACTTCTGTGAAGAAGTTCGGGTTTGGGTACCAAACATGCGTGATTTTTCTCATGCGCGTGCAAAACGCATTACAATGTTTTGCACTCGCACGGAAAAATCGTGCATGTTCCCACAACGTACCCGCACCTTTTCCGCAACGCCCATCTGAAAGAGGCCTTAGAGTTTTAGGGTATTCCCATCCTGGACACTGATGGCCTATTGCTAGAATATCCCACCAATGTCAGATAAGTGTGGGTCTCACTTCAATGTCACTGACAGGCCAACCTGTAATCAGCCTGCTCCTAGTATCAGTGTTGAGTTTTGGAGTACCGCACTCCAGTTTGGTTCACTGGTGCCTGCAAGGACTTATTCAGTCGCGCTATAGTAGTAAGAAGATTGCAGCACACAGTTTTTCTTGTTGCTTTTAAATTTTAATTTAACATTTTTGTCATCACATAATTAGAGTTCCAGTGCAATTTTTCACAGCTATATGCATAGAAGAGAATGACCAGACGTTTCGGCCTTTCACGGCCTTCCTCAGTGGTCTTAAATCTATAAAAATAACATATATTTGTATGAATTATATGACATATGCATTAGGATCATGATTAGATGAGGACGAAACTAGAGAAAATCTTTGGTATATATACATTGAACATAAGGAAAGGAATTATTTACAGAGAATATAGAATAAAAACAGTTGATGGTTTGTTGCCATCTAGGAGTGAACATGATTTCTTCAGCGATTATGTTTGGAATCAATAGAATTTAATATGCTGCTATAGGTAGATGTATTAGTGTATGTGGTACATTACAGTGTCATAGTCGCACTGATGGGGGTATAGCCCAAGACAGGACACACTCGCACAAGTTATCAAGAATTGAGCATAGATGATCCATCAGGTAGGTTAGGGGATCATGTGAAATGTCAATCTATATATATGTATATGGAGTCAGTGCAATGTGTCCTGAGTTGGGCAGTCCCCTGAGTGCAAGTATTACAAGCCATTATGAGGAGACAGTTCAACAGTCATTATAGCTGCCGGGTATAACATCCTGACCAAGCCTGGCAAAAGCTACATGGGAAAACATAAAGAAACATAGAAAAGCCATAATGTTATATAGAGAGGACTCCCGTGGTTACCTTGGATGCTGTGTAGTAAGGCACTTGCGCTGGATGCACTGGACAGGTAACCACGGGAGTCCTCTCTATATAACATTATGGCTTTTCTATGTTTCTTTATGTTTTCCCATGTAGCTTTTGCCAGGCTTGGTCAGGATGTTATACCCGGCAGCTATAATGACTGTTGAACTGTCTCCTCATAATGGCTTGTAATACTTGCACTCAGGGGACTGCCCAACTCAGGACACATTGCACTGACTCCATATACATATATATAGATTGACATTTCACATGATCCCCTAACCTACCTGATGGATCATCTATGCTCAATTCTTATTAACTTGTGCGAGTGTGTCCTGTCTTGGGCTATACCCCCATCAGTGCGACTATGACACTGTAATGTACCACATACACTAATACATCTACCTATAGCAGCATATTAAATTCTATTGATTCCAAACATAATCGCTGAAGAAATCATGTTCACTCCTAGATGGCAACAAACCATCAACTGTTTTTATTCTATATTCTCTGTAAATAATTCCTTTCCTTATGTTCAATGTATATATACCAAAGATTTTCTCTAGTTTCGTCCTCATCTAATCATGATCCTAATGCATATGTCATATAATTCATACAAATATATGTTATTTTTATAGATTTAAGACCACTGAGGAAGGCCGTGAAAGGCCGAAACGTCTGGTCATTCTCTTCTATGCATATAGCTGTGAAAAATTGCACTGGAACTCTAATTATGTGATGACAAAAATGTTAAATTAAAATTTAAAAGCAACAAGAAAAACTGTGTGCTGCAATCTTCTTGCTCCTAGTATCAGACTTCTCTCAGTAACACATGTTGGATCTGTCCAGGAAGCTGCTGCCTTCCCCCTGAATACTACCTTGTGTGTGCTCTCCATTACTGCCTTTGTGAACTGCCCTCCTTGGATCATCTCCATATTCTGCCATTCACAACCTTCTCCCCCTCCCCGCTGCTATCTCTAAAGAGCTGATAACTGGCAGATCATCAGTGGAGATAAGGGCTGCATTTACATGCAGAAATCACTTCCGCTGTATGAGGACAGAATTCGATAATCCCCACAGAAAATCATTGTTCCAGTGCAGCAGATCGTTGTTTACACAGCACAATCTCCTGCACAGGAACAAGGATTCTTGGTGTCGGCAGAACGACATGATCACACAATGAAGTAGTGTTTGCCGACAACTTTTACACAGACAGATTATTGAAAACAAGCATTTAAAAAAAAAAAAAAAAAGTCTGATAATCGGTTGGTTTAAGGCTACTTTCACACTGGCATTTCTGGGTCCTCTTGTGAGATCCGTTACAGGGCTCTCACAAGCGGCCCAAAACGGATCAGTTCAGCCCCAATGCATTCTGAATGGATAAGGATCCGCTCAGAATGCATCAGTTTGCCTCCGTTCAGCCTCCATTCCGCTCTGGAGGCGGACACCAAAACGCTGCTTGCAGCATTTTGATGTCCGCCTGACGATGCGGAGCCAAACTGATCCGTCCTGACTTACAATGTAAGCCATGGGGGATGGATCCGTTTTCACTGACACAATATGGTGCAATTGAAAACGGATCCGCCTCCCATTGACTTTTAATGTAAGTCAAAACGGATCCGTTTGCATCATCATGAACAAAAAAATGCATGGTAATGCAAACGGATTCGTTCTGAACGGATACAAGTGTTTGCATTATAGGTGCGGATCCGTCTGTGCAGATACCAGACGGATCCGCACCTAATGCAGGTGTGAAAGTAGCCTAAAAGGACCTTTACCCTTAGAAAAGGGACGGGGAGAGCAGAGAGTCGTCAGAAACCGCAGCACAGAGCAGTGAAGATTCAGCAGCAACAGCAGGTGAAGGACTTATACTTTAAAGAAGCAAAAGTAGGAAATTGTATATGAAGACTATTTCGAAAGTTGCATCATTTTTCATTTAGGAAGCAAATGAACATTTTAAAAAAAAAATCAGCACAAAAGTGTCCATTAAAGGGGTTAGGGACAGGAAGTGTGCGCCCCGTCCAATGTTATGTGCACTTCTGAGACTTTCATTGGCCTCAGTGGCTTGGGAATATGTCACTGCTGAGACTGACAGAACTAGAAGCAGCAGCGAGGGGACCTTCTGTCCTGGAAAGCAGTGACAGGGAACAGCTCACTAACTTTCTGTTTTTGTATGTTGGATTCATTTCAGGGCTTAGCTGATCTTGGTATGGGGGACTGGACTATGCCGTGAAGGGGGCTGTTTCACCGTTTGGGAGTCCCTCAATCAGTCAGAGCGGATAGCCACTAAATACCAACTGCCCTTGCTATGGAAACCCTGCCCTTCATTGTAAAGCCTAGCATACATCGTAGGCTATGGTCACATACATTAGGCTCTCCGTTTTTCCATTCCTTTATAACAGCAGAAAAACTGAATTCAAGCTGTGACCATTCTGTCACATGCTGGACAACAACTGTGCCCAACAGACCCCAATAACTTATTATGGGGTCCTTTGGATTCAGTCATGGCAAATATTACAAAAACTGTGACAGAGTCAATATAGCCTCCAACACAGAGGGCAACACGGCCTCAGATAGCTATTCCTCCAGTCTCCCCTATGTACATGCACACCACCTGGAAAAGGGGAATAAGTCGCTGGCAGACACCTCCGGCAATGGCTTATCACCCATGGGAACAAAGGATTGAGAATATTGAAAACCAACATGCCTGATCCTTCTTTCCCCCAAAATCTGCCTTTGGAGGGGGACTCAGGGCACCTATACATATTAAATGTTTGCTAGTCCAGCTGAAAGTGGAAGATTTGGGCAGTCTTCGTGTAATGTCCATAGGCACCTTAAGCCTTGTCATTCATTTGATAGTCATTGGCCCAGACGCAACCTAAAGACTCAAGAAATAGGAGTTCCATGACTAGATGTAATGTGACCATGCAGAGATACAACTTACTTTTCAGTGAGTACAGCCGATACATGAGATGGTACACAGTAGTAAAACAACTATGCTTACCAGGTAGCGAGGCATCAAATCCCATATCTTCTATGGCTGCCCGCACAAGTTCGGGGCTGGTCACAAGAGGGTCATATGCCACTGTCCCATTTTTATTTGTCAGAGACACAGTGATAGATTTTACACCTGGCTTCTTAGAGATGAGGCCCTCAATAGATTGCACACAAGAATTGCAAGTCATCCCTTCAATGTTCACTACAGTGACTTTAGAGGAAGGCTCCTGGTGTGTCCGGTCAGAAGATAGCTGCTCCGCGTTACTGGTTTCTGATGAAGACTGGACAATGGAAGGATAACCACAGGGCAGGCCATTACAAAGTCTGACTTTAAAAGTGCCTGGTGACAAGGATTCAATAGCCCTACATAGAGCATCTGAACTAAGGACATTTGGACTATAACTGATCACCGCGGATTTCTTTTCTAATGATACTTCAACGCTGGACACCCCAGGATGAGAAGACATGTTACTTTCAATGTTCACGACACATGACCTGCAGTGCATGCCGTCCACCTGGAATACAGCACTTGTTAAGTCACTCAGAGACTTTGGTCTGGCCTGTGCTACATCTCCATTACCATTAGTTAAGCGTCTAATGTCAATGACTCCCAGTTTTGGAAGCGGTTTGTTCTTTATGGATGCTGTAAATCCAGCTGCTTCTATTTGGCTCCTGATTTCTGAGACGGTGATGAGGTCAGGTTGGTAGATTATGTGAGCTTCTTGGCTGTCCAGGGACACTGTCAAAATGGAAATTTACACATCAATTACCAAAGGTCTAGAGGCATGAAGCAGTCGAAATGGATCTGAAAATCAAATCATGACAGATCATTCCCATTCCTAGTTGCTGATTAATGCCTAAACCCAGATATATGTATGTATGTTGTAACCAAACAATGTGATTTGTCTCAATACTGCTCTTCGTGGATGGACTTAAAAGGGGTCTGTCAGCAGTTCTGACTGTGCCAAGCTGCTGACAGCATTATATAGAGGATTGGGAAAGCGGTACAAACATACTGTTGTGGATCTTTTATTATTATCAGGAGTAGTATGAATATAAGATTTATTCTGCCAGGTGCTGCTCCTGCAAGTGCAACGGATATAAAGCTTCACTGTGAAGTGCTGTCTGCATTAAGCTGCTGCATAAGCCCTCCCCACTGCTCTGAGTGACAGCTACAGCATCCAATGAGGAGGCCAGTGCAGCTGTCACTCAGAGCAGAGGGGAGGGCTTGTGAAGCAGCAATATGCAGAGAGCACTTCACAGTGCAGCACCACCCTGTTCACCTTTACATTCACACCACTCCTGATAATAAAAGCTTCACAAAATGTATGGTTATACTGCACTTCCCAGCCCCTAACTACTGCTGCCAGCAGTTTAGCATGGTCAAAAACGCTGACAGACTCTCTTTAAAACGACCACTACCATTTAAAAAAATGTTGCTTAAATCAACAGTAATATAGTGAACATAAGAAAGTTTGTAATATAAGAGAAAAATGCTTCTTTCTACTTCTCCCAAACGAACATTCCCTGCTAAGTCCCTTATGAAAGACAAGACGGACTGTCTGCTCACTGAAAAATGAAATAACATAAAAGACTATGGAGATGTTATAGTGATAAAGACAAAAAGAGCTTGAAGAAACAGAGAGGAGACAAAAAGCATTTTGTTCAGATAAGATACTGTATATTACAAAGTTTCTTATATTTACCTATACAATTGATTTATATACAATTTGTTGAAATGACAGTGACCATTTAAGACTGGTTGACTCCTCCAACAGAAGAAATTTATGATTAGACAAGACGCTTGGCTTCAGCTACTACACATCTCCAGGTGGAAATCCAACCTGTAAAAGGGCTACTAAAATACTTTTATCAATAACTCTATTACTCTGAAAGCAACCTATCATTATATCTGCCAAAACATCCGTTTGCTGCCTTTGTGAACAGTTTAAATGCCATCCTCCTGTCTACAAGTTCTATAACTTTCTTCCATATAGTTTCACTTTTTAAGTTTCTTTTAATTATTACAATATTTATTTTAGCATAGGTGTCTGTAAATTGTGCAATTCTGCAGTGAGACTAGTATAGGCCACATGCCCAAAGCCTCTGGGAGAAGTGCAATGGTATGGAGGTACTGAAAGGACAAAAAAAATTGCCTCATATCACGGTGTTTCAGTGGTTATCACTGGTGCCTTGCAGTGTTGGGGTCCTAGGTGTAGAGCTGACCAAGGACAATATCTGCATTGAGTTTGCATGTTCTCCCCGTGTTTGCATGGGTTTCCTCTGGGTACTCCGGTTTCCTCTTACACTCCAAAGGTATGGAGTAGGTAGGGAGCCCCATTGGGGACAGCAAGCAATGACAATGTCTGTAAAGCACTGCGGAATATGTCAGGCTCAATAGTAAGTAATAGGCTATATAGCGAGTAAAATAAATGATAGACAGTTAGAAAAATTAACAAGACATATTACATAACACCTGCAAATTATGACAGTAATAATGTTATTATCCTTTTATTATTACTGCTGTTTGTAATCTGTAAAATAATCCTATATAACCGTCACCTCTCCTGTAATTTCTGTCTTAGTAAATACCTGTCATTTTTCCTCGAAAGTAATGAACAAATTGACAACGTGGTGTTACCATGGCCCTCATACAGCCGGGGTCTGTCAACACTGATTGGTCAGTGCAGACACATATCCTCAGTTGTCCATTTATATACAAAATTATAAGAAAAGAAAAAACGCTCCAGAACTGTTCATGACAAATGCACAAAACCAGACATGTCTGGAGAGCTGACAAGTCCCCTTTAAGGCCATCATAGGCCTGAAGTGAAAAGCAGGGACACCTGAAAGCTGTGCCCATAGACAATACTAAGGCTACTTTCACACTAACGTTTCTTTTTTCTGGTATTGAGATCGGGTCTTAATACCAGAGAAAAACGCTTCCGTTTTGTCCCCATTCATTGTCAATGGGGACAAAACGTAACTGAACAGAACGCTCCAAAATGCATTCCGTTCCGTTTTCATACCAGAGATGGGATGCAGGGCAAGACGGATCAGTCACGACCCACAATGCAAGTCAATGGGGACGGATCCGTTTAACTCTGACACAATAGAAAACTGACTTGTCCCCTGTTGACTGTCAATGGAGTTCATGATGGATCCGTCTTGGGTATGTTACAGATAACACAACCGGATCTGTTCAGAACGGATGCAGATGGTTGTATCAATAACGCATTTAGCAAAAAAGCTAGTGTGAAAGTAGCCTTACACAGCTAATGTATAGAATATAAACCAGCACTTAGGAAAGGGTTACACAACTATGCTGATGCAAACGGTTGGGCAATATGGGAATACACTGACCTAAATGTGAACGCAACTTTCAGGCGGCTTCTGTGTATGAACAATTCAAACAACATGGGATGAAAGACGATGGACACCAGTTGTACTCAATTCAGCTGTCGCGCTACAAAAACTATACTCACAGCTTGAAAAATGACCCTGTTCAAGAAAGGTTGGGTTCACATCACAGTTTCATTTTTTGATCTTCTGATCCTTTAGAAGAACAGGAAAAAAAGAAATAACGGAGCCTGCAAAAAAATGGATTCTTTAAAAAAAATGGATCCTGAGCATTCATTTTAGACATTTCCGTTTGAGATCCATTTTTTTGATGGAAATAAAGTCCTGCATAACGGATGCATAAAATACAGCATCCGTTTTTTTTCTGTTTTTCTGACGGATCATAAGAACGGAAAATGAAACGGTGATGTGAACACACCCTTACAAGATCCTGCAGCACAGTTATACACATTACAGAAGAGCTCTAACCATATGCTACAGTGAAGCGGACAAACGCCATTTAATACATCTACAAAAGTCACTAAGGTAGAAATACCACACGAGACATATTACCTTTGATCCGCTGGACACCTTTGAGTTTCCTGATCTTGCCTTCGATGGTGCTGGTACAGGAATGGCAGGTCATGCCTTCCACCTTCATTTTTACCAGGACATCTCCAGTGTGATTTTCCTGAGTGGCTGAAGTTCTCATATTTGTGTCCAATACTTCCAAATGGAGTCCTGGAAATTGCTGAAGTATAATGTCAGTATCTAGGGCTGAGGGTATGAAAGTCACACTGACTGCTCCATCTGGGGAGCTCCTGGCATCCAGGACACCTTTCAGCTGCAGGAGTCCACTGCAGATGTCCTCTGTAGATTGCTCTGGAGATGTGTAGAAGAAGGTGCTCTCTGTAGGTACAGGCTGAGGGTTCGTGAAGACAGGTGCACTATCAAATCCCATATCCTCAATTGCATCCTGAAGAGCATCTGACGTCTGTGACGTAGGGTCATAAATAACAGCAGCATTTTTCCCCTCCAGCGATACCTGAAATGTAAGTAGAGAGGACATACAGAAGCCAAACACAATAAGGAACAACCTTGGCAGCCAAAAATCTGGATGTGACTCACGAGATGAGGAGCACACACAACCAGTTTTGTAACCTGTATTCAAGGTGTTTGCTTTTTTTTATTAATATAATTATATAATTGGTTTTAATCATATAATGTTACGCAGAGCTCTGCATTGGTCAGACCCACTAAACTCTATGGTATTATTCGTTCAAGGGAAGCATATGAGTTGGAAAGCTCAAATCATTAGGGTACGTCCACAGGGGATGTATTTGTTGGCGATATCCCACCATGGATTTACATGTTGGTTTTGCTGTGGATCTGAGGTAGATTTCAACCTGGCTGAAATCCGCAGCATAAACGGACATGCTGAAAATCTAAAAATCTGCACTGCAGGTCAATTTCCATGAGGATTCCACAGGGATTTTGTTTAAAGGGAACCTGTCATCATGAAAATACAATGTAAGGCTACTTTCACACTCGCGTTTTGGGCGGATCAGTCATGGATCTGCAAAAACGGATCCATTACAATAATACAACCGCATGCATCCGTCATGAACGGATCCGTTTGTATTATCTGTCACATAGCCAAGACGGATCAGTCATGAACTCCATTGAAAGTCAATGGGAGACGGATCAGTTTTCGATTGTGCTAGATTGTGTCCGAGAAAACTGATCCTTCCCCATTGACTCAAATTGTGAGCCAGGACGGATCCGTTTGGCTCAGTTTTGTCAAGCGGACAGCAAAACGCTGCAGGCAGAGTTTTGGTGTCCGCCTCCAGAGCGGAATGGAGACTGAACGGAGACTGAACTGATGCATTCTGTGCGGATCCTTTTCCATTCAGAATGCATTAGGGCAAAACTGATCCGTTTTGAACCGCTTCTGAGAGCCCTGAACGGATCTCACAAACAGAAAGCCAAAACGCCAGTGTGAAAGTAGCCTAAGCTGCAGCATGCTATAGAGCAGGTGGAGCTGAGCAGATTCCGTTTAGTAAGCAAAAAAACATTTTAGCGCAACTTATTATATAATATGCTTTCCGTTATCATATAAATATGACAGGTCTGCTTACACATAATTCAGGATAGATAGAGAGATGAATGATAAATGAGATGATGGGGGTAGAGTTATGATGGGTGGATGATGGCATATATGTCATGATTTGGTTCTTTTACTGTTCTGGGGACACAAATCAATGCAACTGGGGTTCCACATACAAGCAAGCAATAGTACAAATATTAACAGACAAAAAAAATAATTGTGAAGGTGCCAGCGAGATTTGGACTCGCGACCCCTGGTTTACAAAGCCAGCGCTCTAACCCCTGAACTATGGAGCCATCTGCTGTTAGGAAAATAATCTCATTCACTTAGCGGCTGCTGATGTAACGTGTGCTGGAGAGAAGCCCGTGTATGTCAGGGGCTGAACACGGCGTGCCTCCATTATACACCAAGGAAACTTGTATCCAATACTGGTGCCTGGTATTAGTATACATATATATAATGTGTGAAAACAATGGTCTGTGGTGCTAGCGCTTGCTGTAAACATATTTTACATTCTATTACTACGGCTGATGGAGTTTAGGCTGAGGGCTGACACCTGATGTCTAACCCCTGACGGCTGATGGAGTTTAGGCTGAGGGATGACAACTGTCTTACCCTTGACAGCTGAGAGCTGACACCTGATGGAGTTTGTGCTGAGTGCTGATGGAGGAGGTATTTTTTGACTGACGTCTGAGGGACGAGGGAGTTTGGTTTGAGGGAGGAGGACTGATGGAGTTTTGGATGAGGGAGGAGGGAGTTTTGGATGAGGGAGGAGGGAGTTTTGGCTGACGTATGAGGTAGGAGGGAGTTTGGGCTGACGAAGGATGGAGTTTTGCCTGACGGAGGAGGGAGTTGTGGATGATGTCTGAGGATGTCCTAATATGTATGCCATACTTATGATAACAGCTTTCATTAATGTTGCCTGTCCCTTTCCACTGCTCCCTTAAAAGACCGTTGCTATGGCTTTTCTGTCTTCCCTTCAGTGTAAACAGAAGACAGAGGGGCAGTTCTTCACACTGCATGCCTGCCCTAGGCTTCATAGAGAGGAGGCGTGTCTCTCAGTAATCTAATCTGATTGGCTGGCTGGCAGGCAGGCAGGCAGCTGCTGGCTACAGCAAGTGTGTATGTGAAGTGAGGGAAGGCAGTTTTGGCCTCAGAAAACTGGGGGATGAGCCATACTGAGAAGATCCTCATATTGTAGGGTTCAAAACAGCTGTAACTAAGGGAAAAGCTCAATGAATATAGTGGTATGTGAAGAAACTAAAGATTTCTGTATGCATAATGCTGCAGCATTATGAAAACAAGACAGCTAGGGTACTTTCACAGTTGCGGCAGAGGATTCCAGCAGGCAGTTCTGTCCCCGGCAATCCGGATGCAAACTGATGGCATTTGTCAGACGGATCCGGATCCGTCTGACAAATGCATTGCAATACCGGATCCGTCTCTCCGGTGTCATTCAAAAAAACGGATCCGGTATAAATAATTTTTTTGCATTGTTAAAGGGCTGCACATGTGCAGACCGAAAAGCCGGATCCGTTTTGCCGGAGCACTTAATGCCGCAACTAATACGCTTCAATGTAAATTAATGCCGGCATTCCGGCAAGTGTTCAGTATTTTTGGCCGGAGATAAAACTACAGCATGCCGCGGTATTTTCTCCGTCCAAAAAACTTAAAAGGGACTGAACTGATGCATCCTGAACGGATTGCTCTCCATTCAGAATGCATTAGGATAAAAATGATCCGTTTTTTTCCCGGTATTGAGCCACTGTGACTGAACTCAATCCCGGAAAACAAAAACGCTAGTGTGAAAGTACCGTTACACTTTAAATTCCTGCTCATTCTGGGCTCTGAAGTCCAGGAGGCAGTCCTATCAGTGACTGACAGCTACCTCTGTATACACAGTCATGTAGTGAATCACTGATAGTATCACCTTCTTGACTTCAAAGCCCAAAATGAGCAGGAATCTAAATGTAGAAATTACAAGTTACACTGAATCTTTTCCCATAAAACTATATATCAATCTGCTCCGCCTGCTATATAAAATGCTGCCTGCAGCTCAAAAAACAGGATCAAAGTGACAGTTTCCCTTTAAATCTCATCCACTTTGCTGCTACTGTAAAACGCTGCTGATGTCTCCGATTGTCCTACTCATCTGAATGAGCCATGAAGAATTCCACATGTGCCGCCACCAAAACAACCCCATTCATCTGAATAAGGGCTCATTCCCACAAGCATACTGGCTCAGTGTCTGGTCAGTCCGCAGTATACAGGCAGCTATTGAAGAGGAGTGGACCACCATTTCACAGGCCACAATCAACAACCTGATCAACTCGACGGAGATGTGCTGAGGCAAATTGTGGCCACACCAGATACGGACTGGTTTTCTGCCCCCCCCCCCCCCTTTTAGAGTGGCCTTTTATTGTGGGAAGTCTAAGGCACACCCGTGCAATATTCATGCTGTCTAATCAGCCCCATGATATGCCACACCTGTGAGGTGGGATGGATTATCTCTGCAAAGGAGAAGTGTTCACTAAAACAGATTTAGACAGATTTGTGAACAATATTTGAGAGTAATGGGTCTTTTGTGTATGTAGAAAATGTTTCAGATCTTTGAGTTCAGCTCATGCAAAATGGGAGCAAAACCGAAAGTTGCGTTTATATTTTTGGTCAGTGTATCTGTAATGCAGAGAAGGACAAGTTCTCCAAAGGAAAATACACTCTTACGAACAGCTCCCCACTCTTGTGATAAGGATCCTGAGAGAGGACACCCCTCAATTAACATATAATTGCCTACTAAGATATACTAGAATAATCTTTCTAAAAAGGACAGCACAAACGTTTCGTTCCTCTCATACCTGGTTTACATTAAGTTCTGTGATATAATGTTCATATCACACTATTTTGAAGAATTTGCCATCAAATCGCCGACTACGTTACAGTGAGGAAGCCGGCACCAGGAGCGCAGCATTCACTCACTGCGCCGAACACAGAAGCGCATGGCGCAGGCGAAAGATTTAGACAGATGCAGGCAAATCGGACGTCAATCAAGAGGAGCGGGGCGGGCTAGAAAAACTACATGGGCGGCGAAAATGGTCAGTAGACGGAACCTCTAGGTGCTGAATCGACGCCCACATAGCACCTAGAGGCTCATTAGCATATGGATAAAAGTAAGTTTTTTAGGTGAACGGCCGCAGACAGTGAACAAAGAAGACTTATGTACTGCTGACACTAGCACATCGCTAGTGTCAGTCAGCTACATATGGCAAAATCTGATGGTAGAAACCCTTTAAGGCCTATTTCACACCATGATTTTAGTTTTTCGTTAAATTGACCAGTTTTTAATCAAAACCCTTATAAAAACTGATGCATCTAGTGGATACATACGCCTTTATAGAAAAAAACATGCCAAAAGTGCATACGTTTTGATTCCCGTCCGATGTCTGCGCTATTCCATCCAGCAAAACAGTGGATCCGTTTTTTACCCCAAAAAATGCATGCAAACTAATGCATATAACAGATCCATTTTTGCAGAATCAATCAGAAAATTTGACATCTGTGCGCATCAGTTTTTGGAATGGATGGGATTACTATAAAAAAAAACTGATTCTGTAACACATAACAGGAATAATTGGAACATTTGATTTCTTGTTAAAAGGTTGGTAAAAGCCAATTTAATCCTTAGCTGCCCACTACGGTCTGTGACATTTGTCTCCAACATGCCCTGCAGGGAACGACGTACTGTGATTACCAGGAAGCAAAGTGGATTTAATTAAAAGCAATAAAATAACAAATGAAAGCAGCAGCTACAAGGTATATGTGACTGGACTGCACAAAAATTGCATGTCGGCTGTTGTGGCTCGCGTTACTGCTCAAATATTTTTTTACAAAAACAGAAATGAGCACTAAGCAGATGGAAGAAGGAGGACCCTTTCCCCAATTCCCTCTACTGGAAGAGGTTTTCCATCCCTGCTCGTAAAAATACAGGAGGGAACATGGACCAAGTCTGCCAAATGCTCCAAAGTCTTATGGGCCAGGCAATGCTCCTCTGGAAAGAGGTATGTACATGAGCTCTCTTCACAAAAAGAAAAGAAAGCTGAGCCTCTAATGCCACCAAATGTGAGGTGGCGATCCTATAAGCCCATACTCAACCTTTCAAATAAGACCTTTAGACATAATTTAGGATTACAGGTGAAACATTTATTTCAGTAATGCAAATTAAAAAGAATTGCATTAATGCAGCTTAAAATTAGAATATTGTGAAAAGGTTTAATATTCTAGGCTCAAAGTGTCACACACTAGTCGGCTAATTAATCCATACCCCCTGAGCTAAGGGTACCTGAGATTGTGACTTTGGGGTTTCATAAGCTGTAAGCCATAATCATCCAAATTATACCAAATAAAGGCTTGAAATATCTCGCTTTGCATGTAATGAGTCTATCTCATATGTTAGTTTCACCTTTTAAGTTGCATTACTGAAATAAATGAACTTTACACGATATTCTAATTTTTCGAGTTTCACCTGTATAGCTAAACGAGTACCTCATCTGCAGACAGCTGCTCATCTGTGCAGAACAAAGAGGGCTGCCTTTGTCAGGATTCGGGGGGTATTATTTCTCCTTCAAAGCAAGCGTATGGGAAAAAGTATGCAAATTAGCTCTTTCCAAAAAGAAAAAAAAAAAGCTCAGATCACATGCTCCAATCACATGGTCCATCACCGCGGTGATGTACCATGTGATTGGAGCATGTGATCTGATGTCACCAAAGGTCCTTTAGCCCATAGTTCATCTTTTGAGAAGTAAAGAAGAGACAGGGAGCTACGCGAACAAGAGGAGAAGGTGAGTTAATTTTTTTATTTTTTTTTAACCCTCAATTGATCACCTACTAAGCATTCTGTATTCAGAATGCTATCATTTTCCCTTATAACCATGTTATAAGGGAAAATAATACAGTTTATAGACTGTCACCTAGCAACCATGCGTGAAAATCGCACCGCATCCGCACTTGCTTGCGGATGCTTGCGATTTTCACGCAACCCCATTCACTTCTCTGGGGCCTGCGTTGCGTGAAAAACGCAGAATATAGAGCATGCTGCGATTTTCACGCAACGCATAAGTGATGCGTGAAAATCATCGCTCATCTGAACAGCCCCATTGAAATGAATGGGTCCAGATTCTGTGCGGGTGCAATGCGTTCACCTACCGCATTGCACCCGCGCGGAAATCTCGCCCGTGTGAACGCAGCCTAACAGTGTCAGCGAGCACTAGCTGCCGCTGACACACAAAATTACCGGTTCTTATTTCACCGAGGCCAGGAACCTCGGTGACACGTAATTTCCCTTTGTTCTGCCAGACCCACGCCAGCAGAGCTTGGTTTATCATCAAAACTGACGTCTTGCCCAATATAAACTGCCCAAAGGCCTCATTTGCCCATCTCATGGCCAGATAGATACTCTTTTTCTACTCTTTTCCGGGTGATAATGATGTGCTCTCGTACATTTTGATCTCTCTCTCTTTTTTGATCCTCTGGCTCCCGCACATGCGCCTCATGTCCTTGGACTGCTGCAGCTCTTGACTGAACTGTTCCCAGTCATGGTCATGTCCAGACACTTTCTCCTTTGCTTTGCGGGGCTCCTTCAGCAGAGCATGCTTGCCCCTGCTCGCTTCTATTACATGCATCTGGGTCACTTCTTCCTTCTTTCCAGCAGTAGTTACCCCAGCTATGGTGGCAGTTTCAGAGACCTCTGCTTTTTTAGTGGCTTTTTCCACTTTGGCTGCTGCTCCCTTTGTCTTAACTTTGGTCTCTGCAGCACCTGGGGACTTCATGTCAACCAACACATCGGCCTTAACTTCTTCAGCCTTTGTCTTCTCGGAGTCTCCTGTCTCTTTGAGAGCCTTCTCGGACATGGCACCATATACTTGCCCTCTTAACTCCTCCCCCTCTTTCTCATCGAGGCAGGAGGCACCGGGGTCTTCAGCAGACTCCTCGTCTTCTGGCACTTTCTCCAGAGGCTCACCCAAGATACTGTTCTTTTTTTGGGGAGGAGTCAGGAGAGACAGCCCATCGTGATAGCCCGGATCCAAAAACTGATCGTAACCTCCTCGTACTTCTTCCCCAGCAGGCTGCTGGCTATTTGGAAGGCCTTGTAGGCAGAGGGGACGTCTTTCAGGCCTGGGTTACACTCTACCATGGGTCTGTGGTCTACGGCATCCACATCAGCCCCATCAATAGATTCAGCAGAAGCATCTTCCATCTTCTCTGCCACAGCCAGCACCCCGGCACCACCATCTCCAGACCCACTCTTACCAGGCTCTGACTTCTTGGCACCTCCAGAGGATCTTCCTCTTCCGGTTTCTCATTTTCTTCCACCTGCTGTGCAGGAGCACGCTTAGGCTTCTCCAACTCATAGATGTCATCTTTTGAGCTCATGAGAGCTTCCATCTCTGCTCTGAGTTGCTTGTTCAGCCTCTCTAATTAATTTCGCTCCTCAAGCACTTCTTCAAGGGCTCTAGCCAAGGAGGGCCTTGGACTCTTTCTCCTGAACATCAGCCTCCGCTCGGTCACGTTCTTCGGCATATCGAGCCGATATGTATTTCTCTTCAACCAGGAGCTGGTCAAACTTCTTTTGTTTCTTCTCCAATCTAGATACAGTTTGTCTCTGGTGGTCCAGGTCCACCATCCGATCACATAACTCTTGATCAAGTTGAGCCATCCTGGCTTCCAAATGTCTTTTCTCCTCCAAGAGAGCAGATTTTTCTGAGGTGCTGTTTAGAACCTCATCAGCCAGCTCATCTCTTTCCTGCTCTGCATGAAGTCTGGATCGCTCAGAAGCTGCAAGTTCCTCTTGAAGTTGGAGAATTTCCGCTTCTATTAGGGACTCTAGTTCCTTCAGTTCATTCATCTCTTTCTGTGACTCCTCTGGAGATTCCTGCAGTTGCTCTGCGAGAACCGCTAGCCCCATCTCTAGTGTATCTAGGGACTGTGCAGAGCGAGCAAAATCATCTTCAAGTTTGTAGCTGTACTGTCCTGTCAGGTCATCTACAACTGTCTGGATATGAGCTTCAGACACTAGGCTGTCACCCGACTGAACTCTCGTCTCGTCAGATATAACTGTCACCTGGTCGCTACTAGTAACCACTTTAGTTTTGCTGGGTCTTGACATGGTAGCCTCACTCTCGGAGTTGCTAACTGTCACGGCACATAGGCCACTTATACTGCTCGTGTCATTATTAACCCTGTCCTCTAGGGGCACCCATGGGTCAATCCCCACCTGGGACATTTTATTAATCATAGAAACCTGTGGAGATTGCACATCCACCTCTGGTACGTGTGGTACACCCTCTAGCCCCGCCATATTGTCTACAATGGGGTCTCCTAGCGGTGTTTCGTCAACATTTATCAACACTTTTAGATCAGATACATGTTTACCAACAGGGGGAGCTTTTTCCCCAATCACAGCCTGCAAAGGAAAAGGCATGTCATTATTATCACATATTTCACATTTCCATTATGCATTTCGGCAAACATGGTACCATCACTTTGCACCTTATCTGCACCCTTGTTCTCAATGTGCAGCTCCTTCAAATTATTATTTAAAAGGGACAGGTACAGGATCTGCAGGAGTTTTGTCACTCTCTGCAGAAGTGTCTCCATTACTTAAAACCTCCAAGCATAAGAGGAAATTACGGCCCACCATTCCCTCATTCCCTCATGTATGTATTTGTAACATCAGATTCACAAGTCCCAGTTCTCACCGGAGACTCTCCCTCAGCGAGAACCACCTGATAGTCCGTATTATCTACATAATTGTCCCGAACATGTAACACTCTATCAGTCTCTGGGGCGACCATCATGCTACATCTTACCCGGGCTAGCATGGGATCTCTGACTTTCACCCCCCCAAATCTAGCTTTGATCACAGGCTCTTTGGGCGACCCAGAAACCTTCTCCCCAGCAGGTTCCTGTGAGGGAGTAACCACAACAGGCTTACCCGCCTGTTCAGACACTGCGATTTTCCCAATGTCATACACTTTGGGAAAATCGTCATACACTGTCATACACTTCCGAGACGGTTTTTCGCCTCAGTGATTTTTTTGTCACTGACCCAGCCAGCTTCCACTGCGGCCGGCTCACGGTCACTAGATCTGCCACCCAACTATTAACAGGAACAGTCATACCGCCTGACATCATGGATTCAGGAGATGACCGTATTCCCAGGACATCTCTACCAAGATCACCAGCCTTCTCTTGGTTCCTGGTATTCCGAACACCGACAGACTCCTTACGGTCAGGCCTCATGCACACGACCGTTGTGTGCATCCGTGGCCGTTGTGCCGTTTTTTTTTCGCGGACCCATTGACTTTCAATGGGTCCGTGGAAAAAACGGAGAATGCACCGTTTGGCAGCCGCATCCGTGAGCCGTGTTTCCTGGCCGTGAAAAAAATATGACCTGTCCTATTTTTTTCACGGCCAACGGTTCACGGACCCATTCAAGTCAATGGGTCCGTGAAAGAACACGGATGCACACAAGATTGGCATCCGTGTCCGTGATCCGTGGCCGTAGGTTAGTTTTTATACAGACGGATCCGAAGATCCGTCTGCATAAAAGCTTTTTCAAAGCTGAGTTTTCACTTCGTGAAAACTCAGAACCGACAGTATATTCTAACACAGAAGCGTTCCCATGGTGATGGGGACGCTTCTAGTTAGAATACACTACAAACTGTGTACAAGACTGCCCCCTGCTGCCTGGCAGCACCCGATCTCTTACAGGGGGCCGTGATCAGCACAATTAACCCCTTCAGGTGCGGCACCTGAAGGGGTTAATTGTGCTGATCACGGCCCCCTGTAAGAGATCAGGGCTGCCAGGCAGCAGGGGGCAGACCCTCCCCCCCTCCCCAGTTTGAATATCATTGGTGGCCAGTGCGGCCCCCCCCCTCCCTCTCTTGTAATAATTCGTTGGTGGCACAGTGTGCGCCCCCCCCCCCTCCCTCCCTCTATTGTAATAATTCGTTGGTGGCACAGTGTGCGCCCCCCATCGGCCCCCCCTCCCTCTATAGCATTAACAACATTGGTGGCCAGTGTGCGGCCTCCCATCTCCCCCACATCGCCATCATTGGTGGCAGCGGAGTTCCGATCGGAGTCCCAGTTTAATCGCTGGGGCTCCGATCGGTAACCATGGCAACCGGGACGCTACTACAGTCCTGGTTGCCATGGTTACTTAGCAATAGTACAATAGTAGAAGATTCATACTTACCTGCTGCTGGCTGCTGCTGCGATGTTCGTGTCCGGCCGGGATCTCCACCTACTGGTAAGTGACAGGGTCTGTGCGGCGCATTGCTAAATGAACTGTCACTTACTAGTAGGAGGAGCTCCCGGCCGGACACGAAGATCGCAGCTCCCAGGTAAGTATGAATCTTTTACTATTGTACTATTGCTAGTAACCCGCTGCCACCAATGATCGGGGGGGAAGGGGGGGAGATGGGAGGCCGCACACTGGCCACCAATGTTGTTAATGCTATAGAGGGAGGGGGGGGCCAATGGGGGGCGCACACTGTGCCACCAACGATTTATTACAATAGAGGGAGGAAGGGGGGGGGGGGCGCACACTGTGCCACCAACGAATTATTACAATAGAGGGAGGAAGGGGGGGGGGGGGGCGCACACTGTGCCACCAACGAATTATTACAATAGAGGGAGGAAGGGGGGGGGGCACACTGTGCCACCAACAAATTATTACAATAGAGGGAGGAAGGGAGGGGGGGGCCGCACTGGCCACCAATGATATTCAAACTGGGGAGGGGGGGGGGTCTGCCCCCTGCTGCCTGGCAGCCCTGATCTCTTACAGGGGGATATGATAGTACAATTAACCCCTTCAGGTGCGGCACCTGAGGGGTTAATTGTGCTGATCACGGCCCCCTGTAAGAGATCGGATGCTGCTAGGCAGCAGGGGGCAGTCATGTACACAGTTTGTAGTATATTCTAACTAGAAGCGTCCCCATCACCATGGGAACGCCTCTGTGTTAGAATATACTGTCGGAAATGAGGTTTACGATCTAACTCATATCCGACAGTATATTCTAACATAGAGGCGTTCCCATGGTGATGGGGACGCTTCAAGTTAAAATATACCATCGGATTGGAGAAAACTCCGATCTGATGGTATAAAAGGGACTCCGGACTTTACATTGAAAGTCAATGGGGACGGATCCGTTTGAAATTGCACCATATTGTGTCAACGTCAAACGGATCCGTCCCCATTGACTTGCATTGTAATTCAGGACGGATCCGTTTGGCTCCGCACGGCCAGGCGGACACCAAAACGACTTTTTTTTCATGTCCGTGGATCCTCCAAAAATCAAGGAAGACCCACGGACGAAAAAACGGTCACGGATCACGGAAAAACGGGACCCGTTTTTGCGGACCGCAAAAAAATACGTTTGTGTGCAGGAGGCCTCACTCCAGCCGCACTCTTTAGGACTTTGCGCACATGTGCAGGAAACATAGGATCTCCTGAGAGCCGCGCCGCACCGCTCTCCACCTCCTTTTCTTCCCGACGGTTGCCCTTGGCAACGGCACACATCTTTTCCTCTGGAACTCCAGCCGCACAACTCGAAGCCTTTTTTCCGCGCCATAGCTGCCAGAAGAACGGAAAGTCTTTGCAAAGCACAAACTCCACTTCCAGGGTCTCACATTTTAAGAGCTCCCATTGCACAGGGCCATAGTCCGTGATAAAGGTCAGAGACACGGTGACATCTGTCTCTGGCCCCCTCTTTAGAAAGTCCAGTACTTCGGGCTTAACCCAGGACACGCGTTGGCGGGAATCTAAAGTGACCCACAGCGGGATTCCACCAATCACCAACTCACAGGATCTTTATGTATCAGATCGTCTGACCTCACAATCATCCATTGCATAGTCCTGCTGCAGGTGGGTCTGCACAGACCTCAGTGACAACAATTATTTATTTTTTTATTTTTTTCAGTCACTCTCTTCTCTGGGCTTCTGGCCCTTTAAATCTCTGCACCACAGCAAAAATAGTCCACAATAGCACGAGCAGCACCTGCTCCACCGAACAAACAGGCTTCCGGCCCTTTAACTCCACACACTGCAAAACAGCTTTCAGCAGCACCTGCTGTCTCGTCGTTGCCCCTAGCAACCGACCATTGCCCTTCTCTCATGGACAACTTGCCTACATCCTCCACCAATTGTAAGGGATCGTCTCTTATTCGGGGGTCATTCTCACAAGAATCGTCTTCAGGACACCATATTTCATGTCCAAACAGTGCATTTATTGTGCCTCAGCAAACCAAACATGAATAATACAAAATATACACCTGCCCGGCTCTAACTAAACATGAAGTTTCTGACTCGCCTAAGTCACAGTTCACACCCTGTGAACCCATGCGGCTTTGTCAGCCAATGTCCCACGACCTTCTGGCTGTACAGAGTCCAGTACGCCCACTGTCTCCAGTTCAGTGTTTATTGCGGGGGATTGGGGCTTAGTAGTCCGCCTGACTATAGCCCTGCGACCCTCCCAGGCGTCGCTTCATCACCCAACTCCAGGCTATCTCCCAGCCTTGTGGTCCTCAGCCTTGCCCAGCTGAGACCACACTGATAGAGCCTCCAGGCCTCTGTCCACAGGTAACACACTCCCCCCTTGCTGACACTCTGGGAGGTGCTTTCTGCCAGGCTGAGTACCTTCAGCTGGTCTCACCTGTGGTGGAATAGGGGCGTGGACCGCACTATCCACCCCTTCCTTGCCTCTAACCTGCGTGAGACCTGTCACTATCTCACAATATATATATATATAAAATAACGTATATATGTATGTATGTATGTATGTATGTATATATATATATATACAGTCCTGATCAAAAGTTTAAGATCACTTGAAAAATGGCAAAAAATCATATTTAGCATGGCTGGATTATAACAAGGTTCCAAGTAGAGCTTCAACATGCAACAAGAAGAAATGAGAGTGAGACAAAACATTTTTTGAGCATTCAATTTAATGAAAACAACGAATAAACTGAAACAGGCTGCTTTTCAGCTGATCAAAAGTTTAGGACCGCACCTCAAAAAAAAAAAAATAAATAAACCCCCCAAAACAGAAATCCAACTTCCAAACATGAACTCAGTAATGAGTTGCTCCGCCGTTATTGTTTCGGCATGCTTGATGCAAGCGTTTCCATGAGGTGAGTGGGAACATTTCTCCAAGTGGTGAAGACGGCCGCACAAAGGCCATCTACTGTCTGGAACTGTTGTCCAATTTTGTAAACTTCCCTTGCCATCAATCCCCAAAGGTTCTCAATTGGATTTAGATCAGGGGAACACACAGGATGGGCCAAAAGAGTGAGGTTATTCTCCTGGAAAAAGTCCCTTGTCCTGCGGGCATTGTGTACTGTAGAGTTGTCCTGTTGAAAAACCCAGTCGTTACCACACAGACGAGGGCCCTCAGTCATGAGGAATGCTCTCTGCAACATCTGGACATAGCCAGCGGCCGTTTGACACCCCTGCACTTCCTGAAGCTCCATTGTTCCACTGAAAGAAAAAACACCCCAGACCATTATGGCGCCCCCTCCACTGTGGCGCGTAGAAAACATCTCAGGTGGGATCTGCTTGTCATGCCAGTAATGTTGGAAACCATCAGGACCATCAAGGTAAAAAAAATTCTCATCAAACAATAAAACTTTCTTCCACCTTTGAATGTCCCATGTTTGGTGCTCTCTTGCAAGTCCTAACGAGCAGTTCTGTGGCGTTCAAGGAGACGAGGTCTTTGAAGATGTTTTTTGTTTTTGAAGCCCTTCAGTCTCAGATGCTGTCTGCTGGTTATGGGGCTGCAGTCAGCACCAGTAAGGGCCTTAATTTGGTTCGAGGATCGTCCAGTGTCTTGACGGACAGCCAATTGGATCCTCCGGCTCAGTGCTGATGAAATTTTTTTGGGTCTTCCACTTGACTTTTTTGTTCCATAACTCTCAGGATCATTTAAGAAATTCCAAATGACTGTCCTACTGCGTCCCACCTCAGCAGCGATGGCACGCTGTGAGAGGCCCTGCTTATGCAGTTCAACAACCCGACCACTTTCAATAAGGGAGAGGTTTTTTGCCTTTGCCATCACAACGTGTGACTACCTGACAGAAAAGGACAATGAATCCACATCTTTGCACAGATTTGGCCTTTTAAAGGCATGTGGTCCTAAACTTTTGATCAGCTGAAAACAGCCTGTTTCAGTTTAATCGTTATTTTCAATTAATTGAATGCTCAAAAAATGTTTTCTCACTGTCATTTCTTCTTGTTGCATGTTGAAGCTCTATTTGGAACCTTGTTAACCACCTCAGCCCCCATAGCTTAAACACCCTTAATGACAAGGCCACTTTTTACACTTCTGACCTACACTACTTTAACCGTTTATTGCTCGGTCATGCAACTTACCACCCAAATGAATTTTACCTCCTTTTCTTCTCACTAATAGAGCTTTCTTTTGGTAGTATTTCATTGCTGCTGACATTTTTACTTTTTTTGTTATTAATTGAAATTTAACGATTTCTTTGCAAAAAAATGACATTTTTCACTTTCAGTTGTAAAATTTTGCAAAAAAAAAACGACATCCATATATAAATTTTTCTCTAAATTTATTGTTCTACATGTCTTTGATAAAAAAAAAAATGTTTCGGTAAAAAAAAAAATGGTTTGGGTAAAAGTTATAGCGTTTACAAACCATGGCACAAAAATGTGAATTTCCGCTTTTTGAAGCAGCTCTGACTTTCTGAGCACCTGTCATGTTTCCTGAGGTTCTACAATGGCCAGACAGTACAAACACCCCACAAATGACCCCATTTCGGAAAGTAGACACCCTAAGGTATTCGCTGATGGGCATAGTGAGTTCATAGAACTTTTAATTTTTTGTCACAAGTTAGCGGAAAATGATCAAAGTCTAATATTCCACTAACTTGTGACAAAAAATAAAAACTTCTATGAACTCACTATGCCCATCAGCGAATACCTTGGGGTGTCTTCTTTCCAAAATGGGGTCACTTGTGGGGTAGTTATACTGCCCTGGCATTTTAGGGGCCGAATGCGTGAGAAGTGGTTTGAAATCAAAATCTGTAAAAATATGGCCGGTGAAATCCGAAAGGTGCTCTTTGGAATGTGGGCCCCTTTGCCCACCTAGGCTGCAAAAAAGTGTCACACATGTGGTATCTCCGTACTCAGGAGAAGTTGGGCAATGTGTTTTGGGGTGTCATTTTACATATACCCATGCTGGGTGAGATAAATATCTCGGTCAAATGCCAACTTTGTATAAAAAAAAAAAATGGGAAAAGTTGTCTTTTGCCAAGATATTTCTCTCACCCAGCATGGGTATATGTAAAAAGACACCCCAAAACACATTGCCCAACTTCTCCTGAGTACGGGGATACCAGATGTGTGACACTTTTTTGCAGACTAGGTGGGCAAAGGGGCCCACATTCCAAAGAGCACCTTTCGGATTTCACCGGCCATTTTTTACAGATTTTGATTTCAAACCACTTCTCACGCATTCGGCCCCTAAAATGCCAGGGCAGTATAACTACCCCACAAGTGACCCCATTTTGGAAAGAAGACACCCCAAGGTATTCGCTGATGGGCATAGTGAGTTCATAGAAGTTTTTATTTTTTGTCACAAGTTAGTGGAATATTAGACTTTGTAAGGAAAAAAATTAAATAAATAAAAATCATCATTTTCCGCTAACTTGTGACAAAAAATAAAAAATTCTAGGAACTCGCCATGCACCTCACGGAATACCTTAGGGTGTCTTCTTTCCAAAATGGGGTCACTTGTGGGGTAGTTATACTGCCCTGGCATTCTAGGGGCCCTAATGTGTGGTAAGTAGGTAAATGACCTGTGAAATCCGAAAGGTGCTCTTTGGAATGTGGGCCCCTTTGCCCACCTAGGCTGCAAAAAAGTGTCACACATGTGGTATCACCGTATTCAGGAGAAGTTGGGCAATGTGTTTTGGGGTGTCATTTTACATATACTCATGCTGGGTGAGAGAAATATCTCGGCAAAAGACAACTTTTCCCATTTTTTATACAAAGTTGGCATTTGACCAAGATATTTATCTCACCCAGCATGGGTATATGTAAAATGACACCCCAAAACACATTGCCCAACTTCTCCTGAGTACGGCGATACCAGATGTGTGACACTTTTTTGCAGCCTAGATGCGCAAAGGGGCCCACATTCCTTTTATGAGGGCATTTTTAGACATTTGGATCCCAGACTTCTTCTCACGCTTTAGGGCCCCTAGAATGCCAGGGCAGTATAAATACCCCACATGTGACCCCATTTTGGAAAGAAGACACCCCAAGGTATTCAATGAGGGGCATGGCGAGTTCATAGAAATTGACTTTTTTTTTTTTTTTCTCACAAAGTCTCCCTTTCCGCTAACTTGGGACAAAAATTTCAATCTTTCATGGACTCAATATGCCCCTCACGGAATACCTTAGGGTGTCTTCTTTCCGAAATGGGGTCACTTGTGGGGTAGTTATACTGCCCTGGCATTCTAGGGGCCCTAAAGCGTGAGAAGAAGTCTGGAATATAAATGTCTAAAAAATTTTACGCATTTGGATTCCGTGAGGGGTATGGTGAGTTCATGTGAGATTTTATTTTTTGACACAAGTTAGTGGAATATGAGACTTTGTAAGAAAAGAAAAAATAATTTCTGCTAACTTGGGCCAAAAAAATGTCTGAATGGAGCCTTACAGGGGGGTGATCAATGACAGGGGGGTGATCAGGGAGTCTAATATGGGGTGATCACCCCCCTGTCATTGATCACCCCCCTATAAGGCTCCATTCAGATGTCCGTATGTGTTTTGCGGATCCGATCCATGTATCAGTGGATCCGTAAAAATCATACGGACATCTGAATGCAGCCTTACAGGGGGGTGATCAATGACAGGGGGGTGATCAACGACAGGGGGATGATCAGGGAGTCTAATATGGGGTGATCACCCCCCTGTCATTGATCACCCCCCTATAAGGCTCCATTCAGATGTCCGTATGTGTTTTGCGGATCCGATCCATGTATCAGTGGATCCGTAAAAATCATACGGACGTCTGAATGGAGCCTTACAGGGGGGTGATCAATGACAGGGGGGTGATCAGGGAGTCTATATGGGGTGATCACCCCCCTGTAAGGCTCCATTCAGACGCCTGTATGTGTTTTGCGGATTCGATCCATGTATCCGTGGATCCGTAAAAAACATACGGACATCTGAATGCAGCCTTACAGGGGGGTGATCAATGACAGGGGGGTGATCAGGGAGTCTATATGGGGTGATCACCCCCCTGTAAGGCTCCATTCAGACGCCTGTATGTGTTTTGCGGATTCGATCCATGTATCCGTGGATCCGTAAAAAACATACGGACATCTGAATGCAGCCTTACAGGGGGGTGATCAATGACAGGGGGGTTATCAAGGAGTCTATATGGGGTGATCACCCCCGTCATTGATCACCCCCCTGTAAGGCTGCATTCAGATGTCCGTATGCGTTTTGCGGATCCGATCCATGTATCAGTGGATCCGTAAAAATCATACGGACGTCTGAATGGAGCCTTACAGGGGGGTGATCAATGACAGGGGGGTGATCAATGACAGGGGGGTGATCAGGGAGTCTATATGGGGTGATCAGTGGTTCATAAGGGGTTAATAAGTGACAGGGGGGGTGTAGTGTAGTGGTGTTTGGTGCTACTTTACTGAGCTGCCTGTGTCCTCTGGTGGTCGATTCAAACAAAAGGGACCACCAGAGGACCAGGTAGCAGGTATATTAGACGCTGTTATCAAAACAGCGTCTAATATACCTGTTAGGGGTTAAAAAAAATCGCATCTCCAGCCTGCCAGCGAACGATCGCCGCTGGCAGGCTGGAGATCCACTCGCTTACCTTCTGATCCTGTGTGTGCGCGTTCACAGGAAATCTCGAGTCTCGCGAGATGACGCACTGATGCGTCCAGGAGGAATGAATCAACCACCTTCCGGACGCATCCGTGCGTTAGGCGGTCGGGACGTGGTTAAGATCCAACAATGTGTAATATGATTTTTTGCCATTTTTCAAGTGGTCTTAAACTTTTGATCAGGACTGTATGTTCCGCGATCACTCAAAAACACAACTTAGTATACACATCCCTTGCTACCTGAAAACCGTTCCTGAGATATTCCCCAAAAATGACCTGCATTAGCCAATACAAGCCTGTAAGTCCATCTCTTCATATCCCAACTACCATACACATGGTCACATGTCCCTTATCAGCCAATAGAAGCTCGCAGGCCCTTAGTCCCCACATACACACAGTTTTACTCCAGGTTTCCATAACAACCCACCCATTTTTCTTCACTGCTGTGAACTCCAGAGGGTGTACAAGAAGTTCCCTGATGGATATCCAGTGTCCCCTATGTCGTATTATAAGGGGTTTTCTGGGTCTTCTACATTCATGGTCCAACTCCCGACATTCCTTCTGATCAGTTGTTTGAAGAGTCCTTGGCAATCCTGTGAGCACTGCAGTCTCTTCCTAGGTCAGTGACATGTTCATCGCTCACATGGTCTAGGCACAGCTCAGCCCTATTCAAGTGAACTGCAAACAGGTGCTATCCGATGGACTGCACAGGGCTTGGCATGTTGTGGAGGCCACAGCTCGAAAATAGCTCATCAGCAAGGGTGCCGGGCGTCTCCAATACTGATGACCTATTCTGCCTGGCGATGTATTGTGCGTGCTCCAAACATGATGCCACAAAACTTCGGGGCCAGGCATGAGTACGTATTCACGTACATATAGTTCTTTTTTACATTTCATTACTTTTGTGCTATAAAACCTTTTTTTTATAAAAAATTAAAACGTTTTTACATCGCCGCATCCCAAGGCCCATAACTGTATTTATTTTTCTTTCCAGGAAGTTGTGGGCTTGATTTTTGCGAGACAACTTGCAGTTTTCATTTCTATCATTTTGGGGTACATGATACTTTTTGATCGCTTTTTATTTAGTTTTTTTTGGTGGCCACTAAGCAACATCATCGTATGGTATAATTTACATGACATTTGCATAGTGCAGGTCCTTATGGACACAGCAATACCAAATATTTCACATATTTGTTATCGCAGTGTCCATAAGGAGCCTTTATTTTTTGCAATTTTTACATTGAAAAGAATTTTTCAATAGAAAAAAACGTTTTGTTTAATAAATCTCTTTTGCGGGGTACAAATAGGAGACAGACGGGGTCCACTCCCTCTGACTGCTTACATGTGGCGGGTGCCATTGCGGGAGCGCCTATCAGGAGCGCAGCTCTCATGCGAGAGCCTATAGCGGTGAAGCACTTAGACTGGACCGCTGTAAAAAGGCGGCCCAGCCAAAAGCCCCTTAATGACTGCCGTAAAAAGGTGTATGGGTGGTCACTAAGGGGTTAAGTAATTTGGCTGTATCAACAGGATGCATAAAATAATTGCAGATTGGCAGAAATAAACTCTTCCGCACATGGGTTTCTTGGTGCAACCATTAAATCAACCAATTCATTAGTATAAAAAAATAAAATTAATTGTGGATTCTCAGTGTTGAATTCGGGATCCCGTGGGTTATTCCCAAAAATGTTCACTAACATCAGGGACAGTTTGATGGCTGTCCACTACATGACTCTAAAGAAGTTCCTCCTCATCATGGGAGGAAGAGGAAATAACACTTGCTGATTCGTTTTCAGAACAAGGCATTGTATGTACCTCTTCAGACATATACATATGTCTAGCCATATCGGGACAGTAAACTACATGACTTGTAATTAAAAGGGTTTCTATGTATGTAAAACTGTTACAGCAAACTGTAATGTATAAACTATCCAACAAACTTTTTTGCAAATGGTTTAGTTTTTATTTTTATTTAACTTTTTTTACAACAATGTAGCTCCTCTAACAAATGAATTCCTGTGATGCTAGTGCCCTTGCTATAGAAGCCCCCAAAATATCTATATAAATATATATAGTATATACGCAGTAATAACAGTGTACTATATAATTTGAAACTTTTTGTATTTTTTATTTTAAAATATCACTATATTTACCATCTACATAACTAATGTATCTAACCAGAGGCTCCAACAAATTGCAGCGGTCATTGGATGGGACTGGAGGGGTTAAATTCTATATTTTATAGTAGTTTGTGCTGCGTGAGGGACACTTAGGCCTCTTTCAGACGGGCGTTGCGGGAAAAGGTACGGATGCGTTATGGGAACACCCGTGATTTTTCCGCGCAAGTGCTAAAGATTGTAATGCGGTTTTGCACTTGCGTGAGAAAAATCGTGCATGTTTGGTACCCAAACCGGCGAGTATTCCGCACGGACATGGTTATAAGGGAAAATAATACATTCTGAATACAGAATGCATAGTAAAATAGCGCTGGAGGGGTTAAAAAAAATAAAATAAAAATTTAACTCACCTTAGTCCACTTGATCGCGCAGCCCGGCTTCTCTTCTGTCTCCTTCTTTGCCGATTGCAGGAACAGGACCTGTGGTGACATCACTCCGGTCATCACATGGTCCATCACCATGGTAAAAGATCATGTGATGGATCATGTGATGGATCATGTGATGGATCATGTGATGGATCATGTGATGGATCATGTGATGACTGGAGTGACGTCACCACAGATCCTGCTCAGCAAAGGAGACAGAAGGAGATGCCGGGCTGCGCAAACAAGTGGACTAAGGTGAGTTAAATAATTTTTTATATTTTTTTTAACCCCTCCAGCGCTATTTTACTATGCATTCTGTATTCAGAATGCTATTATTTTCCCTTATAACCATGTTATAAGGGAAAATAATAATGATCGGGTCTCCATCCCGATCGTCTCCTAGCAACCGTGCGTGAAAATCGCACCGCATCCGCACTTGCTTGCGATTTTCACGCAGCCCCATTCACTTCTATGGGGCCTGCGTTGCGTGAAAAACGCAAAATATAGAGCATGCTGCAATTTCCACGCAACGCACAAGTAATGCGTGAAAATCACCGCTCATGTGAACAGCCTCATAGAAGTGAATGGGTCGGTATTCAGTGCGGGTGCAATGCGTTCAACTCACGCATCGCATCAGCGCGGAATACTTGCCCGTGTGAAAGGGGCCTTAAGGAGCCACAGACAGAGGAAATGGGAACATGGGTGGCTGGAGATACGGAGCAGCAGATCTATTGGTTAATCTCCTCAAAATAAGCTACAACAATAAGAAGATCGCACGTCTGACGTAATATCCAGCCAGTGACTGGCCAATTACTGCTAGGCCTGGTCCAATGTCAGGAACAGCTGAGGCCGCCGCTCTATTACCTGTCCCTTGCCATGGTAAAGTCATGACATATCTGTACAAAGCACTGCACAGGTAGGTCACGGGGTTGGCCCCTTTCTGGCTACTTTTGACCAATGTGTATGTAAGATGCCGATATATGGCAGTTACTAATATAGCCTTTGTTGATATTCCGTGCCATTTTATATATTTCATAAGCCATGCAGCCTTGTTGGGAAAATATTTTTGTGTGCTGTCTGCATAGAAGTCCCGTCCATAAGATGGCCGCTGATGAAGGGTCATGTGACCGGGAAAATCACCTCCATGTGACATATCCTCCATTCTAACACACTGCAAATGCACTAAACTCCCAATGGTACAAGTACAAATGGCAGGGGCAGTGTATTTAAATGGCGGAGGCTTCACATGGAGGTTATTTGCCTGGTCACATGACCCTCCATCAGTGGAAAGCACAAAAGACTAGAGAATAGAGCGCCTTGATTAGGTGGTACATATAGGTGTGCTGGCTCCTCCTCCCATCGGTTAATTGATGCACATGGAGGTGACTAGGAGCAGCACACTATGTGCGAGGTCTGCGCTCCTGAACATAGCAGCCCAACGGCTTAGGTAGGTTTAGCGTAGGACCCGCCTGACCTGAGACCACCTTGGCGGTTGGTAGGCGGGCACAGATGTGTTTTGATCAAAATATATTGGCTAAGAATCTCAGATTTGATCATATCAGAGTAAGGACTTTGTCCATATATAATGCTTGCATCTACTTTACTAAGTGCATTATTATCTCAAATCTACTCCAGCAAGGGAGCTGATGTAGATTTAAGCAAGTAGCACGGCCAGCGCCTAGGTTATGTAGAGGACGGTGCCTCTACATAATGTACGCACATCAAGCGGAAGCGCAGGATTATTAAGACTAACATCTAAAACGCCAAACTTAATAAATGACCCCCTTTTTTAAAAAATCTTTTTTGGCAAAGTAAATATAGAGGAGAACACAGATCCCACACATATGGTTAAATAATAATTATTGGATCTTTTAAATTAGATTTGGAATGAATCTGACAAAACAATCAGCACCAGATACAGGGTACTCCATAGAGAACCCTACCTCTGGTAGTTTTACACTGCAGTTTTGGTTCTGCTCTGACAAACACATGACAGTATATTACGGCATTGCTTAATATAGTGACCTTATGAGAAGTGCTCCACTTCTTCCAGAAAATTCTGTGCCTCCTAGTTGGACTGTCAGCAGATGACAGACTCTCTCACGATGTTTTACAAGCAGTAGTAAATGTGTGAACTAGATAGAATATCCGCCGCCTATATGCAATTCATATCTTTATATATCCATCCCTAGGTAAAGACATGACCATAATAAGTCTAACACATAGGGCTCATTCAGACGGCCATATGCTGTCCACAAAAATGCAGATCCGTTTTTTTGCGGACAGTTAAGCATGTCCGCAAAAAAACAGATTGCATTCCGTTTTTTTGCTGATCCATAGACTATAATAGGGCCATGACCTGATTTTCACTGACAAGTATAGGACATGTTTCATTTTTTTGCTGAGCTGTGCAATGGAAGAAAAGGGCCCCATAGAACTGAATGGGACAGCATCTAATCCGCATTTTTGCGGACAGCATACGGCTGTCTGAATGAGCCCATACCCAGAGTCATAATGCACAGAGACTGGAATGTCCCCCCACGTACTGACACCTCTACATGGGGCGACATGCCAGTCTCTGTGCATTACGACTCTGGGTATGTTTTAGACTTATTGTGGTCAAGTCTATACCTAGGGATGGATATATAAAGATATGAATTGCATACAGGCTGCGGATTAGGACTGATAAACATGTGTGTCATTTAATATTATATCTAGTTTCATACACCCGATATATATATCTAGGTGCCATTACTTATTTAATTGTGTGTATTTCCGCTTTTTCAAGGCACACCTGCTTATTATCTATGTATGATCTTGGCAGCCTTTTACATTGTTGGTCTGTTGCACTGCCCATTAATATCATGGTAGGCCTTCACCGAGATATTTTCCCTCATAGGACAGTGTATTCTTAGAGCCACATTGATGTTACAATAATGATTCTGATGGACATTGTCTGGTAATGTGCCCCATGTATTTTTCTGTATCAAATTGCCATCGTGTCATACTTCTTTCTAATATTATGAATTTTGATTAATAAAGATTTTTATATATTTTATATTAGTCCCATTGATCCGTTTTTGTGGTAGAACACAAATTTAGACACAAATAATATGTATTAAATTTACAGAACCCCTGAATTTCCAAATGACATACTAAGGGACGTTTATCTACACTGACATTCTGAAAAAGTCACAAATTATGGCGCAAATATGGTGTGTGCCACAACTAGAAACTTTTTTACGCCAAAATAGTGGCATAAAAGCTTTAATAAATGTCCTCCACTATGTACAGAAAGTAGGGAAAATATTAAAGGCCCTTTTACACTAACAAATTATTAAAGCAATTAGCGTGAATGATCAGTGCCTCTGATCACTCGAACGTTCGTTCATCAGGTGGAAGTATCGTTGATGTGGACACCAAACCATCCTATGTAAACAGCAATCTGTGACCCAGAAGAAATTAATCTGTATGGGGACAAGCAATCCGTTATCCCCATACAGTAGACGGAATTGCTGCATGTAAACATAGCTCTCAGCTGATCTGGCGATTATCAGAAACAAATGAATAGCTAATCTGCTGCACCGTCGGGAACGAGCGATAACCTGCGAGCGATAACCTGCCCAATTAACTACACGTGTAAATCCACCTTGAAGCTAATATCAGACAGGCAGATAACTGTGAAGATCATTGTATGAATGCTCATTAGCGCTGATCTGGCAGTGTAATACTGCCGCCGATTACAGTTTTAAGGCTATTACAGTTTTAAGGCTAGGGCTACACGAGGACATGTGTCGCGCGACAATAAGTAGCGCATCACATAGGGCACAACTACACTGCAACATTTGTTGCACCAATGCCACGGGACAATTTTTATACTGATAGTCTATGGTGTCGCACTGCGACATGCTGCGACGCGACAGTCGCAGAAAAATCTATTTCGAATGGATTTTCTGCGACTGTCGCGTCGCAGTATGTTGAGGCATGTCACATGTTGCAGTGTGACACCATAGACTATCATTATAAAAACTGCCGCGCAACAAATGTCGTCGTGTAGCCCAGGGCTCGACAAATCCCAGGCGCCAGGTCGCCATGGCGACCAGGAATTTAGTCCTGGCGCTTGGGTATTTGTCAGCCCATTTTCAAAGGTGCCCGGGCGATGGGTGCGGAGCTGCCGTTCTGTCCGGAGGCAGCACCGTTTGAAACAGCTCCTCAGTCTGAGTCAGCTCCGTCACAGCACACAGAGTGAGACACTGGCAGCAGGGAGGGGAGGGACGGGAGGAGTGTAATCTGATCCTAGAGTGGAAGCTGCTTCTGCCAGCCCCTCCCCTCCCCGCCCACCAACCAATCAGAGCTGAGGCAAGGCAAGCACTAGCAGCTCTGGGTCACTGACACAAGTACAGGAGGGAGTCTAGAAAGAATCGAATGAGTCTCAGGTTAAAAGAATCTAAAGATCCGACTTTAGGGCTCTTTCACACCTGCGTTCTTTTCTTCCGGCATAGAGTTCCGTCGTCGGGGCTCTATGCCGGAAGAATCCTGATCAGTTTTATCCTAATGCATTCTGAATGGAGAGAAATCCGTTCAGGATGTCTTCAGGTCCGGAACGTAACGTTTTTTGGCCGGAGAAAATACCGCAGCATGCTGCGCTTTTTGCTCCGGCCAAAAATCCTGAAGACTTGCCGCAAGGCTGGATCCGGAATTAATGCCCATTGAAAGGCATTGATCCGGATCCGGCCTTAAGCTAAACGTCGTTTCGGCGCATTGCCGGACCCGACGTTTAGCTTTTTCTGAATAGCGTCCCGGCAGCCATGGTAACCAAAGTCCTGGCAGCCATGGTAAAGTGTAGCGGGGAGCAGCATACTTACCGTCCGTGCGGCTCCCGGGGCACTCCAGAGTGACGTCAGGGCGCCCCAAGCGCATGGATCACGTGATCACATGGATCACGTCATCCATGCGCATGGGGCGCTCTGACGTCATTCCGGGGCGCCCCCGGAGCCGCACGAACGGCAAGTATGCTGCTCCCCCGCACCCACTATGGCAACCAGGACTTTAATAGCGTCCTGGCTGCCATAGTAACACTGAAAGCATTTTGAAGACGGCTCCGTCTTCAAATGCTTTCAGTACACTTGCGTTTTTCCGGATCCGGCGTGTAATTCCGGCAAGTGGAGTACACGCCGGATCCGGACAACGCAAGTGTGAAAGAGGCCTTAGAGACTCATTCGATTCTTTGAGTTAAAAGAGCCATGAGTCAGAGTCTCGAACAGTTTACACTGAGGCTGTCGGCTGATGCTTTTGTTGCAGCAGTGATAAGATTAAGGGACAGGAGCAGAGAGATAAGAGTGACAGGACACAGTTTAGATTACAGTTTGAATTAACCCTTTAGGATCAAATTGGCTTCTCAAGGAGATATATATGTTAAAGGCATCCCTTCTTCTGTCTCATTCAGTAGCTATATAACTAAGGGTACTTTCACACTTGCAGCAGGACAGATCCGGCAGGTTGTTCACCCTGTCGGATCCGTCCTTCCGCTGTTTCGCCGGACCACCGCTCCGTCCCCATTGACTATAATGGGGGAAGAGCTCTGGCGCAGTACGGCAGTGCATGGTGAAAGGCCGCCGGACTAAAAGTACTGCATGTCCAACTTTTTAGTCCGGCGGCCTCTCACCGCGAACTGCCGTGCTGAGTCGGAGCTCCACCCCCGTCCCCATTATAGTCAATAGGGTCCGGGCACGGAGCGGCGGTATATGTAACATGGTATACAGCATTATTGGGGGGCTGGCTCTATGGAAAAGTGTGGGGGGGAGAGGAGCACTATGGGGGCACCTACTGGGAGCTTTATGACGCGGCTCCGCCTGGCTCCTAACTTTTTTAGTTGGCTCCTAGATTCCAAGGAAATTTGGTGCTGTCTAATCACAACCTGCTGCCAGCAAACAATGATTTAGTATGGGGTCAAGCGATGGCATTAGTGATCACCATACTGCAGAGGAGATCGCTGCATGTAATAGTCTCCTCCGCTGACAAGCAGGCGATTGCCGGGAAGGAACGCTTCCCTCCCGACAATTGTCTAGATGATCTGCAGGTCTAATATAAGCTTTAGACTCCTAAACTGAAGACAGATGTATGTAAATGAACACCCATACTATTCAGAGGTCACATATCAATGCAGGTAAAGACAATCACCTGTACGTTATGCTCACTTGCATCCAGGAAACTGAAATAAAAGATGCTGTCTGGCAGTGTCTTAACACACACCGCGTGAAGAAAACAAGCCCATGGTACCAAAAGAAAGATATGGAGCTGAACTGGGCTACCAGGATATAATTAAAATACTAACCTGAATGCTGTGAACTCCATTGAGACTGCCAATCCTTTTCTCGATGCTCTGGACACAAGAGTTACAGGTCATCCCCTCAACAGGGATGACAGACAGCAGGGCTCTTGACTCCATCTCCTTCCAGCTTTAATCACTAAAATAAAGGAAAAAGACTGTTTGAGGAATAATCTATGATATCAGCTTCAAGCTGCAATATTCCAGTCACAGGTACCTACATGATATATCCTGCAAAGCAGAGTCAGATGCTGCTACCTGGAAACACAACTACACCACGTACTGTTTCTCTGCAGAGATCCTATATTACCAGTCCTGGCTTCTGATGTCACCAATACCCCCTAGCAATGGACGGATAATTAGATTTTATGTAGGCGGCTACGTGCTTTGGTTATCTATGATCTGCAACTCTGTGTCCAAAGCGTCATTGTCCATTTAAAAGCAGATTCTCTCTTCACTCTTCTGTACCAGAAATAACTTGTAGCGAGCACTGTTGCTTGTCAGCACTGGAGAAGCAGGGTTAAATCTGATGGGGGGGGTAACTTCTGCTCTGTTGGGGATAACTTCTGCAGTTTATATTTTGCAACTGCTTAGGTGAAAGGGTTATTCCTAGTGTTGGGCGAGCATGCTCGGCCGAACACCAGTTCGGCTCGAGCATCGCTATGCTCGGCACATCGTGGTGTTCGGCCAAATATTGCGTGTGCTCGAATCAGTGTATTTAAATCGAATTCAGCCTCTATTTCTGAAAAGTTTCTGGTGGGATTCGAACTCACAACCTTCTACATTACAGCCAAGAACCTTAACCACTACACTATAGAGCTGCATGGCCAGTTACTAAAAAAAAAAAAAAAAAAATATTAGACTAGTAGTAAGTATTCCTATACAGGAGAAGTCTCATATTTTAATTTTTTTTAGTAACTAGCCATGCAGCTCTATAGTACAGTGGATAAGATTCTTGGCTGTAATGTAGAAGGTTGTTAGTTCGAATCCCACCAAAAGCTTTTCAGAAATAGAGGCTAAATTAGATTTAAATACACTGGGTGTCCCGAAGCACTGACTTCATATTAGGACATGGCTAAATATAGAGTCAGAGCAGGGACTCCTAAGCCGAACTAAAGTCCCGACACTCTCCCCTCTTCAGAGCAGGGCGTGTCTGGTTTAATGCTCGGGTTCTCCCATTGACTTCCATTGTGCTCGGGTGCTCTGTAGAGCACCCGAGCATCGGGAAGTGTTCTACTCGAGCACCAGAGCACACGAGCACTTTGGTTATTACCAAAGTTATTCCCAGCTCAGCATTTTATGGTTGAGATTGGAGCAACCCCCATAAGTGGTAGCCAGGGATAAGTGGAGTTATGGAAACAGCCAAGCGTGCTGTGCTGTTTCTGTAACTCAGGAGTGCCTCCCATGCACTTCTAAGGGTGCATTCACAAGACCGTATTTTGCGATTTGCAAAAAATACAGATGACATCCATGTTGCATCCTTTTTTTTTGCAAACCCATTGTAACAATACCTATTCTTGACCGCAAAATGTTTTTTGCAGACCCATTGATATTCAGATTGGATGGGGGCCAAAAATACGGTTGTGTGAATGGAGCCTAAGGGAGTTATGCTGATTGTGTACAATGACCTGCTTTGCTGTTTCTGTAACTTCGCTCACTGCTTCCAAGATAATTCCGATCACAACTATTAATGGAATGGGAATAACCCTTTAATTAGCCAGGGAGTGTTTGCATGATATAGGAAAGCGTGAATCTTCTTTCCTGACATCTGTCTTTTGCAGAGGGTTAGGATACCCCCATACACATTAGATGGCCAGGCACTTCAACCAAAATCGACATGTTTGGCCGAAATTCACTTACAGCAATGTGTATGTACAGCTTCAAACTGAAGGAATTTTCCCTCAAAAACTTTTATGGCTAATCAGTTAAAACGAGCATAGAAGTAGGCACTTTAGGCATAATATAAAACAGCACAATATAGCATATTGTCATTTTTACTTATTAAAGAAAAAAAAAGAAAAAGAAAAAAAGAAATAAAAAGAAACAAACACAAAATACAGATGCAAATGTGTATTTTCTAAAATATATAATATAATAACAACACAAATGGGAAATTAAATGCTCAAATGAAAAAAAAAACTGTACAGTCAGGTCCATAAATATTGGGACATCGACACAATTCTAACATTTTTGGCTCTATACATCACCACAATGGATTTGAAATGAAACGAACAAGATGTGCTTTAACTGCAGACTGCCAGCTTTGAGGATATTTACATCCAAATCAGGTGAACGGTGTAGGAATTACAACAGTTTGTATATGTGCCTCCCACTTGTTAAGGGACCAAAAGTAATGGGACAGAATAATAATCATAAATCAAACTTTCACTTTTTAATACTTGGTTGCAAATTCTTTGCAGTCAATTACATCCTGAAGTCTGGAACGCATAGACATCACCAGACTCTGGGTTTCATCCCTGGTGATGCTCTGCCAGGCCTCTACTGCAACTGTCTTCAGTTCCTGCTGGTTCTTGGGGCATTTTCCCTTCAGTTTTGTCTTCAGCAAGTGAAATGCATGCTCAATCGGATTCAGGTCAGGTGATTGACTTGGCCATTGCATAACATTCCACTTCTTTCCCTTAAAAAAACTCTTTGTCCTTAGAACTGTGAAGCGCCGTCCAATAAGTTCTGAAGCATTTGGCTGAATATGAGCAGATAATATTGCCTGAAACACTTCAGAATTCATCCCGCTGCTTTTGTCAGCAGTCACATCATCAATAAATACAAGAGAACCAGTTCCATTGGCAGCCATACATGCCTACGCCATGACACTACCACCACCATGCTTCACTGAAGAGGTGGTGTGCTTAGGATCATGAGCAGTTCCTTCCCTTCTCCATACTCTTCTCTTCCCATCACTCTGGTATAAGTTGAACTTGGTCTCATCTGTCCGTAGGATGTTGTTCCAGAACCGTGAAGGCTTTTTTAGATGTCGTTTGGCAAACTCTAATCTGGCCTTCCTGTTTTTGAGGCTCACGAATGGTTTACATCTTGTGGTAAACCCTCTGAATTCACTCTGGTGAAGTCTTCTCTTGATTGTTGACTTTGACACACATACACCTACCTCCTGGAGAGTGTTCTTGATCTGGCCAACTGTTGTGAAGGGTGTTTTCTTCACCAGGGAAAGAATTCTTCAGTCATCTACCACAGTTGTTTTCCGTGGTCTTCCGGGTCTTTTGGTGTTGCTGAGCTCACAGATGCGTTCCTTATTTTTAAGAATGTTCCAAACGGTTGTTTTGGCCACGCCTAATGTTTTTGCTATCTCTCTGATGGGTTTGTTGTGTTTTTTCAGCCTAATGATGGCTTGCTTCACTGATAGTGACAGCTCTTTGGATCTTATCTTGAGAGTTGACAGCAACAGATTCCAAATGCAAATAGCACACTTGAAATGAACTCTGAACCTTTTATCTGCTCATTGTAATTGGGATAATGAGGGAATAACACACACCTGGCCATGGAACAGCTGAGAAGCCAATTGTCCCATTACTTTTGGCCCCTTAACAAGTGGGAGGCACATATGCAAACTGTTGTAATTCCTACACCGTTGACCTGATTTGGATGTAATTACCCTCAAATTAAAGCTGACAGTCTGCAGTTAAAGCACATCTTGTTCGTTTCATTTCAAATCCATTGTGGTGGTGTATAGAGCCAAAAATGTTAGAATTGTGTTGATGTCCCAATATTTATGGACCTGACTGTATATGCTGCTGGGCCCTACAGAATACACCAGTATGTAGTACCCGGCAGATACTGTAAAAATGGACCATCTGCCGGTGGTAACAAAAGGCATCTGACAAGCACTGGCGTGCAGATAGCAAATATGTGTGTGCAGCACCTGCCAATGGTGCATTTTCCAGTGTTGTTTATGCTGGTGCCAGTGTAAAACCTGTAACGATTAGGGGCCCAACCACATGCCCTCTCATCACCAAACAGGTGCTGGAGCCTCCCCATTCTCATGGTGAGGGGACACACGACATCTGTAGTGATCAATCCTGGTTTAACAGCAATATGGTTAACATGTAAAAGGCACAGCAGGGCCAGACTGCTATCACCGACCTGCTTATCGGTCATTACTATAATGGCACAACCCCCCAGTGTCCAGAGAATGAATATTAAAGAACAGAACTGGCCCAGCTCAAGAAGGGAGGGTTTCCAAGGATAAGCATATACACTGCTCAAAAAAATAAAGGGAACACTTAAACAACACAATGTAACTCCAAGTCAATCACACTTCTGTGAAATCAAACTGTCCACTTAGGAAGCAACACTAAATGACAATCAATTTCACATGCTGTTGTGCAAATGGGATAGAAAACAGGTGGAAATTATAGGCAATTAGCAAGACACCCCCAATAAAGGAGTGGTTCTGCAGGTGGTAACCACAGACCACTTCTCAATTCCTATGCTTCCTGGCTGATGTTTTAGTCACTTTTGAATGCTGGCGGTGCTTTTACTCTAGTGGTAGCATAAGAAGGAATCTACAACCCACACAAGTGGCTCAGGTAGTGCAGCTTATCCAGGATGGCACATCAATGCGAGCTGTGGCAAGAAGGTTTGCTGTGTCTGTCAGCGTAGTGTCCAGAGCATGGAGGCGCTACCAGGAGACAGGCCAGTACATCAGGAGACGTGGAGGAGGCCGTAGGAGGGCAACAACCCAGCAGCAGGACCGCTACCTCCGCCTTTGTGCAAGGAGGAACAGGAGGAGCACTGCCAGAGCCCTTCAAAATGACCTCCAGCAGGCCACAAATGTGCATGTGTCTGCTCAAATGGTCAGAAACAGACTCCATGAGGGTGATATGAGGGCCCGACATCCACAGGTGGGGGTTGTGCTTACAGCCCAACACCGTGCAGGACGTTTGGCATTTGCCAGAGAACACCAAGATTGGCAAATTTGCCACTGGCGCCCTGTGCTCTTCACAGATGAAAGCAGGTTCACACTGAGCACATGTGACAGACGTGACGGAGTCTTGAGACGCCGTGGAGAACGTTCTGCTGCCTGCAACATCCTCCAGCATGACCGGTTTGGCATTGGGTCAGTAATGGTGTGGGGTGGCATTTCTTTGGAGGGCCGCACAGCCCTCCATGTGCTCGCCAGAGGTAGCCTGACTGCCATTAGGTACCGAGATGAGATCCTCAGACCCCTTGTGAGACCATATGCTGGTGCGGTTGGCCCTGGGTTTCTCCTGATGCAAGACAATGCTAGACCTCATGTGGCTGGAGTGTGTCAGCAGTTCCTGCAAGACGAAGGCATTGATGCTATGGACTGGCCCGCCCATTCCCCAGACCTGAATCCAATTGAGCACATCTGGGACATCATGTCTCGCTCTATCCACCAACGTCACGTTGCACCACAGACTGTCCAGGAGTTGGCAGATGCTTTAGTCCAGGTCTGGGAGGAGATCCCTCAGGAGACAGTCCGCCACCTCATCAGGAGCATGCACAGGCGTTGTAGGGAGGTCATACAGGCACGTGGAGGCCACACACACACTACTGAGCCTTATTTCGACTTGTTTTAAGGACATTACATCAAAGTTGGATCAGCCTGTAGTGTGTTTTTCCACTTTAATTTTGAGTGTGACTCCAAATCCAGACCTCCATGGGTTAAAAAATTTGATTTCCATTTTTTTATTTTTGTGTGATTTTGTTGTCAGCACATTCAACTATGTAAAGAACAAAGTATTTCAGAAAAATATTTAATTAATTCAGATCTAGGATGTGTTATTTTTGTGTTCCCTTTATTTTTTTGAGCAGTGTATATTGCTGATCCATGCAATTCTTAGTATACTCGCGTTCGCGTATATATTCTCTTACAATATTAAAGGCTATGGCCACCGTTGCAATGAAATTTTAATGATTTCTCTAAAGCATCTTAAGCAACTTTGGAAACAGTCTATTAAAAAACGTTCACAGAACAACAATTCAACACCCATAAAACTTAAATTTGAAGTCCAATAAGATATAAAATGTCTCAATGTCTCTAAGGGCAAAACTATCACTATACGGCCCTGTGATATTAAAGGGCTTCTGTCACCCCACTAAAGTAATATTTTTTTTTTGGGCTACTTAAATTCCTTATACTGTGATATATCAATATACACTGCTCAAAAAAATAAAGGGAACACAAAAATAACATCCTAGATCTGAATTAATTAAATATTCTTCTGAAATACTTTGTTCTTTACATAGTTGAATGTGCTGACAACAAAATCACACAAAAATTTAAAAATGGAAATCAAATTTTTCAACCCATGGAGGTCTGGATTTGGAGTCACACTCAAAATTTAAGTGGAAAAACACACTACAGGCTGATCCAACTTTGATGTAATGTCCTTAAAACAAGTCAAAATGAGGCTCAGTAGTGTGTGTGGCCTCCACGTGCCTGTATGACCTCCCTACAACGCCTGTGCATGCTCCTGATGAGGTGGCGGACGGTCTCCTGAGGGATCTCCTCCCAGACCTGGACTAAAGCATCTGCAAACTCCTGGACAGTCTGTGGTGCAACGTGACGTTGGTGGATAGAGCGAGACATGATGTCCCAGATGTGCTCAATTGGATTCAGGTCTGGGGAACGGGCGGGCCAGTCCATAGCATCAATGCCTTCGTTTTGCAGGAACTGCTGACACACTCCAGCCACATGAGGTCTAGCATTGTCTTGCATTAGGAGGAACCCAGGGCCAACCGCACCAGCACATGGTCTCACAAGGGGTCTGAGGATCTCATCTCGGTACCTAATGGCAGTCAGGCTACCTCTGGCAAGCACATGGAGGGCTGTGCGGCCCTCCAAAGAAATGCCACCCCACACCATTAATGACCCAATGCCAAACCGGTCATGCTGGAGGATGTTGCAGGCAGCAGAACGTTCTCCACGGTGTCTCCAGACTCTGTCACGTCTGTCACATGTGCTCAGTGTGAACCTGCTTTCATCTGTGAAGAGCACAGGGCGCCAGTGGCGAATTTGCCAATCTTGGTGTTCTCTGGCAAATGCCAAACGTCCTGCACGGTGTTGGGCTGTAAGCTCAACCCCCACCTGTGGGCGTCGGGCCCTCATATCACCCTCATGGAGTCTGTTTCTGACCGCTTGAGCAGACACATGCACATTTGTGGCCTGCTGGAGGTCATTTTGCAGGGCTCTGGCAGTGCTCCTCCTGTTCCTCCTTGCACAAAGGCGGAGGTAGCGGTCCTGCTGCTGGGTTGTTGCCCTTCTACGGCCTCCTCCACGTCTCCTAAAGTACTGACCTGTCTCCTGGTAGCGCCTCCATGCTCTGGACACTACGCTGACAGACACAGAAAACCTTCTTGCCACAGCTCGCATTGATGTGCCATCCTGGATAAGCTGCACTACCTGAGCCACTTGTGTGGGTTGTAGACTCCGTCTCATGCTACCACTAGAGTGAAAGCACCGCCAGCATTCAAAAGTGACCAAAACATCAGCCAGGAAGCATAGGAACTGAGAAGTGGTCTGTGATCACCACCTGCAGAACCACTCCTTTATTGGGGGCGTCTTGCTAATTGCCTATAATTTCCACCTGTTGTCTATCCCATTTGCACAACAGCATGTGAAATTGATTGTCACTCAGTGTTGCTTCCTAAGTGGACAGTTTGATTTCACAGAAGTGTGATTGACTTGGAGTTACATTGTGTTGTTTATGTGTTCCCTTTATTTTTTTGAGCAGTGTATAATGCTCTTACTGATTTTCGTTCTGTAGTTTCTTCAAAAAACGGACTTTTATAATATGTACATTACCTCTCTACCAGCAAGTAGGGCGGCTACTTGCTGGTAGCAGCCGCATCCTCCTTTCACAATGACGCCCCCTCCTCATGTTCATTGACAGGGCCAGCGAACGCGCTCGTCCTCTGACTGGCCCTGTCTGCGTTCAAAATTTCGCGCCTGTGCTGTTCCGGTCTTTAGTCGGCGCAGGCGCACCGAGAGGAGGACGCTCACTCGGCCGCTCCATCCTCAAGGCGCGAGATTTAAAACGCAGACAGGGCCGCTTACGTTCGCTGGCCCTGTCAATCAACATGAGGAGGGGGCGTGTTTATGAAAGAAGGATGCGGCTGCTACCAGCAAGTAGCCGCCCTACTTGCTGGTAGAGAGGTAATTTACATATGATAAAAGTCTGTTTTTTGAAGAAACTACAGAACGAAAATCAGTAAGAGCATTATATATTGATATATCGCAGTAGAAGGAATTTAAGTAGCCCAAAAAATAATTAATATGACTTTAGTGGGGTGACAGAAGCCCTTTAAGGGATCAAGTATAGTGAGTGTAGGCAGTGGGATCGACAAGGCTCAATGTAGACCAAGGAATCTAAAATATATACGGATATATACAAAATGCTTGGATGGCCAATCAGAGTATCACCAAAACGACATCCCTAGATAAGTCAGATCTACACCCATTTGAACCTACTCATACTTAATGTTAATAAAGTCCAACGTGTTTCCCTTCTCACACATACAAGAATGGGGTTCATCAAGGGCTAAGGTGCTACTGACGTGGAGAGTGAAATAAACAGATACAGCATATGCCACCACAATACATAGCCGACAAGACCACAACACTCATGTGCTTGATATAAACCAAAGGTGTTTATAAGCTACACAATGTAATCAATAATACCGTGCTCAATGGTTCAGAAACACAATGGAATACAAGATCTATAGAAGATTCACTTATCTGAAAAATCCAAGATGAAGGTAGATATTGTGGAGCTGTTCCTGCATAGTGGGAAAAGCAGGCCCTCAATATGACGTCCGGTCGCAGGTGGGCAGCATGACAGGACCGCAAGGCTCATGGATGTGGTGTCTAGCTATGATCTAGAGCAGGGGTGCACAACCGTTTCTGGTTGGGGGCCACATTGTCAACCTGAACTAATTCCAAGGGCCGAAAATAAACTTTAAAGGTGTATTACCATGTGAAATACTATATTTATGGCATATTGAACATACAGTATAGATAATAAATGTCTAGTTACTCTTCTAGTACTCCCATCTAATGGGACAATATATGAAAGATTCATGTGAGTAGCCACAAGACATAGACATACATGTTTGCTACCAGATGGTTGGGGGCCGCATAGAATGGTATTGAGGGCCGCATGTGGCCCCCGGGCCGCAGGTTGTGCACCCCTGATCTAGAGGCAGCAATCCCTTAATATCATAGGGCAGTATAGGGATAGTTTTGAAGATAGTTTTCAGGGCAACTATTCCGCTTCCTAGGCAGAGACATAGTCGGGATATCTTAGGGAAGGGTTTAAGTCTAATTGTATATCTTATTGGAATTAAAAGTTAAGTTTTAAGGGGGTTGAGAGATTTTGTTCTGTGAAGTTTTTTATATGTTCCTCTCTCAATATCAATCCCTGTGTGAAAGGAACTGATCAGGATCTAATAGCTGTATAGGAGCTAGAGAGCCAGGTGTTGTTTTAAAGATAAGCTAAACTTTAAAATAACAACTTTGGTCTGACTGCACAGTAATCCACTCTTGCTTTAATTACCATCAGAATTACTGTTATGTAGCTGACTGACATTAGTGATGCGCTAATGTCAGCACTACATAACAGTATGTTTTTTACATTTCTCCCTGCAGCCGTTCTGATAAAATAAGCACTTTTATAATATGCTAATGAGCCTCTAGGTGCTATGTGGGCGTAGAATCAGCACCTAGAGGCTCCGTCTACTCACCCTTTATCCAGCCCAGGTCCTCTGTTCTGCCCGCCCCGCTCCTCTTGATTGATGTCACGGTTCGCAGCATCGTTGAAGAAATCTCGCGCCTGCGCCGTTCACTGCTGTATTCGGTGCAGGCGCATTGAGTGAATAATGCGCTCCTGGTGCTGGATTCCTCACTGCGCCTGCGCCAACTACGTCACAGTGAGGAAGCCGGCACCAGGAGAGCGGCCTTCACTCACTGCGCCTGCGCCGAATACAGAAGTGAACGGCGCAGGCGCAGGATTTTGATGCTGCGAACCGTGACATCAATCAAGAGGAACGGGGCGGGCAGAACAAGGGACCTGGGCGGGATAAAGGGTCAGTAGACGGAGCCTCTAGGTGCTGATTCTACGCCCACATAGCACCTAGAGGCTCATTAGCATATTATAAAAGTGCTTATTTTATCAGAACGGCTGCAGGGAGAAATGTAAAAAACATACTGTTATGTAGTGCTGACATTAGCGCATCGCTATATCAGTCAGCTACATAACAGTAATTATGATGGTAGAAACCCTTTAAAGCTTACAATCTTAGCTTTAAAACAAGCTCACATTTCTAGCTGCTACAGTCCTGATCAAAAGTTTAAGATCACTTAAAAAATGGCAAAAAAATCATATTTAGCATGGCTGGATCTTAACAGGGTTCCAAGTAGAGCTTCAACATGCAACAAGAAGAAATGGGAGTGAGACAAAACATTTTTTGAGCATTCAATTTAATGAAAACAACGAATAAACTGAAACAGGCTGCTTTTCAGCTGATCAAAAGTTTAGGACCACACCTCCAAAAAAAAAACTAAACCCCCCAAAACAGAAATCCAACTTCCAAACATGAACTCAGTAATGAGTAGCTCCGCCGTTATTGTTCATCATTTAAAAAATTTGTTTCGGCATGCTTGATGCAAGCGTTTCCATGAGGTGAGTGGGAACATTTCTCCAAGTGGGGAAGACGGCCGCACGAAGGCCATCTACTGTCTGGAACTGTTGTCCATTTTTGTAAACTTCCCTTGCCATCCATCCCTAAAGGTTCCCAATTGGATTTACACGCAGGATGGGCCAAAACACGCAGGATGGGCCAAAAGAGTGATGTTATTCTCCTGGAAGAAGTCCCTTGTCCTGAGGGCATTGTGTACTGTAGCGTTGTCCTGTTGAAAAACCCAGTCGTTACCACACAGACGAGGGCCCTCAGTCATGAGGAATGCTAGCTGCAACATCTGGACATGGCCAGCAGCCGTTTGACACCCCTGTACTTCCTGAAGCTCCATTGTTTCACTGAAGGAAAAAGCACCCCAGACCATTATGGCGCCCCCTCCACTGTGGCGCGTAGAAATGTTTGGTGCTCTCTTGCAAACGAGCAGTTCTGTGGCGTTCAAGGAGACGAGGTCTTTGAAGACGTTTTTTGTTTTTGAAGCCCTTCAGTCTCAGATGCCATCTGATGGTTATGGGGCTGCAGTCAGCACTAGTAAGGGCCTTAAATTGGGTCGAGGATCATCCAGTGTCTTGACGGACAGCCAATAGGATCCTCCGGCTCAGTGCTGGTGAAATTTTTTGGGGTCTTCCACTTGACTTTTTTGTTCCATAACCCTCAGGATCATTTAAGAAATTCCAAATGACTGTCCTACTGCGTCCCACCTCGGCAGCGATGGCGCGCTGTGAGAGACCCTGCTTATGCAGTTCAACAACCCGACCACGTTCAAAAAGGGAGAGTTTTTTTGCCTTTGCCATCACAACGTGTGACTACCTGACAGGAAATGACAATGAATGTGGTTCTAAAATTTGGATCAGCTGAAAAACAGCCTGTTTCATTTTAATCGTTATTTTCAATTAATTGAATGCTCAAAAAATGTTTTGTCTCACTCTTATTTCTTCTTTTTGCATGTTGAAGCTCTACTTGGAACCTTGTTAAGATCCAACAATGTAATGCAAAATAAGATTTTTTGCCATTTTTCAAGTGGTCTTAAACTTTTGATCAGGACTGTATATAGCCTGAGAGAGCAGGAAGTAGCCCAACCCTTCAGACGGCTATGATCTTCGCCAGCTTGGACAAGGGGCAGTAGGGGACATGCTGACAGGCTGCAGTGAGAGGAGGAAAAACACAGCTCCACTTTTCATTGTACAACTATACATAAACCTGGGGAGAAGTTAACATGAACTTCTGCCCTTGCATGTTATCAACTCCCTCATCAAAATATAAAGTAAAAAAATGAATTTGCCCCCATTAAAAATGTTTCATTTTGGGTAAAAAAAAAAAAACACACACACACACACACACCTTATATCACAGCACCCACAATGACTTGAACTATAAAACTATCATGATATTTAACCAGCAAAGTAAATGCTGTAAAAAAAAAAAAAAAATTGCCAATATAACTTTTGTTCAGGCGGTCACCAATAACAATGGAATAAGAAGCCATCAGAAAAAAACCACAAGCCCTCATATACTCAGGTGCGTCTTATAATATGCAAAAAAAATATGATAAATCAGTCTATTATAATTTGCTTTGATTTACAGCTTTTGCCATTTTACAACATCCAGAGAATGGAAAGACTGCTGATAACGGAATGTCAAAATCAGCTGTGTTAGCAAAAGTGTTCTTTCCAGGAATCGCCATGGTTGTGCCAGCTATTAATGGTCTGGAGGGTGCAAGTAACAGGAGATCCTTACACAAATAACACACCTTGTAAGAAAGTAAATGAACCTTGAAATGCTAAAGGAATTTGCTATACAACGATTTCATATTTCCCAGGATCCCTTTCTTGCCCTAACCCAGTTAACCATTATGAGAAGTCACTTCAACACTCTGAAGTCAAAATGTGCGCAGCCTGAATGTGGAAAGGTCATCTGCATCCACGGTCTCATAATCGCCCAGGAATATGGCCGCCGGCCAGCGAGGAGGCGGTGAATAACCAGGCTTGTGGTTGCCTATTAGAAGCATTTGTAGTAAAGCGGCTTATTGCTTATCTAGAATAAACACATTTACTTAAGTGTAAATTACCAGTAATCTACAAAAATTCTTCATCAGGAGGGAACTGGCTGACACAACTTCCCTATTTATCCCTGTATGACTGTGAACATGGGTCACGTTGTCAAACACATGACATAAGGGGAACAGTCCCATCAATGATCAGGGAGCCTCTAATCTTAAAGGGGTTGTCTCACTTCAGTAAGTGGCATTTATCATGTAGAGAAAGTTAATACAAGGCACTTACTAATGTATTATAATTGTCCATACTGCTTCTTTGCTGGCTGGATTCATTTTTCCATCACATTATACAGTGTTAGTTTCCATGGTTACAGACCACTCAGCAATCTATGAGGCTGGGTTCAGACCTGAGCGTATTTGATATGCGCGTTTAACGCGCATTTTTGTCGCGCGTTTTTATGCGCGTTTTTTGCAATAGTAAACGCGCATTTGACGCGCGTTTGTGTGATTGACTGCAGTGTCCTATGGCCACAAACGCGCGTCAAAACGACCCAAAGAAGCTCAAGAACTTGTTTGAGCGTAGGGCGTTTTTCAGCGCGTTCAAACGCGCTGTAAAACGCTCAAGTGAGAACCAGGGCCATAGGGAAGCATTGGTTTTCATGTGTTGAGCGTTTTACAGCGCGTTTGAACGCGCTGTAAAACGCTCAAGTGTGAACCCAGCCTTAGTGGTGGCGAGGCAGGCGAGACGAGCCTCCCTAGCATTGCGAGTGACGCTAGACAGGCTCGTCCCAGTGCCCGCTTGCCATTGGCTGCTCTCCCTCCGACACCGGATGTTTTCATCCGCCCAACGGTCAAAAGCCGCAGCGGCGGTGCGGGATAAATATATCCCATGTGAGGGGCCCGGGCATATGGGGTGCATTTTATACTCTCGGATAACACCTTTAGACTCCATTTAGAATGGGTCCGCATCCGTTCCGCAATTATCTGGAACGGGTGAGGACCCATTCATTCTCTATGGGGCCGGAAGAGATGGGGAGAGCACACTGTGCTCTCCGCATCCGCATTTCTGGAGCGCGGCCCCGATCTTCCGGTCCACAGCTCCGCAAGAAAATAGAGCATGATGTCGTATTCTTGTTCGCAATTGCGGACAAGAATAGGCATTTCTATGGGGGTGCCGGCCGGGTGTATTGCGGATCCACAATGCACTACGGACGTCTGAATGGAGCCTTAAGGTCAGTGACCACACAAGATTTCTGGAATGATAGAACATAAAGAAGATAACATAAAACAAAGATCTCGGTAACACTATTGAATGTTTTTTTAAATTCCACAAGCCTGGACTGTATTAGGTTACGAAAACGTGCATTAGAAAATTTGCTGCATATCTTGGCAAAATTCACACCAGCAAATCTATACTAAATAATGCAGATTTTGGTGCGGAAATGCTGCTGATTTGCAGAAAATCTGGGGAGTTTATACTACATGTGGTCATACCTTCCGGCTACCTGCATACAGCAGTCTCGCAGAAGTTTGCATATGGATTTCTGTGCATTTCTGAACCAAATCAGCTAGTGTTACTTGTGGTTTTTGGTGCAGATTTGTTGCGGTTTTGCTGCAGATTTCAACCTTTCATTGAAAAAGGGTGAAATCCGCACAAAGAATTGACACGCAGCGGATTTCAAAATCCACACAGGAGGTCAAATTCCCTACGGAACGAAAAAGCAAAGGGGTTCATTTAACTAAGCTGAAATATGCCTAAATTTGTCGTATATTGTGTGCGCCTTCACCCCACTAAAATTGTGGCAGTGGCATGGGCGGCCGGCAGGCCTGTCCCATTCATCATTTTCTGCACCTGTTTTAGGCGTAGAAAATGGTCTAAATGTAAGACAGCAAGGAAGCGGTCTTACATTTAGAACTGGCACTGGATGAGCCGAAGTAATAGAGAGGCCTGCGCCTCTTCATAACTTCGGCGGATGCACCGCCAGCACAGGGCCTTTATTAAGACCGGCGTCTACAATGATAAGTTTAATAAATGTGCCCCAAAATGTACATAAAATTTGTCTAATCTCATACACTTTGCTGGTATTGAAATATACTGTAGTTTTTCTGCACAATAATCCACATGGAAAAAACGCTCGTAACCCACAAAGTGTACAGGTAGCCTAAGGGTTTTCTGAATCTTGTAGGACTACCTAACAAACAACGAGAACATAGATTTAAAAATCTAAAAATATGAGAAAACAGGTTATTTTCTGATGGCCAAAATGATTCCAGTCCTGATCATGCCAATTCAGCTGACTACTTGTCTGCATTCTGACCTTTACTTCTTGGGATACCAAGAGAGCTACATTCACTAGAAGACCCTCTATCTGACTTACAGAAGAATTTATGTTACAAAAAATATCCATGTACATTTTATAGGAGGAAAGGGGAAAAAGAAGGCAGACACGTAAGAGGCAGAGCAGAGAGTAGGCCCCCTGCAGATCTTCCGGGAACAGTCACCGGTTTTAGGTTTTCCCGATTAAACAAAAACACACAGATCTGCCCTTCCTTCTTATTATATGTAAATATCAGGGCTGGAAAGATACATATTTACTGTACTGAGAACTGCTGGCAAGCAGACACTGGAACCAACTAAGGCTACTTTCACACTAGCGTTCGGGGCTCCGCTTGTGAGCTCCGTTTGAAGGGTCTCACAAGCGGCCCCGTCCAGTCCTAATGCATTCTGAGTGGAGGCGGATCCGCTCAGAATGCATCAGTTTGGCACCGTTTGTCCTCCGCACCGCTCAGCAGGCGGACACCTGAACGCTGCTTGCAGCGTTCGGGTGTCCGCCTGGCCGTGCGGAGGCAAACGGATCCGTCCAGACTTACAATGTAAGTCAATGGGGACGGATCCGTTTGAAGTTGACACAATATGGCTCAATTTTCAAACGGATCCGTCCCCCATTGACTTTCAATGTAAAGTCAAAACATTGGTAATGCAAACGGATCCGTTCTGAACGGATCTAAGCGTTTGCATTATAGGAGCGGATCCGTCTGTGAAGATACCAGACGGAGCCGCTCTGAACGCAAGTGTGAAAGTAGCCTAAGGCTACTTTCACACTTGTGGCAGAGGTATCCGGCATTCTGCATGCAAACGGACAGCATTTTAGACGGATCCGTCTCACAAATACATTGCAAGAACGGATTTGTCTCTCTGTTTGTCATACGGACAAACGGACCCATTTCTATTTTTTTTTCACATTTTTAAAGGTCTGCGCATGCACAGATCGGAAGGACGGATCCAGCATTGTGGGATTTTTAATGCCGGATCCGGCACGAATACATTTCAATGTAAATTAATGCCGGATCCTGCATTCAGGCAAGTGTTCCGGAATTTTGGACGGAGATAAAACCGTAGCATGCTGCGATATTATCTCCATCCTGAAAAGTCAAAAAAGATTGAACTGAAGACATCCTGATGCATCCTGAACGGATTGCTCTCCATTCAGAATGCATGGGAATAAAACTGATCAGTTCTTTTCCGGTATAGAGACCCTAGGACGGAACTCTATGCCGGAAAAGAAAAACGCTAGTGCAAAAGTGTCTAGTCTCAGCTATGACTGAAAAGAGTAAAGAACCTTCTCCATTAAACAGTCCGTCCTAGAGAACAGCCGTCTCCTCTATATACAGGGGTGCTTCAACCTTTGTGAACCCTTCAGAATTTTCTATATTTCTGCATAAATTTGACCTAAAACTGCATGGGATATCCACACAAGTCCTAAATGATAAACAAATCAAGTCAAAAATATTAGACTTGGTCATTTATTTATCAGCAAGTGGCAAATGTGAACCTTTAGGAATAGCACATACGGTAATTTGAAAGTAAAACTAAAGTCAAGAGTTTTCAATCAGATGAGAGGTGGAAAGAAGTGAGGCCTTGATTCTCGTCTTGACTACTGCAGCGCATTACTAATCGGTCTCCCTCTCACTAAACTCTCCCCCCTTCAGTCTGTCCTAAATGCTGCAGCCAGGTTCATCTATCCATCCAACCGCTACACTGATGCTAATAGTCTGTGCCAGTCACTTCACTGGTTGCCCATCCACCACAGAATACAGTTCAAGCTTCTCACCCTCACACACAAAGCTGCACCTCCATATATCTCCTCCCTCATCTCCATCGACCACCCTACTCGTGCTCTCCGTTCTGTTAGCGACCTAAGATTAATAACCTCCATAATTTGTAGCTCTCTTTCCCGTCTTCAAGACTTTTCTCGAGCTGCATCTACTCTCTGGAATACTCTGCCCCAGAATACTAGGTCAATCCACAACTTCTCCACCTTCAAACGTGCCTTAAAAACACATCTTTTCAGGCACGCTTATCAAGCTACCTAAACTGACTATTCCCAGACTAAGGCTGGGTTCACACGAGCGTGTCCGGATTAGGTCCGGATGCGTCCAGGTGTGTTGCGGCAAACCCGCGCGAGTAGGAATGCAATTGCAGTCAGTTTTGACTGCGATTGCGTTCCGTTTTTATCGCGCGGGTGCAATGTGTTCTGCACGCGCGTGATAAAAAACCGACTGTGGTACCCAGACCCGAACTTCTTCACAGAAGTTCAGGTTTGGGTTAGTTGTAGTGTAGATTGTATTATTTTCCCTTATAACATGGTTATAAGGGAAAATAATAGCATTCTGAATACAGAATGCATAGTACAATAGGGCTGGAGGGGTTAAAAAAAAATAAACAAATTAACTCGACCACGGTGATGGACCATGTGATTGGAGCATGTGATCTGACGTCACCAAAGGTCCTTTAGCCCACAACTCATCATACCGGGAACTTCGCGAACAAGAGGAGAAGGTGAGTTAATTTGTTTATTTTTTTTTTAACCCCTCCAGCCCTATTGTACTATGCATTCTGTATTCAGAAAGCTATTATTTTCCCTTATAACCATGTTATAAGGGAAAATAATACAGTGAATAGACTGTCACCTAGCAACCATGCGTGAAAATCGCACCGCATACGCACTTGCTTGCGGATGCTTGCGATTTTCACGCAGCCCCATTCACTTCTATGGGGCCTGCGTTGCGTGAAAAACGCAGAATATAGAGCATGTTGCGATTTTCACGCAACGCACAAGTGATGCGTGAAAATCATCGCTCATCTGAACAGCCCCATTGAAATGAATGGGTCCGGATTCAGTGCGGGTGCAATGCGTTCACCTACCGCATTGCACCCGCGCGGAAATCTCGCCCGTGTGAACGCAGCCTAAACCTCCCCCCACCAACTCCTCTGGCCTAAACTCGATCCTCCAGTAGTCCCAAACCAGAAGCAGATCGGCCGGCACCACTCCTGTCAGTTCAATAATGGCTCAAATCCTACTGATCACAATCAACTACCTTATGTGACACCCCCAATTCCTCATAGATTGTAAGCTCTTGCGAGCAGGGCCCTGACTCCTAGTGTTTCAGTTGCATATTATCCAGTTATTTTTGTTTTGTATATGAACCCTATGAACTTGTAAAGCGCTGCAGAATATTGTGGCACTATATAAATACATTTTTTATTATTATTATGTGAGTGGGCCACCTTTTTTTTTAAAGGACAGGGGCATGTGATATTGGATAACGTCCCGTACAAAGGGAAATCCAAGTAAATCCTTCAGGTCATGGTTGGATATGTAAGCACCTCTGCTCCCACTTCTCACTGACAGTATGTACACTGAGAAAGAAAGAGAGAGACTGCAGCTGCATCCCCCTCCTCTCCCCAAGTTCACACATGGCAGATTTGTTGCAGATTTTGGTGCAGATGCATGGTGAAAAGATCTACAGCAATCTGAGGAGACGTTTCAGAAATCTGCATCATGATCTGTCTTTCTTGAAGATCTCACTAAATGTGTTGTGATGAGTGAATACTTAATACACCTGGATTTATTAGAGATTTTTATGGGCATCACTGAGAAAACATCCTACATACCTTTCCTGCAGATCAAGTTTGGCCGACTGAGGAGGTTTCCAATTACTGAGATAATGCAGCCTGGGAAAGAGGAACCATCGGCTGCCGGCTGTCAAGCCTCCCTGATAGGCTTTATAGGTTTCATATAATCACCTGCACTACTATGATAGGTACAGGCGTTGTGCCACTACAGGATAGGTGATAAGTGCTTGATAAGTGTTAGCCAAGTACAGCGCTCTGCTGTCAGTCAGTCCCACAGACAAGGTAATACATGTGACCACTACACTATTCTAATGGTGGACACTGGATCCCCATTCTTGTGATAGGTGGAGCACCAGTGGTGGGACCTCCAACGTTCACACACATATCACCTATAAGCAGTCAGCAAAGTACTTGTTAGAAGTTACTTCTGTTAAAAGGTACCCATACACAAAACGGGCAATTTCAACCAAAACAAAAAGGTTTGCTGGGTGAAATTTAACAATGAATGATTGTTGGCTAAAACAGATGATAGACCATTATCGTTTGAAAACAAGTTGGTCACGTTTAATTAATATTTTTGCCCAATAGACGGGTGAAAGATCTTTCTTTGAAAGAACGTTCCCAGAAAGATCTTTCATCCAAGGCCCGGTCTCATTGAACATGTATGAGCAGTTGGAACAACTGTAAGAGTCAATATGGACTAAAACATGTATGACTGCGTCTGTAAAACGGACGTTCACCAGATGTTTGTTTATTCAGCAATCAACCTTCTATCTAATGTGTACGGCCGTTCTTACCAAAATCTCTATATAAAGTACTTTCTCTACCATTCTCCATCCCATGCTCTTGCTGCCCATGCCTCTCACCATAAAATACTGCATAAGCACAGCTAGAGGCAATAAAGATCAACGTAAAAAGGGGTTTCTGAGTGTTTTTAACCGATTACCTATAATATAGTTATCTGATCGGTGGGGCTTCAACACCCGGGAACCCAATTAGCTGTTTGAGAAGGTACTGGTGCTCGCAGTAGCAGCTGTGCTTGGCATCGCAGCTTAGCCCCATTCATTTCAATAGGGCTGAACTGTGCCTAGGCCACGTGACAAATGAATGTGACGTCACATGGCCTAATAAAGCTGCGAGAAGGCCACAGCGGTACTGCGTGTGCCAGTGTTTTCTTAAACAGCTGATCACTGGGGGTCCCGAGTGTTGGACCCCCACTGAGGACACACTGATGACCTATAGAGGAAAAGTCTCCAGTTCAAACATTTTGGAAAACACATTTACAACCATTCCATTTCCTAGAACAGCTTCACGGTGCCCAATAAAACAAGTTTTCCTTGTGGAATCATCACTTACATAATCTCTGAAGCAGAGACACACACGTTTATAATTTGATGGTGAAATAAGACTGGATGTAGACAAGTATATTCAAATGTCAAATTCTAACCCTGAAAGAAACATGAGGACATGACAAGGAAGAGGTTGTGGGTGTGGAGGGAACATTGATGCGTCTCGTAATCTGAGAGGGTGTGGAAGCGTGCCGGATGAGGTACTAAAGGAAATCAGGTTTAGAAGATGCAGGTAGAGCAACCAATACTTCACCCCAGCTCCACAATTAGATCATACAGTCTGGAGAAAAGATGGCTGGAGATCCCTCTTCCCATTGGAAACATTCACTAGTTATCCACCATGGTTGGAGGTTCCTTTCTGTTGGACACAGCCACCCTCCCGCTGGGATCATGTGTACAGAACCCTGTAGCTATACAATTACAGGACATGTCTATAGGTTACACCTGGGATACAGTACCCTGGCGCGCTGCCAGAGACTGTGCCAGAAAACTGGGGCAGAGGGTAAGAAATGTGGCAGAGCCACTGGCCCCGCTGCCTCCCTCGCCACACTCTTTTCAGGAGAGAAATTCCACTTGAGTAGGATATAGCTGCTGTTAACCAGGGAGCCGTCGGGATTTCATGCTGCCCGGACTATAAAAGAAATAAGCATGGCCTATGTCAGAAGGGTTCCAACATGTCAATGCTTCCTTCCCACAACGGCTGCCACTAGAGAAGAGTCAGGTGGCCCCATGTCCCTTACATTGCCAGACAATCCCATCGAAATTGGTGGGTTTAGCCAAGATGTGTCTAACGTGTACGAGCGGTCTCTATCATTACAACTCCAGTCAGATAAACTGCATGCTTGTACCCACAATCCAGTGCTGGATCCCACCATCTTCTTCTCCGCAGACGCTGAAGCCTTTCACCTCTATGTGACTGACGACTCCCGATCTGCACATCCTGTGCCGGCATGGAGGGGCTGCATCTTCTGTCCATGGGCAGCGGTACGGACACGTCCACGGCACAGTCTTTACATGAGCGGTCAGTGTCTGATCCAGTGCATGTCCAGGATACGGAGACAGCCGCCTGGATTAACCATGTACATACAAGTGCAATGCAAGAGCAAAATGTCTTAAGTGTAACTGCGCAGGTTGCAGATCACGCACGGATTTTTGTGCGGAGAAGTCGTAGCGAAACAGCACCAGCAAAATAAATGAGATTTGACGATTCCCACGTGCACTTTACTTTTTTCTTCTGTGCGGATTTTAAAATCTGCCGCGTGTCAATTGTTCCTGTGATTCTGCACCTCATGTAGAGTGGTTTCCCTGATAGACTTCAATGGAGTTAACATAAATAGAAAATCTGCATGAAATCACACCAAAATAATGCTGATTTATGTGCAGTTTTTAACGCGGGCCACGTGTGCTGCCTTAATGCTGGGCAAAGTAATAGAGAAAAGCTGAAGGAGGGGAGAAAGTAACAGCGTGTGTAGAATAGCAGCAGGGGCCCAGGCAAAGGGACCACACACCAAAAAGTCATTTGAAACGGCACATTTTAACCTTTTTTGGCCCTTCATGGTTTTATAATCTTACGCAGTCTTTCATGATGGCCGACACGGCTACTGTCTGCTGTAAAGTGACACCAGATGTGTGCGGTATGACTGGCAAATACGGGCAATTATTCACCACATCCTGTAGATGGTGTAAGATCAGATGGTGCCGGGATAGGGACTTCTCTCTGACTCTATAACAACTATTGGCTTTTCCTCAGACAGAATTGTGGTACAAAACCGCGCCACCCCTAGGATCGCCTTCACACGCCGCAGATTTTGTTGCATTATTTTCAGCAACCGAAAATCTGTTCCATTCACCTAAATGGGGCTTGCAGAAATCCACCCCATTCAAATGAATGGCACTGATTTTCAGGAGCAGAAAATTCTGCAACAAAATCTGCTGCATGTGAAGGCGCCCCAAGAAGTCAGCCACCTTCCCCACCAAGCAAGTCAGAAAAGGTTGGGCCAATTTACACCCCTGGCCTCATGCACAAGACCAGATTTTCTTTCCGTATCCGTTCCTTTTTTTTTGCAGCCCGTATGCGCAACCATTCACTTCAATAGGTCCACAAAAAAAACTACGGCAATGACTCTGTGTGCACTCCGTTTCCCTTTGTCCGCAAGTCCGTTCAGCAAAAAAAAAAAACAATGGACCCCCCCCAAAAAAAACTGATGCTACATGGATGCATGTCATCCGTTTTTTTATTTTTTTGCAAATCCGTGTTTTGCAGACCGCAAAATACATACGGTGGTGTCCATGAGCCCTAAGACAGACTTTAGGCACAGACATGTTAGTAAATCTGGTTCTGTTCTTGTACATGTGATCAGCATACGACCGACTGACCGACTGAGGGTAGGTAGGTAGATGACATAGTACCATGTCTCATAGACAGTACATGTGGGCATGGGGCACACCTACCTCCCTATACTATGAAGAGATATAAGAATAGGTAAGTACCATGTCTGACAGACTGTGTATATGGGCATTAGGCACACCTACCTCACTATAGGAGGAGATATAAGAATAGGTAAGTACCATGTCTCATAAACAGTGTATGGACATGGGGCACACCTACCTCACTATATGAGGAGATATAAGAATTGGTAAGTACCACGTCTCATAGACAGTGTATGGGCATTAGGCACACCTACCTCACTATACTATGAGGAGATATTAGGTAAGTACCATGTCTCATAAACAGTGTATGGACATGGGGCACACCTACCTCACTATATGAGGAGATATAAGAATTGGTAAGTACCACGTCTCATAGACAGTGTATGGGCATTAGGCACACCTACCTCAATATACTATGAGGAGATATTAGGTAAGTACCATGTCTCATAGACAGTGTATGGGCATTAGGCACACCTACCTCACTATACTATGAGGAGATATTAGGTAAGTACCATGTCTCATAGACAGTGTATGGCATTAGGCACACCTACCTTACTATACTATGAGGAGATATAAGAATAGGTAAGTACCACGTCTCATAGACAGTGTATGGCATTAGGCACACCTACCTCACTATACTATGAGGAGATATTAGGTAAGTACCATGTCTCATAGACAGTGTATGGCATTAGGCACACCTACCTTACTATACTATGAGGAGATATAAGAATAGGTAAGTACCACGTCTCATAGACAGTGTATGGCATTAGGCACACCTACCTTACTATACTATGAGGAGATATAAGAATAGGTAAGTACCAGCTCTAGAACAGGGACTACAGGTTTCACAAGTCACGTCAGTCGCTTGCATATGACTGAATGGAGAGGTTACTGGACGATAATGGAAGCACTGAGCTCTACAACCTACTGGAGGAAACGCTGCCCTCATGTACAGGCTGGAAGAGAGAGCGCCCCCCACTGCTGAGGTGGAATAATAGCCAGAGAGGACCTACCTGGAGTCCACCACAGAGCAGCGCCAGGGGCACCATCCCCTTACTCCTGCAGCGACTTCTCACTCCCCAGCCGCGCTGTCACTTGGTGCCAGCTTGATACTGTGATGATCCGGGAAGGAGAAGTCTCGCGAGAACACTGCAATCACATGACCGAGCTTCTCGTCTCCCTGGTAACTCAAGCACCTCCCCCTCCCTCGGGTCATCCTCACATGATGGTGGAATGCTGGAGAGGTGCAGTGGCGCTGCCCTGTACACGCTCATGTCAGGGGGAGCAGACACTGGCTAGAATGGAGCCTTATATGGATCAGCACTAGCCCCTGACTGAGACCAGCAGGCCCCCACGTGCTGCTCTGTCTATTAGGGGCATTCACATGGCCTTATCTGTTGTGTGGTCTGTATATTTTGGATCTGAAAAAAATGGATACCAGCCACGTGCATCCCGCATTTTGCGGATCAGTACATGGCGCCCTTTGTTAGAAATGCCTATTCTTGTCTGCAAAATGGATGGAATGGGACATTTGCTTGGCTGTCCGCATCTTTTGCAGCCCCATTGAAATTAATGGGTCCACACCCGATCCACAAAGTTTTTAGTTGAAGTAAAGTTCCACAGCAGTGATGCCCAACCTGCGGGCCACATTCAGCCCACCCAGTGACCTGAAGGGTCACGCCTGGGCCGCTGCAGTGGCACAGTACAATTATTTTCTGCAGCGGCTGAAGACCCCATCTCCTCACACCCGTCGGTACAGACCTCATCTGGACTCTTAGCCAGGCATTGCGCACATCGGAGGAGGTACAAGTCAGAAGGGTGCAGGAGTTCTATGGAGGATGTGACTGGCGAGGTGTGGTAGTGGTGGGAAGTGTCTTTTACTAAGTCTGGTGCCCGTGTGGGCCATCTGGGTTGCTCCTCAGGAAGCGCTCCTCACCAGATCTAAGGAGAGAGAACTCATAATGCTGCAGCCAAAGGCAGTTATGGAGTTTCCTGCATTCCACTCCTTAGTCTTGATATGTGCAACCTTCACAGTAATAAAGCTCACATGTGACCTGTTCACTGTCTAAATGTCCAGATATGTGCCCTCTTCACAGTAGTAATGCTCACACGTGCCCCTCACAGTAATAATGGCAGATATGTGCCCGCTTCACAGTAGTAATGCTCACACGTGCCCCCTCACAGTAATAATGGCAGATATGTGCCCTCTTCACAGTAGTAATACTCACACGTGCCCCTCTCAGTAATAATGGCAGATATGTGCCCTCTTCACAGCAGTAATGCTCACACATGCCCCTCACAGTAATAATGGCAGATACCGGTATGTGCCCTCTTCACAGTAGTAATACTCACACGTATCCCCTCTCAGTAATAATGGCAGATATGTGCCCTCTTCACAGTAGTAATGCTCACATGTGCCCCCTCACAGTAATAATGGCAGATATGTGCCCTATTCACAGTAGTAATGCTCACACGTGCCCCCCTTACAGTAATAATGGCCAGATATGTGCCCTCTTCAGAGTAGTAATGCTCACACGTGCCCCTCTCAGTAATAATGGCCAGATATGTGCCCTCTTCATAGTAGTAATACTCACACGTATCCCCTCTCAGTAATAATGGCCAGATATGTGCCCTCTTCACAGTAGTAATGCTCACATGTACCCCTCACAGTAATAATGGCAGATATGTGCCCTCTTCACAGTAGTAATGCTCACACGTATCCCCTCACAGTAATAATGGCAGATATGTGCCCTCTTCACAGTAGTAATGCTCACACGTGCCCCTCACAGTAATAATGGCAGCTATGTGCCCTCTTCACAGTAGTAATGCTCACACATGCCCCTCACAGTAATAATGGCAGATATGTGCCCTCTTCACAGTAGTAATGCTTACACGTGCCCCCTCACAGTAATTGTAACGGATCCGCTTCCGTTAATGGACGCTTCCTAGCTTGCGCCGAGGACCACAAGCACCGCACTGGACACCACAGCCACCGCAGACTCCACAACCGCCGTAGCTTAACTGGAGCCGCGCCGTCTTCCTTCCACCCTGAATGAACCTCCAGCATTCAGGACCGTGTGGGAAAGATCTCTCCTCCAGGGAATATGCAGAGCATAGCAATCCCCAGCGTGATGCAGCAATTCCCTCCAATAACGAGACAAGGCTGCGTTTTGAAGGGTTAGCAAAACATGAACTGAACCGAACTCTTTATTGAGGGCTACCCGCCCGTATTTATGCAGGTCCCCACAATGCATCATGGTTTCCTCCTCTCTGCCCTGGCGACACCCGAAGTGCAATTCAATTATCTCCCAGGACAAAGGGAGATCACCAATACACATGTGGGAACAATAGGAGAGGAATCCCCACCCGAATACACAAAATCCTCCCTTCTGTCTGGGATATAATTATGGATTAACATAACTATCACAGACAGTAAAAATACAGTTTTTAAACATACACTGTAACTTTAAAACCATACATTCCATCTCCATAAAAATTACATATTTAAACTCAGCATACATCAAACATAAACACTCCCAAAAATCACACAAATCCCTCCAGCGGATCAAAAGTTAAGTGAAGTCCTTTATGACCGACCGCAAGCACAATTTCCTGCCCAAAACAGTTCCATAGATTTGGGCTGTGTGCGGTCGGTCAATTTCATGCAGAAAAACGACTCCCCATCTTCGAACGGGACTTAGTCTCTGGAGCTTGAAAGTTCAGTATGGAAGAAGGTAATATGTCCCGGGGCCATAGTCGTAGGGCAGGAGGCTAGCCATAAGTCCTCTACAATGCCCAGTGGCAAATGGCAGTTTGTCACACATCTCCCTTTTGGGGGGAAGACTAACCAGGCACCTGACCTTCTGTCGGTCAGTGCCTCCGTTAGTCGATCCACCAACCCACAGTAACCAAATGCCCGAGTAGCCCACCCACAACAAACAGGTACAAGGGTGACCCACCCACAAGAAACAGTTACTGCACCTGGGTATTTTGCTGTGGTGATGGGGCAACATGCTGTGGGGACTTGAGGGAGGGCAGAGGCCGACTGCACTCTGCCCAGCCGCCAGCTCTTCTGCTGGGGTGCTGAGACCATAGTCCGGCTCAGTAGCCAGAGGAACATGGGAGTCAGTAGGGGTTAACATCGCCTCTGTTAACCCTGAGGCCACGTTAGGAGTTAACTGGGGAGGGGAATTTGTACTTACCCCCTCCTCCTGTTGTCCTGGTGAGGGTAGTGGGGGATCTGGACAGGCTGTCCCGCATCCCGGTATGTCAGGCGCAGAGACCACGGTCCCATCTGGGCGCTGGGTGTCTCCCCTTGTTAGGGTAAGCTGCCGCTGGGGAGAGAGGGTGCTGCGCTCCTCTCCCTGAAACACAGGCTGCCGCTGGGGAGGAAGGACGACACCTTCAGCTCCCTGGGGTACACACTGCCGCTGGGGGAAAAGGACGACACCTTCGGCCCCCTGGGGTACACACTGCCGCTGAGGAGGAAGGAGGGCACCTTCAGCTCCCTGTAACACCCACTGCCGCTGGGGAGGAAGGACGACACCTTCAGTTCCCTGGGGTTTACACTGCCGCTGGGGGGGAAGGACGACATCTTCGGCTCCCTGGGGTACACACTGCCGCTGGGGGGGAAGGACGACACCTTCGGCCCCCTGGGGTACACACTGTCGCTGGGGGGGAAGGACGACACCTTCGGCCCCCTGGGGTACACACTGCCACTGGGGGGGAAGGGCGACACCTTCGGCCCCCTGGGGTTCACACTGCCGCTGGGGGGGAAGGACGAAACCTTCGGCCCCCTGGGGTACACACTGCCACTGGGGGGGAAAGACGACACCTTCGGCCCCCTGGGGTACACACTGCCGCTGGGGGGGAAGGACGACACCTTCGGCCCCCTGGGGTACACACTGCCGCTGGGGGAGAAGGACGACACCTTTGGCCCCCTGGGGTACACACTGCCGCTGGGGGGGAAGGACGACACCTTCGGCCCCCTGGGGTACACACTGCCGCTGGGGGGGAAGGACGACACCTTCGGCCCCCTGTAACTCACGTTTTTGCTGGGGCGCAGGGACGGAATACTTTGCTATCTCTGCCCGATATTCTGCTTCCTGCTGCAGATACTCCGCCAGTTCTCTCCTCACTTCCGGTACCAGTTCCTCTGTTAGGTAGGGCCCGTAGATAGCCAACCGCCTCTTCAGCATAGCGTCAAACCGTACGTGGCTATACCAATACTCCAGCTCTGCTTGGTGTTTCCAGGATGCTGCTCCTCGCACTAGGGAAGCCATCCCACTGCTGCCACCAATGTAACGGATCCGCTTCCGTTAATGGACGCTTCCTAGCTTGCGCCGAGAACCACAAGCACCGCACTGGACACCACAGCCACCGCAGACTCCACAACCACCGTAGCTTAACTGGAGCCGCCCCGTCTTCCTTCCACCCTGAATGAACCTCCAGCATTCAGGACCGTGTGGGAAAGATCTCTCCTCCAGGGAATATGCAGAGCATAGCAATCCCCAGCGTGACACAGCAATTCCCTCCAATAACGAGACGAGGCTGCATTTTGAAGGGTTAGCAAAACATGAACTGAACCGAACTCTTTATTGAGGGCTACCCGCCCGTATTTATGCAGGTCCCCACAATGCATCATGGTTTCCTCCTCTCTGCCCTGGCGACACCCGAAGTGCAATTCAATTATCTCCCAGGACAAAGGGAGATCACCAATACACATGTGGGAACAATAGGAGAGGAATCCCCACCCGAATACACAAAATCCTCCCTTCTGTCTGGGATATAATTATGGATTAACATAACTATCACAGACAGTAAAAATACAGTTTTTAAACATACACTGTAACTTTAAAACCATACATTCCATCTCCATAAAAATTACATATTTAAACTCAGCATACATCAAACATAAACACTCCCAAAAATCACACAAATCCCTCCGGCGGATCAAAAGTTAAGTGAAGTCCTTTATGACCGACCGCAAGCACAATTTCCTGCCCAAAACAGTTCCATAGATTTGGGCTGTGTGCGGTCGGTCAATTTCATGCAGAAAAACGACTAAGTCCCATCTTCGAACGGGACTTAGTCTCTGGAGCTTGAAAGTTCAGTATGGAAGAAGTAATATGTCCCGGGGCCATAGTCGTAGGGCAGGAGGCTAGCCATAAGTCCTCTACAATGCCCAGTGGCAAATGGCAGTTTGTCACAGTAATAATGGCAGATATGTGCCCTCTTCACAGTAGTAATGCTCACACGTGTCCCCTTCACAGGAATGTAAAAAATAAATAGATCAGTAAATACTCACCTAGTTCCTTTGATGACCTGCGCTCCCAGGAGCAGGATACCGTCACACATTAAGCTGCTGGTCTGTGTCTCCAGCAGTGGGATGTTAGACTGCATCACGCAGCTGAGAGCAACTTCGCTGAACGGCGGAGCAGACGGCTCCCTGCTTCACCGCTACAGGCAGTCTATGCACCCTGTGAATGCAGAGACAGCTGAGAGTGGGACATACCGCAGCCGTTCCTGGGCAGTGGGGCAGTCACTATAATTAGGGACTGTCCTGCCAGATCTGGGATGGTTTGGAGGTATGCATACAAGTTCTCTATACTGCATATATAGAGCAAATCTATATGTCTGCCTGGTCATACTTTTTTAAAGGGAACTTGTCACCTCAAAAACGCATATAAAACGGCCAGCATTACCTCATAGTAGCCCCCAGTCTGTTAATAATCATATGTTTGATCCGTTAGTCTGATGCTCCATAGGTTCAAAGAACAATGTTTTAAGCGCCCTCAGCTTGAAGTCAACCGGGCAGCTTCTGCCTTGCTTCAAGTCAAGGTAAGCACGCCCCCTAACCGTCCCCTCTTTTGTTAGATTGACAGCCTGCAGTGTGGCTGGTTCGCTCAAGTATCGCGCATGCGCAGTGCCCCGCTGGAACCCGGCTAACAGCGGCAGTCGGAGACAGGAGCGCACCTTACCAAGGAGCACCCTGCGCATGCGTGAGACTTATGCAATCCCGGCCACACTGCAGACGGTCAATCAAACAAAAGAGGGGGCGGTTAGGGGGCATGCTTACCTTGACTTGAAGCAAGGCAGAAGCTGCCCGCTTGACTTCAAGCTGAGGGCGCTTAAAACATTGTTTTTTGAACCTATGGTGCATCAGACTAACGGATCAAACATATGATTATTAACAGACTGGGGGCTACTATGAGGTAATGCTGGCCGTTTTATATGCGTTTTTGAGGTGACAAGTTCCCTTTAAGTTGTGCCCCATCACCATCTAGTGGCTGCTATGTGAAACTACACCTAAATAGGGGCCTAATTTCTTGAGGAGTAGTTCACATACCATGGAACTCCAATTTAATGCAAAATATTTCTTTCTTTATTAAATTTTAAAGGAGCTCCAAACAAAAAAAAAGTGTTGGCACCCAACTGGAAGCAGCTGTAGAAAATGGCAGAAGGGAAGAAACGTAAAGTCGATTCTGAGTGCAGGAATTTTCACGAGAAGTGGACAAATTTGTACTTTTTTGTGCAACACGACAAAAAGCCTTTATGCCTCATTTGTAAGGAGACTGTTGGTGTTCAAGGAGCAAACGCAAGATAACTTATGACCAATATGTTGGTGTGTGCCATGAACAGAAAATTGCTTAGCATTGGATTAACAAAAATGTTCAACAAAAAGAGAAAAGAAAATGAAGCAGCCATTCGTGAAAGTTTTCGGGTGGCTGTGTGAAAAAGTGCATCTTGGCTGTAGTGGAAGAATTATGCCCAAAAAAAGAGTGCTATTGAAGCTGTTAGGCTACTTTCACACTTGCGTTTGGAGCGGATCCGTCTGGTGTCTGCACAGACGGATCTGCTCCTATAATGCAAACGCTTGCATCCGTTCAGAACGGATCCGTCTGCATAACTGGTTTTTAGAGATCTGATTTTTCACTTTGTGAAAACTCAGATCCGACAGTATATTCTAACACAGAGGCGTTCCCATGGTGATGGGGACGCTTCAAGTTAGAATATACTAAAAGAACTGTGTACATGACTGCCCCCTGCTGCCTGGCAGCACCCAATCTCTTACAGGGGGCTGTGATCCGCACAATTATTGTGCGAATCATAGCCCCCTGTAAGAGATCAGGTGCTGCCAGGCAGGAGGGGACAGACCCCCTCCCTCCCCTGTATTAAATGTGACCAGTGCGGCCCCCCTCCCTCTATATTCATTGGTGGCCAGTGCGGCCCCCCTCCCTCCCTCCCCAGTATTAAATGTGACCAGTGCGGCCCCCCCTCCCTCTATATTCATTGGTGGCCAGTGCGGCCCCCCCTCCCTCCCCAGTATTAAATGTGACCAGTGCGGCCCCCCTCCCTCTATATTCATTGGTGGCCAGTGCGGCCCCCCCTCCCTCCCTCCCTCCCCAGTATTAAATGTGACCAGTGCGGCCCCCCTCCCTCTATATTGATTTGTGGCCAGTGCGGATTCCCAGTATTAAATGTGACCAGTGCGGCCTCCCCTCTTCCCCCCCCCCCAATCAAAATCACCCCCCCCCCCCCCCCCCCATCATTGGTGGCAGCGGAGCGTTCCGATCGGAGTCCCAGTTTAATCGCTGGGGCTCCGATCGCTTACCATGGCAGCCAAGACGCTATTGCAGTCTTGGCTGCCATGGTTACTTAGCAATAAATAGAAGCATTATACTTACCTGCGATGTCTGTGACCGGCCGGGAGCTCCTCCTACTGGTAAGTGAAAGGTCTGTGCGGCGCATTGCTTATAGCACAGACCTGTCACTTACCAGTAGGAGGAGCTCCCGGCCGGTCACAGACATCGCAGCTCGCAGGTAAGTATAATGCTTCTAAAAATTGCTAAGTAATCATGGCAACCAGGACTGCAGTCCTGGTTGCCATGGTTACCGATCGGAGCCCCAGCGATTAAACTGGGACTCCGATCGGTACTCTCCGCTGCCAGCAATGATGGGGGGGTGATTTTAATTAGGGGGGGGGGAGAGGGGAGGCCGCACTGGTCACATTTAATACTGGGAATCCGCACTGGCCACCAATGAATATAGCGGGAGGGGGGCCGCACTGGTCACATTTAATACTGGGGAGGGAGGGAGGGGGGGCCGCATTGGCCACCAATGAGTTAAATACAGGGGGGAGGGGGGGTCTGCCCCCTGCTGCTTGGCAGCACCTGCCAGGCAGCAGGGGGCAGTCATGTACACAGTTCTCAGTATATTCTAACTTGAAGCGTCCCCATCACCATCGTGAGTTTCACGATCTAACTCAAATCCGATGGTATATTCTAACATATAGGCGTTCCCATGGTGATGGGGACGCTTCAAGTTAAAATATACCATCGGATTGGAGAAAACTCTGATCTGATGGTATATTAATAGGGGACTCCTGACTTTACATTGAAAGTCAATGGGGGACGGATCCGTTTGAAATTGCACCATATTGTGTCAACGTCAAACGGATCCGTCCCCATTGACTTGCATTGTAAGTCAGGATAGATCCGTTTGGCTCCGCACGGCCAGGCGGACACAAAAACGCTGCAAGCTGCGTTCGGTTGTCCGCCTGCCTTCAAACGGAGCTCACAAGCGGAACCCCGAACGCAAGTGTGAAAGTAGCCTTAGCCTGTCGTCAATGACGATCACGAGACGAGTGGGAGATTTGGGAGGCGATCTTATGCTGCAACTGAAGACCAGTGATGGTCAGTTCACAGTGTTCGCCAGTGAACACATGCGGACTCCATCTTTAGTAAGTTAGACTCACCCGTCCGGCAATGCACAGGTAAGCCCTTACCTGAGCCTGTGCCAGGAGCCGCTCTGAAATCAAATGCAGTCACCGGGAGTAGGCAGTTCCAAGAACAGCCGCCGAGGGCCTTCCTCGGGCTGTTCTCGGAACTGCCTGCTCCCGGTGACTGCATTTGATTTCAGACCGGCTCCCGCCACAGGTAAGGGCTTACCTGTGCATCGCCGGACGGGTGAGTCTACCTTACTAAAGATGGAGCCCGCATGTGTTCGCTGGCGAACACTGCGAACTGACCATCACTGCTGAAGACAAGAGGCCAGTTTGAAATGTTTTCAATTGCTGCTGATAAGTCTACAGACTTTTGTGCGATTGCGATTAGGGCCCTAAAAATTGCGATAACGATATGCGATGCGATATTTTAAGGGAATTGTGCTAGAGGTCTATTTGCTTGGATTTTCCCATATGAGCTGCTGACGCGGCTGGGTATGACATAGTTATAGGGGATCTGTGGATGGCACTGTGTTGTGGGGGATCTGTGGATGACGCTGTGTTGTGGGGGATCTGTGGATGACGCTGTGTTGTGGGGGATCTGTGGATGACGCTGTGTTGTGGGGGATCTGTGGATGACGCTGTGTTGTGGGGGATCTGTGGATGACGCACTGTTGTGGGGGATCTGTGGATGACGCACTGTTGTGGGGGATCTGTGGATGACGCACTGTTGTGGGGGATCTGTGGATGACGCACTGTTGTGGGGGATCTGTGGATGACGCTGTGTTGTGGGGGATCTGTGGATGACGCTGTGTTGTGGGGGATCTGTGGATGACGCTGTGTTGTGGGGGATCTGTGGATGACGCACTGTTGTGGGGGATCTGTGGATGACGCACTGTTGTGGGGGATCTGTGGATGACGCACTGTTGTGGGGGATCTGTGGATGACGCACTGTTGTGGGGGATCTGTGGATGACGCTGTGTTGTGGGGGATCTGTGGATGACGCACTGTTGTGGGGGATCTGTGGATGACGCACTGTTGTGGGGGATCTGTGGATGACGCACTGTTGTGGGGGATCTGTGGATGACGCACTGTTGTGGGGGATCTGTGGATGACGCTGTGTTGTGGGGGATCTGTGGAGGACGCCGTTATGGGGTGGATCTGTGGAGGACGCCGTTATGGGGTGGATCTGTGGAGGACGCCGTTATGGGGTGGATCTGTGGAGGACGCCGTTATGGGGTGGATCTGTGGAGGACGCCGTTATGGGGTGGATCTGTGGAGGACGCCGTTATGGGGTGGATCTGTGGAGGACGCCGTTATGGGGTGGATCTGTGGAGGACGCCGTTATGGGGTGGATCTGTGGAGGACGCCGTTATGGGGTGGATCTGTGGAGGACGCCGTTATGGGGTGGATCTGTGGAGGACGCCGTTATGGGGGGGATCTGTGGAGGACGCCGTTATGGGGTGGATCTGTGGAGGACGCCGTTATGGGGGGATCTGTGGAGGACGCCGTTATGGGGGGGATCTGTGGAGGACGCCATTATGGGGGGGATCTGTGGAGGACGCCGTTATGTGGGGGATCTGTGGATGACGCCGTTATGTGGGGGATCTGTGGAGGACGCCGTTATGTGGGGGATCTGTGGAGGACGCTGTTATAGGGGATGTATGCTATGACACATAGGGCCATGAGGGGGGGGGCAGCATAAGACATATAGTATCTTATGCTGGTCCCCCTCATGGCCCTATGTGTCCCCTCATGTGTCCTAAACTGCGCACATAACTGGCTTTGTGTGTAAAGTATTTTACTAGTGTGTGAAACAATCTCTCTCCTATTGATAACATGGCCAGCCTCTGTACTCACTGTCACTATGAATGCACTACAGCGAGCGGCAGCGAGCTGGCCGGCCGGCGCGTGACTGACGTCACTTAGTAACGCTCCTCCCACTTCAGGAAGCAGGAGCGTTACTAAGTGACGTCAGTCACACGCCGGCTGGCCAGCTCGCTGCCGCTCGCTGCAGTGCATTCATAGTGACAGTGAGTACAGAGGCTGGCCATGTTATCAATAGGAGAGAGATTGTTTCACACACTAGTAAAATACTTTACACACAAAGCCAGTTATGTGCGCGGGGCCCCTTCATATATAATCGCGGCATTTTCGGGTCGGCCATATCGCATTTGCCAATTATCGCGATTCGATTATTTTTTCGATTTATCGTGCAGCCCTAATTGCTAGTGTTCATTCGTGGCACAAACTCTACATTTGAAGTTCTAGAAGAACTGACAGCGATGAAAAGCATGAATTGAACAACCACTGGTTATTATTTGTTCAGAGAAGTATCAGAAGCTATTGACGAGCTTGGCCTGGACTGGAGCAAGTTAACAGGAGTGACTACAGATGGTGCAAGAAGCATGGTTGGACGGTTTGGTAGCTGGAATACGTCAAAAAGTGATAGAATCCAATGGTTCTCCAGCACTGCAGCTCCGTTGTATAATCTTTGTGGGAAGCAGTTGAACTTGGAACATGTTATGAAGGTTGTCGTTAAATGTGTAAACTTCATACGATCACATGCACTGAATCCCAGGACTTTCAGAGAATTTCTCATTGAAGTTGAATCTGAACATGAAGATGTTGTCTATCACCGTGAAGTCCACTGGCTGAGTCGAGGCAAAGTGTTGAAACGTTTTTTTGACATGAGATTTCTATCTTCATGGCTGAAAAATCAAAACAGTTTCCCGAGATTAGCGATCCATCATGGCTCTGGGATGTAGCAATCTTGTGCGATTTGACAGCTTAGACTACTTTCACACTCGCGTGTGGTGCGGATCCGTCATGGATCTGCACAAACGTATCCGTTCAGATAATACAACAGCATGTATCCATTCAGAACGGATCCGTTTGTATTATCTGTAACATAGCCAAAACTGATCCATCTTGAACACCATTGAAAGTCAATAGAGGACGGATCTGTTTTCTATTGTGCCAGATTGTGTCATAGAAAATCTGTTTGCTGCAAGCGTTTTGATGTCCGCCTCCAAAGCGGAATAGAGACGAAAACTGATGCATTCTGAGCGGATCCTTATCCATTCAGAATGCATTGGGGGAAAACTGATCCGTTTTGGACCGCTTGTGAGAGCCCTGAACGGATCTCACAAACTAAGGCCTCATGCACACGACCGTTGTGTGCATCCGTGGCTGTTGTGCCATTTTCCGTTTTTTTTCGCGTGCCCATTGACTTTCAATGGGTCCGTGGAAAAATCGGAAAATGCACCGTTTTGCAGCCAAGACCTTGATCCGTGTATCCTGTCCGTCAAAAAAATATGACCTATCCTATTTTTTTGACGGACAACGGTTCACGGACCCATTTGAGTCAATGGGTCCGTGAAAGAACACGGATGCACACAAGATTGGCATCTGTGTCCGTGATCCGTGGCCGTAGGTTACTTTCATACAGACGGATCCGAAGATCCGTCTGCATAAAAGCTTTTTCAGAGCTGAGTTTTCTCAGATCCGACAGTATATTCTAACACAGAGGCGTTCCCATGGTGATGGGGACGCTTCAGGTTAGAATATACTAAAAGAACTGTGTACATGACTGCCCCCTGCTGCCTGGCAGGTGCTGCCAGGCAGCAGGAGGCAGCCCCCCCCCCCCCCCTGTAGTTAACACATTGGTGGCCAGTGCGGCCGCCCCCCCCCCTCCCCTGTAGTTAACTCATTGGTGGCCAGTGGGCCCCCCTCCCTCCCCTGTAGTTAACTCGTTGGTGGCCAGTGCGGCCGCCCCCCCCCTCCCTCCCCTGTAGTTAACTCGTTGGTGGCCAGTGGGCCCCCCTCCCTCCCCTGTAGTTAACTCTTTGCTGTCCAGTGCAGCCGGCCCCCCTCCCTCCCCTGTAGTTAACTCGTTGGTGGCCAGTGGGCCCCCCCTCCCTCCCCTGTAGTTAACTCTTTGTTGTCCAGTGCGGCCGCCCCCCCCCCTCCCTCCCCTGTAGTTAACTCATTGGTGGCCAGTGGGCCCCCCTCCCTCCCCTGTAGTGAACTCGTTGGTGGCCAGTGGGCCCCCCTCCCTCCCCTGTAGTTAACTCTTTGTTGTCCAGTGCGGCCGGCCCCCCTCCCTCCCCTGTAGTTAACTCGTTGGTGGCCAGTGGGCCCTCTCCCCTCCCTCCCCCTCCTAATTAAAATCTCCCCCCCTATCATTGGTGGCAGCGGAGAGTACCGATCGGAGTCCCAGTTTAATCGCTGGGGCTCCGATCGGTAACCATGGCAACCAGGACGCTACTGCAGTCCCGGTTGCCATGGTTACTTAGCAATTTGTAGAAGCATTATACTTACCTGCGAGCTGCGATGTCTGTGTCCGGCCGGGAGCTCCTCCTACAGGTAAGTGACAGGTCATTAAGCAATGCGCCGCACAGACCTGTCACTTACCAGTAGGAGGAGCTCCCGGCCGGACATTGACTTGCATTGTTATTCAGGACGGATCCGTCCCCATTGACTTGCATTGTAATTCAGGACGGATCCGTTTGGCTCCGCACGGCCAGGCGGACACCAAAACGACTTTTTTTTCATGTCCGTGGATCCTCCAAAAATCAAGGAAGACCCACGGACGAAAAAACGGTCACGGAAAAACGGAACCCGTTTTTGCGGACCGCAAAAAAATACGGTTGTGTGCATGATGCCTAAAAGCCAAAACGCCAGTGTGAAAGTAGCTTTATTTAAATGAACTGAATCTAAAGCTTCAAGGCAAAAACAAGCTAATCTGTCAGGTGTACGCAGACGGAACTGCATTTCAAGCTAAATTGAAATTGTTCATACAAGCTGAAAGAGAACAGTTGTTGCACTTTCGAACATGTGCTGCACTACATCAGGAAGACATGAATGTTCGCTTCCCAAAAGGAAGAATGGTTCAAGGGAGTCTGTCATCAAAGTTTCACCTTTTTAACCCTTCCCATAGCTTTCTAGCAGCCTTACAGTTAATAAAAATTTTACCTTTATGAGCAATCCTGGACTTATAAAACCGGCAAAAAACATCTTAGTAGCATATGCAAATGAGGGCTCGCAAGTGCCCAGGGGCGGCGTTACCCTCGTAGGTGCCCAGCTAGCTCAGCCTTATCGTCGCTTCCCCCCGTCCATTCTTTCCCTCTGCCCGCCCATCCTTTTCCTCTGACCGCCCATCTACTTACTTCTTGTTTCGCCGAGATCCCGCGCCTGCTCACTCAGTCCGTCGGCCGGCGTATGCAAACTGCGATGCCCATTCCTTGTATGGCATCACAGTAATTAATGCGCATGTGCCAATGGACCGCCTCCTTTGTGGTATTTTCGCGCCGTTAGCTGGCGCATGCGCATTAATTACTGTTATGCCGTGCAAGGAATGGGCATCACAGTGCGCATGTGCCGGCCGACGGACTGAGTGAGCAGGTGCGGGATCTCGGCGAAACAAGAAGTTTACTAGAATAATTTTCTTTTTAATAATTGCTTTTATTTCTGGCTAAGCTACCTGGTTCTGGCCCGCGAAATTAATTCCATGTGTATTGCGGCCCCCAGATGAAAAATGGTTGGGCACCACTGTTCTACAGTAATGTCTACACATAGCAGGAGACTCATGAGCAGCATAGCAAACCGTGCCAAGCTCTACTGAAGAGGTGCGGTGGCCTGTGTCCGAGCCCTCACACCCTTCTTCAACACTTGAATTATGTTCTCACTTTTGCACATAATTGCAGCTTGTAGACTGTAGGAAAGCGATGCAAACAGTACTTGTAGTTAGAGTTGCACTAAGTATCGAAGTATTGATACTTTGATGTCCAGTTCATTGCTATTGCCAGGAGCGGATTGGCCATAGATCCTACAGGGAAATTTCCTGGCATCTAAAATGCTTGCAAACTTTCTAAAAATGGATACCAGAAAGAGTCTTTAAGGGCATGTGCACACAGAGGATTTTTCCATCTGAAAGCGGTAACACTGGTCACACGATGTGTGTCACAGCCAGGATTGCTGGATTTCTTGCAACTGGCGCAGTGATCCCATTCATTTCTATGAGATCACTGCTATCCTGGCCACGACAGATGTCACATGACCAGTTTTGCTCTATAGCCATACCCTTACACAGATAGAAAGAGGGTGTGGTGTAGGGGTTGGTGGGGGTCCGAGTCCCAGGACCCTTGCCAGTTAGCTGTCTGTTTACTCTGCGGTACTCTGTGGGTGCTAGGCCTCTTCCTAGGCCATGTGACATCACTGTATATCGGTCACATGACCTAAGGGTAGCTCATTCCCGTTCAAGTGAATAGGGTTCAGCTGTAATGCCAAGCATAGCCACTATCCAATAGATGGCACTGTGCTTGCTAAGCTGCAAGGATGCCACCGGGCTCACCCGGAGCTACAGTGAGTGCATCGGCCTCTTCAACCAGCTGCTTAGCAGGGTTCTGGGTGTCAGACCCCCACCAATCTGATATTGATTACCTTTCCTGGGGAACGGACAAGCTTTCTCCATCCGTACGTCCGTTACGCAAAATATAGAATCTGACCTATTCTTGAAGTCAATGGGTCCTCAGAAAAAACAGATGCCACATGGATTTCATCTGTATTTTGTAGATCTATGTTTTGCAGACTGTAAAATACATATGGTAACGTGAATGCACCCTTACTGCAGCATGTAAGTGGTATCGGTACAGGAGAACAGTGTAACATGGGAACTTTACTAATGTGTGTGTGTGTGTTTGGTGGGACTTATTTGACGCTGTGCTGTGGTCTGGATTCTGTTAAACATCTGGGTCATAGCATCAATAAAATGACTTAACTAGGGCTATAGGACTTTGCTTGGTCTTTTAGGTGAAGGCACAATTACATTCAGATTTAGCAGGAATGCTGACATCCAACATTGCTTTTCCCCCCTGAAGATAGGTTATTAATATCTGTAGCCTGGACAACCCCTTTAAAAATGCATGACAATAACCTGTGTGACTTTTATATGTGTTAAGACTGTATATATGTATGTGTAAATTATTTATCTACAAACCGGATTCCAAAAAAGTTGGGACACTATACAAATCGTGAATAAAAACTGAATGCAATGATGTGGAGGTGCCAACTTCTAATATTTTATTCAGAATAGAACATAAATCACGGAACAAAAGTTTTAAATCCCCAAAAAGTTGGGACAAGGCCATTTTCACCACTGTGTGGCATCTCCCCTTCTTCTTACAACACTCAACAGACGTCTGGGGACCGAGGAGACCAGTTTCTCAAGTTTAGAAATAGGAATGCTCTCCCATTCTTGTCTAATACAGGCCTCTAACTGTTCAATCGTCTTGGGCCTTCTTTTTTGCACCTTCCTCTTTATGATGCGCCAAATGTTCTCTATAGGTGAAAGATCTGGACGGCAGACTGGCCATTTCAGTACCCGGATCCTTCTCCTACGCAGCCATGATGTTGTGATTGATGCAGAATGTGGTCTGGCATTATCTTGTTGAAAAATGCAGGGTCTTCCCTGAAAGAGATGACGTCTGGATGAGAGCATACTGTATATTTTTCTAGAACCTGAATATACACTGCTTAAAAAAATAAAGGGAACACAAAAATAACACATCCTAGATCTGAATTAATTAAATATTCTTCTGAAATACTTTGTTCTTTACATAGTTGAATGTGCTGACAACAAAATCACACAAAAATAAAAAAATGGAAATCTAATTTTTTAACCCATGGAGGTCTGGATTTGGAGTCACACTCAAAATTAAAGTGGAAAAACACACTACAGGCTGATCCAACTTTGATGTAATGTCCTTAAAACAAGTCAAAATGAGGCTCAGTAGTGTGTGTGGCCTCCACGTGCCTGTATGACCTCCCTACAACGCCTGTGCATGCTCCTGGTTAGGTGGCGGATGGTCTCCTGAGGGATCTCCTCCCAGACCTGGACTAAAGCATCTGCCAACTCCTGGACAGTGTGTGGTGCAACGTGACGTTGGTGGATAGAGCGAGACATGATGTCCCAGATGTGCTCAATTGGATTCAGGTCTGGGAAACGGGCGCGCCAGTCCATTACATCAATGCCTTTGTCTTGCAGGAACTGCTGACATACTCCAACCACATGAGGTCTAGCATTGTCTTGCATTAGGAGGAACCCAGGGCCAACCGCACCAACATATGGTCTCATAAGGGGTCTGAGGATCTCATCTCGGTACCTAATGGCAGTCAGGCTACCTCTGGCAAGCACATGGAGGGCTGTGCGGCCCTCCTGTCATGGTCTTACCTGCTTGCTGCTCTCCTTCGTTTGACATGTGCTGGCGGCCATCTTGGTTTCTGGGTTTCTTGTAGCCTTCCACCCTGCGGCTCCTCCTTCCCCTGGGAGGAGCTGGATGCCTAGCTCATATATATAGGAGGTCTGTGGCTTCAGTTCCTTGCTTGGTCCTCTTGTGTTCACATGCTTCTAAGACTGCTGCTGCTTCTGGTTCCTGATCCTGGCTTCGTCTGACTACCCTGCTGGTTCCTGATCCTGGCTTCGTCTGACTACCCTGCTGGTTCCTGATCCTGGCTTCGTCTGACTACCCTGCTGGTTCCTGATCCTGGCTTCGTCTGACTACCCTTCTGGTTCCTGCCCTCTGGCTTCGCAAAGACTCTGCTCGGTTTCACCATCCGTTTGGACTTTTGCTTTACAGCTTTATTTTCAATAAAGCCTTCTTATTTTCACTTATCTCTTGTTGTACGTCTGGTTCATGGTTCCGTGACATTAGGACCAAGCCATGAATTCTGACGGTACAGGGCCATCCTCGCTACCCACGCTGGTTGCCAGACTTGATCAGCAGGATCACCTGTTGGGTCGGTTCGCTGTGGCGTTGCAAACCCTGCTTGAACGCACGGCTCATTTCGCTCCCGTTGCCGATGGGTCGGTTGTCGCTCCTGGGCTCGCTCCTACTGCCGCTCCGGTTGTTGCGCCAGAGTCTACCCCGACACCTGTTGTTGCGCCTGCGGTGTTTCGGGGTATGACCGGTTCTGCCCCTCTTCCACAGCGCTTTGGGGGAGAGCCAACTCAGTGCCGAGGTTTCCTTAACCAGGTGGGCATTTATTTCGAGTTGCTGCCACATGCCTTTCCTACTGAGAGATCAAAGGTGGGCTTCTTGATCTCGCTGCTCTCGGACAAGGCCTTGGCCTGGGCCAGCCCTTTATGGGAGAACAACAATCCGGTGGTTGCCGAGTTTTCCGGTTTTGTTGCTTCTCTTCGGAAGGTATTCGATGTGCCGGCTCGTGCTGCCTCTGCTGCGAAGCTCCTTATGTCCATCAGACAGGGTTCACGATCCGTAGCTGAATACGCCATTGAGTTTCGTACCCTGGCAGCAGAGGTGGGCTGGAATAATGAGGCTCTGGTCGCTGCTTTCTCTCATGGTCTCTCGGATGCCTTGAAGGATGAGGTTGCAGCTAAGGACCTACCAGTTGAGCTCGAGTCTCTTATTTCTTTCCTGATTTTGATTGACACCAGACTCAGGGAGAGACCTTCCTTTAAGGAGAACCTGCGGAGGTCTTCTAACAGATTGGTGCCTACGTTTGCTGTCCCACCCGTGCCTCCCTCTCCTCCCACGCCTCCTGGGGATGACTTGTCTGGGGGTGAACCCATGCAGCTGGGGTTTGCTCGCCTGTCCGAGGGGGAGAGGGCACTCCGGAGACGCGAGGGCCGATGCATGTACTGTGGTCTCGGTGGGCATTTTCGGTTGGCATGTCCGAACCGTCCGGGAAACGCTCGTACCCTGAGATCCTGTCGGGGGCAGATCTTGGGTGGAGTCTCCTCGTCCCCGGTTTCCTGTGTTGACAAACCACTGATCACTGTTGTCCTCTCCTGGGTCGGGGGCTCGGTGACGACCCAGGCGTTGGTGGACTCTGGTGCTGGTGGTTTGTTCATTGATAGTGTGTTCACTGCCGCCAATTCCATTCCTCTGCAGGCTCGAGGTTCCCCACTGGCTCTTGAGGCGATAGACGGCAGACCCCTTCTGCCGCCACACGTGACTCATGAGACCCTTCCAGTGGGGATAGCCATTGGTGCCGTTCACAGAGAGTCGGTCTGCCTCCAGGTTATTTCGTCTCCACACTACTCGGTGGTCTTGGGGTACCCCTGGCTCCAGAAGCATAATCCGACTTTCGATTGGAGATCGGTCGAGATCCTCTCGTGGTCACCGCAGTGTGGGGCTAGTTGCATCCATGGGTCTGTCAAGTTGCTGTGTACTTCCTCGGACTCTCTGTTGCCTCCTGAATACGAGGAGTACCGGGATGTATTCGATAAGGTGCGCGCGGTTGCCCTACCTCCGCACCGCCCATACGATTGTGCCATAGAGTTACAATCTGGTGCCGTTCCTCCTCGTGGCAAAGTCTATCCACTGTCGGTAGCGGAGAATGAGGCCATGGAGGAGTACGTGAGGGAGGCGCTTTCACGCGGACACATTCGCAAATCTTCGTCCCCGGCAGGGGCTGGATTTTTCTTTGTGAAAAAGAAGGGCGGTGAGTTGAGGCCTTGCATCGATTACAGGGGTCTCAATCGCATCACGATCAAGAACGCTTACCCGATACCCTTGATTTCCGAGCTGTTCGATCGCCTTAAAGGGGCCACGGTCTTTACCAAACTCGACCTGAGGGCGGCATATAACCTGGTAAGGATCAAGGCGGGCGATGAGTGGAAGACCGCGTTTAACACCAGGACCGGTCATTACGAATCCTTGGTTATGCCCTTTGGGTTGTGCAATGCGCCCGCAGTCTTTCAGGAATTCATCAACGATGTTTTCCGTGACCTGTTGCAGCAGTGTGTGGTAGTCTATTTGGATGACATCTTGGTATATTCTGAATCCATGGAGGCCCACATTCTGGATGTCAGACGAGTGTTGCAACGGTTACGAGAGAACAAGCTGTTCGGTAAGCTTGAGAAATGCGAATTTCACCGATCCCAGGTAACCTTCTTAGGTTACATCATTTCCGCTGAGGGGTTCTCCATGGATCCTGAGAAGGTTTCGGCTGTCTTACAGTGGCCCCAGCCCAGTGGTCTTCGTTCCCTGCAGCGCTTTTTGGGCTTCGCCAATTATTATCGGAAGTTCATCAGGGACTTTTCCATGCTGGCCAAGCCTCTCACGGATCTGACCAGGAAGGGCAGTAATTCCCAGGTCTGGCCGCTCGAGGCCATCCGAGCTTTTGAGGCCCTAAAGTCCGCCTTTGTGTCGGCTCCGATTCTGTCGCATCCCAACCCTGGGTTGCCCTTTGTCCTCGAGGTGAACGCGTCTGAGACGGGAGTAGGCGCCCTTCTGTCTCAGCGTAGAACACCAGAGGGTCCTCTGCTTCCTTGTGGGTTTTACTCCCGGAAACTGTCTTCCGCGGAGTGCAACTATCAGATTGGTGACAGGGAGTTATTGGCCATCGTGCAGGCCCTTAAAGAATGGAGGCACTTGCTCGAGGGTTCGGTGGTTCCGGTTCTCATCCTGACGGACCACAAGAATCTGACCTACCTTTCTGAGGCCAAGAGACTGACACCACGTCAGGCCAGATGGGCTCTGTTCTTGTCTCGTTTTAATTACGTGGTCTCCTACCTACCCGGTTCCAAGAACATCAGGGCGGATGCCTTATCACGGCAGTACTCCGAGCTGTCCAGGGAGGAGTCGATTCCGACTTCGGTCATACCTCCGAATCAGATCCTGGCCGCCATTCGCACCAGCCTGACCTCTCCCCTGGGTGAGCAGATTTTGGCGGCTCAATCTGGTGCTCCCTCTGGGAGACCCAACGGCAGATGTTTTGTGCCTGAGGAGTTGCGCACTCGGTTGTTGCGAACCTACCATAACTCCAAGACCGCGGGGCATCCTGGAAAGAATCAGCTGTCCTGGGCTGTTTCACGTCTGTTCTGGTGGCCTTCCCTACGTTCCGACATCGCCGCATATGTAGCGGCATGCTCCGTTTGTGCCCAGAGTAAGTCCCCTCGGCACCTTCCGTTGGGCCTTCTGCAACCCATAGCCACCGAAACGCCCATGGTCACACCTGGGGATGGATTTCATTGTGGACCTCCCTGCATCCCGAGGCCATACGGTCATTCTCATGATTGTGGATCGGTTTTCCAAAATGTGCCACTGTGTTCCTCTCAAGAAGTTACCCTCTGCACAAGAGTTGGCCACGATTTTTGCCAGGGAGGTCTTCCGGTTGCACGGTTTGCCTAAGGAGATTGTGTCGGATCGGGGGAGTCAGTTTGTGTCCAGGTTCTGGCGCGCCTTTTGCTCCCAGTTGGGGATTCATCTCTCCTTCTCCTCGGCCTACCACCCTCAGTCCAATGGGGCCGCAGAACGATCCAATCAGGCCTTGGAGCAATTCCTTCGTTGCTATGTCTCCGATCACCAAGACAATTGGGTTGACCTCCTGCCTTGGGCTGAGTTTGCCAGGAACACGGCGGTGAACTCTTCCTCTGGGACGTCTCCCTTCATGGCCAATTATGGGTTCCAACCTGCCGTGTTACCGGAGGTATTCTCTCCCCAGGATATTCCGGCTGTGGAGGATCACCTTTCCGTCCTACGTGCTTCTTGGGTACAGATCCAGAAGTCCCTTGAGGTCTCTGCGCAGCGCCAGAGACTTCAGGCTGATCGCAGACGAGCGCCTGCTCCTTCCTACCAGGTCGGAGACCGTGTATGGTTGTCCACCCGCAACCTCAACCTTCGAGTGCCCACTCCCAAGCTGGCGCCTCGCTTTGTTGGTCCCTTCCGAGTGCTTCGCAGGGTAAACCCGGTAGCCTATGCCCTTGCGCTTCCTCCTGGCATGCGGATCTCCAACGTGTTTCATGTCTCCCTGTTGAAGCCACTGGTGTGTAATCGTTTCACTTCCTCGGTTCCTCGGCCTCGTCCGGTCCAAGTCGGCAATCGTGAGGAATATGAGGTGAGCAATATCCTGGACTCACGCCTGGTCCGCGGTCGGTTGCAGTTTTTGGTCCATTGGCGTGGTTATGGTCCAGAGGAGCGTTCCTGGGTTCCCTCCGCAGATGTCCATGCTCCTGCCTTGCTCCGAGCCTTCCACGCACGCTTCCCTCAGAAACCGTTTTGTGCTCCGCGGAGGAGGGGCCCTTGAGGGGGAGGTACTGTCATGGTCTTACCTGCTTGCTGCTCTCCTTCGTTTGACATGTGCTGGCGGCCATCTTGGTTTCTGGGTTTCTTGTAGCCTTCCACCCTGCGGCTCCTCCTTCCCCTGGGAGGAGCTGGATGCCTAGCTCATATATATAGGAGGTCTGTGGCTTCAGTTCCTTGCTTGGTCCTCTTGTGTTCACATGCTTCTAAGACTGCTGCTGCTTCTGGTTCCTGATCCTGGCTTCGTCTGACTACCCTGCTGGTTCCTGATCCTGGCTTCGTCTGACTACCCTGCTGGTTCCTGATCCTGGCTTCGTCTGACTACCCTGCTGGTTCCTGATCCTGGCTTCGTCTGACTACCCTTCTGGTTCCTGACCTCTGGCTTCGCAAAGACTCTGCTCGGTTTCACCATCCGTTTGGACTTTTGCTTTACAGCTTTATTTTCAATAAAGCCTTCTTATTTTCACTTATCTCTTGTTGTACGTCTGGTTCATGGTTCCATGACACCTCCAAAGAAATGCCACCCCACACCATTACTGACCCAATGCCAAACCGGTCATGCTGGAGGATGTTGCAGGCAGCAGAATGTTCTCCACGGCGTCTCCAGACTCTGTCACATGTGCTCAGTGTGAACCTGCTTTCATCTGTGAAGAGCACAGGGCGCTAGTGTCGAATTTGCCAATCTTGGTGTTCTCTGGCAAATGCCAAACGTCCTGCACGGTGTTGGGCTGTAAGCACAACCCCCACCTGTGGACGTCGGGCCTTCATATCACCCTCATGGAGTCTGTTTCTGACCAATTGAGCAGACACATGCACATTTGTGGCCTGCTGGAGGTCATTTTGCAGGGCTCTCGCAGTGCTCCTCCTGTTCCTCCTTGCACAAAGGCGGAGGTAGCGGTCCTGCTGCTGGGTTGTTGCCCTCCTACGGCCTCCTCCACGTCTCCTGATGTACTGGCCTGTCTCCTGGTAGTGCCTCCATGCTCTGGACACTACGCTGACAGACACAGCAAACCTTCTTGCCACAGCTTGCATTGATCTGCCATCCTGGATAAGCTGCACTACCTAAGCCACTTGTGTGGGTTGTAGACTCCGTCTCATGCTACCACTAGAGTGAAAGCACCGCCAGCATTCAAAAGTGACCAAAACATCAGCCAGGAAGCATAGGAACTGAGAAGTGGTCTGTGGTTACCACCTGCAGAACCACTCCTTTATTGGGGGTGTCCTGCTAATTGCCTATAATTTCCACCTGTTGTCTATCCCATTTGCACAACAGCATGTGAAATTGATTGTCACTCAGTGTTGCTTCCTAAGTGGACAGTTTGATTTCACAGAAGTGTGATTGACTTGGAGTTACATTGTGTTGTTTAAGTGTTCTCTTTATTTTTTTGAGCAGTGTATTTTTCTGCATTGATGGTGCCTTTCCAGACATGCAAGCTGCCCATGCCACACGCACTCATGCAACCCCATACCATCAGAGATGCAGGCTTCTGAACTGAGCGTTGATAACAACTTGGGTTGTCCTTGTCCTCTTTGGTCCGGATGACATGGCGTCCCAGATTTCCAAAAAGAACTTTGAATCGTGACTCGTCTGACCACAGAACAGTCTTCCATTTTGCCACACTCCATTTTAAATGATCCCTGGCCCAGTGAAAACGCCTGAGCTTGTGGATCTTGCTTAGAAATGGCTTCTTCTTTGCACTGTAGAGTTTCAGCTGGCAACGGCGGATGGCACGGTCGATTGTGTTCACTGACAATGGTTTCTGGAAGTATTCCTGAGCCCATTCTGTGATTTCCTTTACAGTAGCATTCCTGTTTGTGGTGCAGTGTCGTTTAAGGGCCCGGAGATCACGGGCATCCAGTATGGTTTTATGGCCTTGACCCTTACGCACAGAGATTGTTCCAGATTCTCTGAATCTTCGGATGATGTTATGCACAGTTGATGATGATAGATGCAAAGTCTTTGCAATTTTTCGCTGGGTAACACCTTTCTGATATTGCTCCACTATCTTTCTGCGCAACATTGTGGGAATTGGTGATCCTCTACCCATCTTGGCTTCCGAGAGACACTGCCACTCTGAGAAGCTCTTTTTATACCCAATCATGTTGCCAATTGACCTAATTAGTGTTAATTGGTCTTCCAGCTCTTCGTTATGCTCAAATTTACTTTTTCCAGCCTCTTATTGCTACTTGTCCCAACTTTTTGGGGATTTGTTGACACCGTGAAAAGTGGAATCAATGTATTTTTCCTTTAAAATGATACATTTACTCGGATTAAACGTTTGATCTGTCATCTACGTTCTATTACAAATAAAATATAGACATTTGCCATCTCCACATCATTGCATTCAGTTTTTATTCACAATTTGTTTAGTGTCCCAACTTTTTTGGAATCCGGTTTGTACTTTATTAAAACCTATTTACGGGCCATGTTGATTCAGAGGAAAGTGATAACCCCCTTATGAGCAATGGAACATGTGTCCTCCTAACAATAGCGGGAGGGGTATATTCCTTCCTGGCCCCAAATCTGGTGATCAGCATAAATCCCAGGATCAAAGACTGATACTTGACTTGTGTGTTATGGGAATAAATGGAAGAAGCATATCATACAAATTTTTTAGATTTCTGCTAATTTCATATGTAGGATTGTGTGAAGTATGTTTTTTTTAAACTAAAGTTTTTATTTTGTGTTTTTATACATTTTTATTATGGTACTAATGTGTCAGCTAATCCATCATACTTAACCTGTTTGTGGCCATGAAGATCCAGAGGAAGACGAAAACCCCTGTGAGGTTATCCTCAACTGTGGGGAAAAATTCCTTCCTGACCCCAAATATGGCGATCAGAATAAATCCCAGGATGCAGCCAATATCTCTATTTTAAGAACTAGATTACGCTGGTGCTTTTATCCTCTATGACCTATCACTGACGCTGCGGTACCGCAGCAGTGCCGCCACTGCTGCAAAATGCGGGAAAACTAATATCAATAATATGGTTCCACGCCACGATATCCCATACTTCCTACAATACCATAAGCAGAGATAAACGTGCATTCACAGCATCAATCCAAATATGTATATATGTACCTGTTTGAACTTTGCTGTCACTTTTCACTTTTCTGCGCATTCCGATCCTCTCTTGTATGCTGGTACATGTATATTAGAGTGGGATAGGGAGCCCAATATGATTTGTTAAAAATGAGCTTGCCCCGGCCGGTGGCACCGCTCAATGTTAGACTCGTTAGCTCACGCTCAAATCCGATCGCTATGTGACATCACTGAACTAGGTTACGGGTATCTAGGAGTGTCAAAAAAAGCTCCATCGCGTTTCAGATAATCGATATCCTTCGTCAGGGATGCAGACTGTTTCACCTAGTATTCCTTATATAGGGTTCTCCTCCCCTCCCATTTTTAACCCTTAGTTCTCTTTCATACTTTTCTCCTTCATTCAAATGCAAATAATTCAATCTCTGAGTTTAACCCTATTGGTGCTAATCTATTCATAATAAAAATCCAATGTGTCTCCGCTTTAGACATTTTTTAAATAAAATCTCCTCCTGTTTTATCTCCCTTAACTATTTCTATTCCACTAAATTGAGTTCCCTGACTTAAACCCCCATGTTTCTCCTAAGGCTACTTTCACACTAGCATTAGAAGAATCCGGCAGGCAGTTCCATTGCCGGAACTGCCTGCCGGATCTGGAAAGCCGTATGCAAACGGATATCATTTGTTTCCGGATGCGGATCCGTCGGACAAATGCATTGCAATACCGGTCGTCTTTCTGGTGTCATCCGGAAAAACGGATTCGGTATTTATCTTTTTCAAAAATTTAAAGGTCTGCGCATGTGCAGACCGGGAAACCGGATCAGTTTTTCCAGAACACTTGCTACCAGATTCGGCATTAATAGATTTCAATGGAAATTAATGCCGGATCCGAAAATCCAGCAAGTGTTCCGGAATTTTGGCTGGAGAAAATACTGCAGCATGCTGCGGTATTTTCTCCGGCCAAGTACCGTAAAAGGGACTGAACTGAAGACATCCTGATGCATGCTGAACGGATTGCTCTCCATTTAGAATGCATTAGGACAACGTTTTTTTCCGGTATTGAGCCCCTATGACGGAACTCGATACCGGAAAAAGTTAACGCTAGTGTGAAAGTAGCCTTATAATCTCGGGATAAGGGGTGGCCATCGTATTTTCTGTGAATATTGTAAATATGTTCCCCCACTCTCTTATTTAAGAACCTTTTTGTACGTCCTATATATATCTTATTACATGGACAAGTTAATGAGTAAAATAACACCTCGACTATTACATGTGATATAGTCTCTTATATCATGCACAAATGAGCCATCTGTATTTTTTACTTGTGTATTTCTTCCAGATTTTTTATGTAATTTTTAACCTTTTTCATATCCCACATGTTCCACATGGAAAAAAACATTTTTAATGGTTGCTTTATTTTTGGATTATTCACCTGTATATTTATGCATTTATTTGTTGATGCCACCATATTCTCCACATTTCTAGCCTTCCTATACAGTTGCAAGTAAAAGTATATGAACCCTTTGGAATGATATGGATTTCTGCACAAATTGGTCATAAAATGTGATCTGATCTTCATCCAAGTCACAACAATAGACAATCACAGTCTGCTTAAACTAATAACACACAAAGAATTAAATGTTACCATGTTTTTATTGAACACACCATGTAAACATTCACAGTGCAGGAGGAAAAAGTATGTGAACCCTTGGATTTAATAACTGGTTGAACCTCCTTTGGCAGCAATAACTTCAACCAAACGTTTCCTGTAGTTGCAGATCAGACGTGCACAACGGTCAGGAGTAATTCTTGACCATTCCTCTTTATAGAACGGTTTCAGTTCAGCAATATTCTTGGGATGTCTGGTGTGAATTGCTTTCTCGAGGTCATGCCACAGCATCTCAATCGGGTTGAGGTCAGGACTCTGACTGGGCCACTCCAGAAGGCGCATTTTCTTCTGTTTAAGCTATTCTGTTGTTGATTTACTTCTATGCTTTGGGTCGTTGCCCTGTTGCAACACCTATCTTCTGTTGAGCTTCAGCTGGTGGACAGATGGCCTTAAGTTCTCCTGCAAAATGTCTTGATAAACTTGGGAATTCATTCTTCCTTCCATGATAGTAATCCGTCCAGGCCCTGACGCAGCAAAGCAGCCCCAAACCATGATGCCCCCACCACCATATTTCACAGTTGGGATGAGGTTTTGATGTTGGTGTGCTGTGCCTCTTTTTCTCCAGACATAGTGTTGTGTGTTTCTTCCAAACAGCTGAACTTTGGTTTCATCTGCCCACAGAATATTTTGCCAGTACTGCTGTGGAACATCCAGGTGCTCTTGTGCAAACTGTAAACGTGCAGCAATCTTATTTTTGGACAGCAGTGGCTTCCTCTGTGGTATCCTCCCATGAAATCCATTCTTGTTTAGTGTTTTACGTATCGTAGATTCACTAACAGGGATGTTAGCATATGCCAGAGACTTTTGTAAGTCTTTAGCTGACACTCTAAGATTCTTCTTCACCTTATTAAGCAGTCTGCGCTGTGCTCTTGCAGTCATCTTTACAGGACGGCCACTCCTAGAGAGAGTAGCAGCAGTGCTGAACTTTCTCCATTTATAGACAATTTGTCTTACCGTGGACTGATGAACAGCAAGGCTTTTGGAGATACTTTTATAACCCTTTCCAGCTTTATGCAAGTCAACAATTCTTAATCGTAGGTCTTCTGAGAGCTCTTTTGTGCGAGGCATCATTCACATCAGGCAATGCTTCTTGTGAAAAGCAAACCCAGAACTGGTGTGTGTTTTTTATAGGGCAGGACAGCTGTAACCAACAACTCCAATCGGCTTTCACCTCACTCCAATTTGCTCTTGGAAATGACATTAGTCTAGGGGTTCACATACTTTTTCCACCTGCACTTTGAATGTTTACATGGTGTGCTCAATAAAAACATGGTAACATGTAATTCTTTGTGTGTTATTAATTTAAGCAGACTGTGATTGTCTATTGTTGTGACTTAGATGAAGATCAGATAACATTTTATGACTAATTTGTGCAGAAATCTATATCATTCCAAAGGGTTCACATACTTTTTCTTGCAACTGTATATAAATTTGGGGAACTTGGGGATATAATCACCTACTATTTTATCCTCTTTCAAAATGTCCCAATGTTTTTTAATGATGTTTTTTATCATCTTAGTCTGACAGTTATATTGTGTAATAATAGGCGGTATTTCAAATTGTTCCCCATCATTCTCTTCTCCATTTTCATTCTCACATTTCTTGTTCTTAATTAATTCCTGTCTTTCTAATTCAGCTATTATTGTTTTTTGTTCTATTAACCTGTCTCTACTGTAACCTTTTGATTCAAATTTATGTTGTATTTCCTCTACTTCTTTCTCATAATCCTCCCTTTTTGTACAGTTTCTTTTTATTCGCATGAATTGGCTCTTAGGTATATTTTCCACCACTGGGGGAGATGACAACTATCTTGTGAAATAAAACTATTCACATCTGTGGGTTTGTTATATGTCCTTGTACATATTTTATCCTTTTCTATATAAATAAAGTCTAAAAAATTAATTTCCCTTGTACTAAACATCGGTGTAAATTCCAAATAAAATTCATTTTTATTTAATTCTTTAACCACTTCACATCTGGGCCATTTCCCCCTTCCTGACCAGGCCATTTTTTGCAAATCTGACCAGTGTCACTTTATGTGGTAATAACTTTAAAACGCTTTTACTTATCCAATTCTGAGATTGTTTTCTACTCACATATTGTACTTCATGACAGTGGTAAAATTGAGTCAAAAAATTTCATTTTTAATGATAAAAAAAAACTAATTTACCAAAAGTTTAGAAAAATTAGCAAATTTCCAAATTTCTATTTCTCTACTTTTATAATAGATAGTAATACCTCCAAAAATAGTTATTACTCTACATTCCCCATATGTCTACTTCATGTTTGGATAATTTTGTGAATGTCATTTTATTTTTTGGGGACGTTAGAAGGCTTATAAGTTTAGAAGCAAATCTTGAAATATTTCAGAAAATTTCCAAAACCCACTTTTTCAGAACCAGTTCAGGTCTGAAGTCACATTGTGATGCTTACATAATAGAAACCACCCAAAAATGACCCCATTTTAGAAACTACACCCCTCAAGGTATTCAAAACTGATTTGACAAACTTTGTTAGGCTACTTTCACACTTGCGTTAGGTGCGGATCCGTCTGGTATCTGCACAGACGGATCCGCACCTATAAATGCAAACGATGGTATCCGTTCAGTGCGGATCCGTCTGCATAACAGCTTTTTCAGATCTGAGTTTTCACTATCGTGAAAACTCAGATCCGACAGTATGTTCTAACACAGAGGCGTTCCCATGGTGATGGGGACGCTTCAAGTTAGACTATACTAAGAACTGTGTACATAACTGCTGCCTGGCAGCACCTGATCTCTTACAGGGGGCTATGATACGCACAATTAACCCTTCAGGTGCGGCACCTGAGGGGTTAATTGTGCGGATCATAGCCCCCTGTAAGAGATCGGGTGCTGCCAGGCAGCAGGGGGCAGTTATGTTCACAGTTCTTAGTATATTCTAACTTGAAGCATCCCCATCACTATGGGAACGCCTCTGTGTTAGAATATACTGTCGGCAGCGTTCAAGCAGCGTTTTGGTGTCCGCCTCCAGAGCGAAATGGAGGCGGAACTGAGCCAAACTGATGCATTCTGAACGGATCCTTATCCATTCAGAATGCATTGGGGATGAACCGATCCATTCGGGGCCGCTTGTAAGAGGCCTCAAACGTATCTCACAAGCGGAACCCCAAACGCAAGTGTGAAAGTAGCCTTAGCCCTTTAGGTGTTCCACAAGAATTAATGGAAAATGGAGATGAAATTTCAGAATTTCACTTTTTTGGCAAATTTTCCATTTTAATCCATTTTTCCAGTAACAAAGCAAAGGGTTAACAGCCAAACAAAACTCAATATTTATTGCCCTGATTCTGTAGTTTACAGAAACACCCCATATGTGGTCATAAGCTGCTGTACGGGCACATGGCAGGGCGCAGAAGGAAAGGAGCGCCATGTGGTTTTTGAAGGCAGATTTTGCTAAACTGGTTTGAAGACCCCCTGATGCACCCCCAGAGTAGAAACTCCAAAAAAGTGACCTCATTTTGGAAATTACGGTATAAGGTGACAGTTTTGTTGGTACTATTTTAGGGTACATATGATTTTTTGTTGCTCTATATTACACTTTTTGTGAGGCAAGGTAACAAAAAATAGCTGTTTTGGCACCGTTTTTATTTTTTGTTATTTACAATGCTCATCTGACAGGTTAGATTATGTGCTATTTTTATAAAGCAGGTTGTTACGGACGCGACAATACCAAATATGACAACTTTTTTGTTTCAGTTTTACATAATAAAGCATTTTGGAAAAATATAATTTTTTTAGTGTCCCCACATTCTGAAAGCCATAGTTTTTTTGTTGTTTTTTGAGCGATTGTCTTATGAAGGGGCTACTTTTTTTTGGTATGAGATGACGGTTTGATTGGTACTATTTTAGGATGCCTATGACTTTTTGATCGCTTGGCACTGTTCACCTGAGAGGTTAGGTCATGTGATATTTTTATAGAGATGGTTGTTACGGACGTGGCGATACCTAATATGTTGACTTTTTTTATTTATTTCACTTTAACACAATAATAGCATTTTTGAAAACAAAAATGATGTTTTAATGTCTCCATGTTCTGAGAGCTATATTTTTTTTATTTTCTGAGCGATTTTCTTATGTAGGGGCAAATTTTTAGCGGAATGAGGTGACTGCTTTATTGGTACCATTTTGTGGGACATACGCCTTTTTAATCACTTCATGTTGCACTTTTTGTAATGTAAGATGACAAAAATTGCTTTTTTTGACACAGTTTTCATTTTTTATGGTGTTTATCGGACAGGGTGGATCATGTTATATAGCCGGAACAGGAAGCCCATAGCTTTTCCTGATCTGTATGTGTGTACAGCAATCTAGAAGGCAGGGACACCTGGGAACTGTCCCTGCTTTCTCTCTGGCGGGCAACCCGTTCTGCAGCTGCACGATTAGATCTTTCTTCAATATTCTATATGTTTTTTGGACCCGCAATAAGTTGTATGCCTCCTTACAATAGTTTTCTTTATCCATAATTGCGATGCCACCACCTTTGTCCGCTGGACGTATAATGATGTTGTTATTCTCTTGCATCGCCGTTACAGCTTCCCTCTCCACTTTTGATATATTGCTCATATATTGTAGTTTTTTGGATTTCTTGGGACTTTTTACCTTCCATATATCTTTTACTACTAGGTTCATAAATGTATTAAGACTGAGAGTACTCCTGTATTGGGTGATATCTAGACTTAACTATTAAGTCAGTATGTTTGTAGTCATTATTAATCTCCTCCTTCTTAATATCATTATCACCTCTTTCATTTAATTTTTTTAATGATTTTTTTGATCATTTTTCTTCATGAAATATTTCTTTAATGCTAATCTCCTCATGAATTTTTGTATCCCTATGAACGCCTTAAAGCTATTAAAAAAATGTTGTCGCGCAAACTTCAAACCTTTCTCTAATATTTTTTGTTCTCCTTCCTTAAGTGTATATTTACTCAAATGATAAACCTTTTGTCCTGATTGTTTTATTGGTTCATTTGATGATGACTTCTTCATTTTGGTGAGTTTCCCTCCCCTACTTCCCCTTTTGTATTTCCTTTCCTTCTGGCCTGAGAAGAATCCTGTTTTACTTATTTTCTTTTTTTTACCACTGCATCTTCTTATTCTCCTTGTCTCTTTGTTCATTACCCTCTTCACCCTCCATCTCTTTCTCCTTCTTTTTATCTATCCCCATATTTCTGTTATTCCTTTCTCCTTTCATCTTTATATTGGATACTCTTTTTTGGTACAACATTTTTCTCTTCTTTTTCCTTATCATCGTTACCATTTTTTGGTGTATCATTTTGTAAGCTTTGATGTTGTTGCTGGACTACATCCTCAATGCTCTCATCACTACAGTCTGTTAACACATCAAATCGATTACATTTTTGCACATTAAATCCATCTTTTCTTTTTATTATAATTTCTGGGGTTAGTGGGGTTCTATAGTTTAGGTAGTTATCTTCTTCTTCATTATGTATAGTGATAATGGATGATAATTCTTCCATATCATTATTCCCACTTTATATAAATTCATCTACTGTTTGAAATGAATTGGGGATTATGGATTCTTGATACTCTACTGGATTTTTTGGGGAGGGCATCATGATTAAATTTCCTAATTTTCTTCTCGCTTATTTTATCTTCCTTTTGGTGTAATCTCCTTTTTATATTTTGTACTATCTGTTTTATACTCCTATGGTCTTTTCATGGTCTTAATTTCTCAAATGTTAGCATGATCTCTCTATTTGCTCATATTAATCTTTCTCTTCTTTTGTTAAAGGGGTTATCCCATCAAAAGGATCATTGTTCAATGTGTGCGCGCTGCAGCAATGAAAAATTCTCTAAATATAATGTTTTAGCTAATTCCTACCCTTCTCTCAAAAACCATCCACCTTGTACCTCATTGTTGTTCGTTATTGTCCCTTAGTTACGGCCACCGAACACCGGCACAATGCGATGGCCGCGCATGCGCGCCTGGCGAATTCACCTTGATCCAGTGTGTGGCTGCATTTCCTCCATGAACGCGCACGGCGCCAGGCGGCCACGCCTGCGCAGTTCTTCGTTCAATTTCGCTGCTTCCGAAACAGAGCCGCGCATGCTCTGTTGTTAGCGCAGCACAAGAACAGTGATAGGTGTCAGCCAGCAAGTCGGGAAGAAGTGTAGCATTGTTATCGCTGCAATGTAAGTGAGAGAAAACCAATATTGTTGACACACGGTCTGTTTGTTTGATAAATGTCAATATACTTTTCAGCAGAGTGGAGGTCTGAACACAGAGAACACAAAATTATTGAATACATGGGCACAGGGAGGAATACATTTGTGTGGACAAGAACACAGGAAAAGACATTATGGTGCACATGTTTACAGAGGGGTTGTGGACAATATGGTGCACAGGGTCATAGAGGGGAAGACATTATGGTGCACATGTTTACAGAAGGGTTGTGGACAATATGGTGCACAGGGTCATTGAGGGGAGGACATTATGGTGCACAAGGACAAATAGGGGAAGACATTATGGTGCACATGTTTACAGAGGGGTTGTGGACAATATGGTGAACAGGGTCATTGAGGGGAGGACATTATGGTGCACAGGGTCATAGAGGGGAAGACATTATGGTGCACAAGGACAGAGAGGGGAAGACATTATGGTGCACATGTTTACAGAGGGGTTGTGGACAATATGGTGCACAGGGTAATTGAGGGGAGGACATTATGGTGCACAAGGACAGAGAGGGGAAGACATTATAGAGGACAAGGACAGTGAGGGGAAGACATTATGGTGCACAAGGACAGAGAGGGGAAGACATTATGGTGCACAAGGACAGAGAGGGGAAGACATTATGGTGCACAAGGACAGAGAGGGGAAGACATGGTGCACAAGGACAGAGAGAAGAAGACATTATGGTGCACATGTTTACAGAGGGGTTGTGGACAATATGGTGCACATGTTTACAGAGGGGTTGTGGACAATATGGTGCACAGGGTAATTGAGGGGAGGACATTATGGTGCACAAGGACAGAGAGGGGAAGACATTATAGAGGACAAGGACAGAGAGGGGAAAACATTATGGTGCACAAGGACAGAGAGGGGAAGACATTATGGTGCACAAGGACAGAGAGGGGAAGACATTATGGTGCACAAGGACAGAGAGGGGAAGACATTATAGAGGACAAGGACAGAGAGGGGAAGACATTATGGTGCACATGTTTACAGAGGGGTTGTGGACAATATGGTGCACATGTTTACACAGGGGTTGTGGACAATATGGTGCACAGGGTAATTGAGGGGAGGACATTATGGTGCACAAGGAGAGAGAGGGGAAGACATTATAGAGTACAAGGACAGAGAGGGGAAGACATGGTGCACATGTTTACAGAGGGGTTGTGGACAATATGGTGCACAGGGTCATTGAGGGGAGGACATTATGGTGTACAAGGACAGAGAGGGGAAGACATCATGGTGCACATGGACAGAGAGGGGAAGACATTATGGTGCACAAAGACAGAGAGAGGAAGACATTATAGAGGACAAGGACAAAGAGGGGAAGACATTATGGTGCACAAGGACAGAGAGGGGAAGACATTATGGTGCACAAGGACAGAGAGGGGAAGACATTATGGTGCACAAGGAAAGAGAGGGGAAGACATTATGGTGCACAAGGACAGAGAGGGGAAGACATTATGGTGCACAAGGACAGAGAGGGGAAGACATTATGGTGCACATGTTTACAGAGGGGTTGTGGACAATATGGTGCACAGGGTCATTGAGGGGAGGAAATTATGGTGCACAAGGACAGAGAGGGGAAGACATTATGGTGCACAAGGACAGAGAGGGGAAGACATTATGGTGCACAAGGACAGAGAGGGGAAGACATTATGGTGCACATGTTTACAGAGGGGTTGTGGACAATATGGTGCACAGGGTCATTGAGGGGAGGAAATTATGGTGCACAAGGACAGAGAGGGGAAGACATTATGGTGCACAAGGACAGAGAGGGGAAGACATTATGGTGCACAGGCACATAGAGGGGAGGAAATTAAGGTTCACTTGTGTAATGTTCTTTGACAAAATCGATTTACCATGGTCTCTAATTAGCGTTATTTATCAATTTTCAGAAATAATCTATCTCTGACCATGCCATCGTGCATCATCCCAGGTTGCGTCAACACATGGAAAAAGAAAGACCAACAGGTTATATTGCATGTTTTCCCGAAAGACAAAGATTCAATTCGCCGTTGGCTATCACAAGCACCGCAATTTTTTGAAGATTTGGTAGATTGGATCGAAAAAATTTACAAAGGTAAACAAACGGACCATTATAGACTTTGTTCCCGTCATTTCGATTACTTGTCAGGATGGAAGTACGAGAAAAAAACTATGTGCACAAACACTACCCACAATATTCCCCGACATACAAAGAATGCCAAAGGAAAAGCCAATTGGGGTATCCCAAGATCCATCTGTGAAAATAACTGAAGAAAAAGTTGCAAAATGGACACGCAAAAGAAAAAGAGTTACTGAGACTGAGAAGAAAGACATGTCTGCTACTTCTTCCATATCAGACTGTAACCTTGTGGTTGGGCTATTGTTTGGGGGCACAGTATATGTCCAGTGTCCAAATATATCAAATACCACAACAGCAGCAGCAGCTTTGACGAGCAACGCCTACAGTAACTTGACCAAAAAAAGATAGTTCTACAAACACTGACCTATCGTTGTATGAGGACAAGAAAATGTTTGTAATGGCCTCCTCTTTGCCTAAAAAAAAAAATTGTGGGACGCAAACATGCAAAATAAAAAATAAAAATCACGGAACAACTTGTAAGTGTCGGGTAATAATAATTCAATTAAGAATTATTAATTATGGTCATAAAAATAATTAACCATAAAAAAAAAAAATTCTATAAAATTTGTCATAAATTCTTAAAATCATGACCTGGTGAATTGTAGACAACCTAATTGATACAATTCACATCTGAGTCCGACTATTTCCTCAGATAAATAAGTTATTTTTGATGTGAGATGACGTTAATGATAAAATGTAGTTCTGCATTATACAATAATACACAGGTATAAAAATATGCAGATTTATTGGTTACAAGGTTATAAACATATATAAGTAAATAAACACAATGATACATGCAAATGAATATATATAGCGTTAATATAAAGCATTACAAGCTTAACAATACATGTGAGTGGAAATAACTTGTCACATTATAACCAAGCTATTATTAGGATATGAAAGTAGGAACATAAAAGTTATATACATTACTTCTGTTCAGAGAAAACCTCATGATATCAAGATGGGCAAGTCTAATCCTAGACATCAATATAGAATGCTAAATACATTCTGCCCCCCCTAACCAACTACACATCACATGACTTCAAGATGGGCAAATCCATCCAAGGATATAACTTAGAAGAGATAACTGTATCCTTCCGCCCCATCCTGGACTATTTTCACGCATATAACTTTGGTAAGACTATTAAGACAAATAACAGGGATCTAGGATTTTGCTAGACCATATCTTAAATGGGAAGGACTTGAAATAAGTCCTTCCTGTGGGAATCCATCACTTAGCTTGGCGAAGAATGTTCTATCAATATATATATATATATATATATATATATATATAAGCAATAATTTAATGCTTTGCTAGATTATGAGTCTAGATTCTTCTGCAGGTAGAATGAAGCCTCACAATATCTTAAGACTACATCTCAATGTGGAGATGATGAATTAATTTAATTATTTATTTATTCACCAATCTAGATGGTATAATTTCACCCACACTATCAAATTAGTCTTAATAAAATGAAATATCATTTTCTGTGTCTCTTACCAAGTCCTAGTAGGAATCTCAGTTCTGCTCCTAGGAAAGCTGGGTGGTCCATCATAGCACATCTCACCATGGCTTTCATCTTGATAGACCCCAACTTCTCCTCTCTCCTTTTTTTCTCCTTCTTTCTCTTTTTTTCCCTTTTCTGCCTCCTGTGTATGGCTTATGATCACAAACTTATCAGTTAGACACACCTTCCTAGTTTGGAACTTTCCAATCATTGTCGGATGGGCGTAACCATTGATAAAAAATGTGACATCATAACCTTACCCAGAATGCACTTTTGCTACTGTTGTAATGTCACCTACTGATACCTAGGTGGCACTGCTGTATAAGCTATCTGCATCATAGTATAAAGGGTTAACTTATATGTCTGAATATACATTTTGACCTTAGAAGCTTTAATTCAAAGCCATAGGGATTAATTCTGACACTTGTAGCAATTAGAGACAGACCTCTAGGCGTCTCACTTAATGTTTCTCACACTTAATTTATGGATCGTAAATGGCTTTGTTTTCTCACAGAGATATCAGTACCTCCTCTGTCATACCAAAGATGTGATTAATTGTTACAAAATACACATCTTAACAGACACTCTTCTAATGAGAAATATATACAATATACTGGATACATGTTGTCTTCGTAACATATAACAATATAATATAAACAAATATATATATGTCCTACTGATTGTCTTATGCTAAGGACTAACTAAGGCTCATTAAATGAATACACGAATATTATATATTTTGTTTCATTAATAAATTCCTAATTGTATAGGTAATTATCACCAGCTGCATAGAGCTTATCTTTTTCTCCCATCATAAATTTAAAAGTAGACAAGGAGGCCTCTTCTCAGTCTGGTACATTCACCAGAAAATAACACTGAAGTAGAAACCTTTGTGTGACCTTTATTTGGCCTACTCAAGACATACAAAATTGTAACTATAGTCGAGCATGGCTCTTAAAGGCAATGAACATCCATCTTGACAATAATGAATTGGATATGAATGTATTTACCTATGAAAAGGTACAACATAAGTTTTTGACAGACTCAACCCAGTTCTCAAGGAAGAAAAATAAAAAAAATAAAGAAAATGTTGAAAACACAACATCATTAGAACATCTTTACATGCTGTCAACGGAAAATATTGATGACATTGCGACAATTCAAATTTCGAATATTATAGAGGAAAATATTGTTTTAGAAGTACAAGGGGAAGAAAGCAATGGGTTGGATAATGTTTCAATATCCCAAATAAATTGTGATGATTCCTGTTTTGCCGTTCCACATGCTACTCCGCCTCCAAAGAGTTTTACAAGGCATGATCGACCCGTTTTTGCTTCAACCCCAATGAGTGTGTGTGGCACACCACTATGCCCTTTGATTCATAATTGTTCTCCAGTTCCCAACGCTCGATCTGTTGTTGCTAAAAAACTGGATTGGATGGAAGTAGAAGATGAAGGATGTGAGAAAAATAATGCAGAAACAAATGTAGAGTCCTTTGAGATGCCACCGGAAGATTCAGATGTTGAAGAGGACGAAATTCTTAGCGACCTCTCTGACGACAGCGATGACGAGGAGATAGACTTATTGAATCAAGATTCTACTTGTGAGAACATGGATCCAATATATTTTGATGAAGAGAATGATTCACATGAGTTAAAATTTATAGTTTATTATAGTTGTTTAAAAAAATTAGTATGATTCCCTGTCAGTATCGCAAGTCATGTGGAGAAAAAATAACGCATATTGGTGTTAGACATTCTGGTTCGGCAATATATGTTGATGTGCGATGCACAAAGGGTCACCAAAAATATCTTTGGACTAGCCAGCCCCTAATTAATAGGTTACCAGCTGGAAACTTATTGATCTCAAGCTCTATTTTTCTCAGTGGGAACCATTTTTTGAAGATAAAAACTTTGTTCAATGTTATGAACATTTATTCAATCTCAAAATCAACCCATTATCGACACCAGAGAAGATACATATTTCCTATGATTCATTACCATTGGAAAAAAGAAAGAAGCCCATGTAATCTCATCAATTGGACAGAAAGCTGTTTGCCTTGCCGGTGATGGGCAATCAGCAAGTCCCGGCTTTTCAGCAAAGTACTGTGTCTATACCATGTTGGACACAGAATCGAGTAAAATTTTAGATTTTACAGTTGAACAAATTGTGCCCCCTACAAATTCTGTGAGCCTGGAGAAAATTGCTTTCAGAAAAACTTTGGATTGAATCCTATCGTCTCAAGTAAAAGTCAGAATCATTACTACTGACAGACATGTGGCAATAAGAAAAATTGTAAGGAAAGATTATCCTAACATTAACCTCTTAAGGACACATGACGTACCGGTACGTCATGATGTCCTGGTACTTAAGGACACATGACGTACCGGTACGTCATGTGTTGTTCCGATCACTGCCGCCTGGCCTGGCTAAATGCGCGGGGGGGTCCCGTGACCCCCCCATGTCGGCGATCGTGGCAAACCGCAGGTCAATTCAGACCTGCGGTTTGCTGCGATTTCTGCAGTTTCTGGTCCCCGCGGTCCCTGACCGCGGCGATCAGAAACTTTATATGCCTAAAATAACGTTTTATTAACCCCCCCTGCACCCCCGAATGATTTTATGGTGGCGGGAGGTGCAGGGGGAGGGTTGCGGGCGGTGCGGGAGGCGGGTGGTGCGGCAGGCGGGATCGCGATCCCCTGCCCGCCTCCCCTTGTATAATCGTTGGTTACTAGTGGGTATACCAGGGTGCCAGCACATTGCTGGCACCCTGGTATAAACGGCTGACATCTGCGATGCGGACCGCTGTATGGAAAAGGTTAACAGCGCAGGGAGCTCCCTCCCTCTCCCATCGGGGGGCTGCTGTGCCTTTGCAGCCCCCCGATGGGGAGGGAGAGAGCCCCCAGACAGCCCCCCGACAGATCCCCTCCTTACCCTTCCCCGTCTGCGCAGTTCTGACCAGTACTGAGCAGACGGGGAAGGTTCCCATGGCAACAGGACGCCTTCTCAGGCGTCCTGCTGTCCATGGTGCTGAACAGATCTGTGCTAAAAGGCATAGATCTGTTCAGACAAGTGTAAAATACAGTGCAGTACAATATATATTGTACTGTACTGTATTATACAGACATCAGACCCACTGGATCTTCAAGAACCAAGTGGGTCTGGGTCAAAAAAAAAAGTGAATAAAAGTGAAAAAAAAGTAAAAATCCAGAAACACATTTATCACTGATTAAAAATGAAAAAAATAAAATTCCCTACACATGTTTGGTATCGCCGCGTCCGTAACGACCTGATCTAGAAAACGGTTATGTTACTTTACCCGAACGGTGAACGCCATAAAAATAAAAAACTATGATGAAATTGAAATTTTGCCCACCTTACTTCCCAAAAAAGGTAATAAAAGTGATAAAAAAAGTCGCATGTACGCCAAAATTGTAACAATCAAACAGTCATCTCATCCCGCAAAAATCATACCCTACCCAAGATAATCGCCCAAAAACTGAAAAAACTATGGCTCTTAGACTATGGAAACACTAAAACATGAATTTTTTTGTTTCAAAAATGAAATCATTGTGTAAAACTTACATAAATAAAAAAAGTATACATATTAGGTATCACCGCGTCCGTATCGACCGGCTCTATAAAAATATCACATGATCTAACCCCTCAGATGACCACCGTAAAAAAATAAAAATAAAAACGGTGTAAAAAAAGCCATTTTTTGTCATCTTACGTCACAAAAAGTGTAATAGCAAGCAATCAAAAAGTCATATGCACCCCAAAATAGATGCCAATCAAACCGTCATCTCATCCCGCAAAAAATGAGACCCTACTTAAGATAATCGCCCAAAAACTGAAAAAACTATGGCTCTTAAGACTATGGAAACACTAAAACATTTTTTTTGTTTTAGAAATGAAATCATTGTGTAAAACTTACATAAATAAAAAAAATAGTATACATATTGGGTATCGCCGCGTCCGTGACAACCTGCTCTATAAAATTACCACATGATCTAACCTGTCAGATGAATGTTGTAAATAACAAAAAATAAAAACTTGCCAAAAAATCTATTTCTTGTTACCTTGCCGCACAAAAAGTGTAATATAGAGCAACCAAAAATCATATGTACCCTAAACTAGTACCAACAAAACTGCCAACCTATCCCGTAGTTTCTAAAATGGGGTCACTTTTTTGGAGTTTCTACTCTAGGGGTGCATCAGGGGGGCTTCAAATGGGACATGGTGTAAAAAAAAAATTGTCCAGCAAAACCTGCCTTCCAAAAACCGTATGGCATTCCTTTCCTTCTGCGCCCTGCCGTGTGCCCGTACAGCTGTTTACGACCACATATGGGGTGTTTCTGTAAACTACAGAATTAGGGCCATAAATAATGAGTTTTGTTTGGCTGTTAACCCTTGCTTTGTAACTGGAAAAAAAAAATTAAAATGGAAAATCTGCCAAAAAAGTGAAAACGGCTGACATCTGCGATGCGGACCGCTGTATGGAAAAGGTTAACAGCGCAGGGAGCTCCCTCCCTCTCCCATCGGGGGGCTGCTGTGCCTTTGCAGCCCCCCGATGGGGAGGGAGAGAGCCCCCAGACAGCCCCCCGACAGATCCCCTCCTTACCCTTCCCCGTCTGCGCAGTTCTGACCAGTACTGAGCAGACGGGGAAGGTTCCCATGGCAACAGGACGCCTTCTCAGGCGTCCTGCTGTCCATGGTGCTGAACAGATCTGTGCTAAAAGGCATAGATCTGTTCAGACAAGTGTAAAATACAGTGCAGTACAATATATATTGTACTGTACTGTATTATACAGACATCAGACCCACTGGATCTTCAAGAACCAAGTGGGTCTGGGTCAAAAAAAAAGTGAATAAAAGTGAAAAAAAAGTAAAAATCCAGAAACACATTTATCACTGATTAAAAATGAAAAAAATAAAATTCCCTACACATGTTTGGTATCGCCGCGTCCGTAACGACCTGATCTAAAAAGTGTAATATAGAGCAACCAAAAATCATATGTACCCTAAACTAGTACCAACAAAACTGCCAACCTATCCCGTAGTTTCTAAAATGGGGTCACTTTTTTGGAGTTTCTACTCTAGGGGTGCATCAGGGGGGCTTCAAATGGGACATGGTGTAAAAAAAAAATTGTCCAGCAAAACCTGCCTTCCAAAAACCGTATGGCATTCCTTTCCTTCTGCGCCCTGCCGTGTGCCCGTACAGCTGTTTACGACCACATATGGGGTGTTTCTGTAAACTACAGAATTAGGGCCATAAATAATGAGTTTTGTTTGGCTGTTAACCCTTGCTTTGTAACTGGAAAAAAAAAATTAAAATGGAAAATCTGCCAAAAAAGTGAAATTTTGAAATTGTATCTCTATTTTCCATTAAATCTTGTGCAACACCTAAAGGGTTAACAAAGTTTGTAAAATCAGTTTTGAATACCTTGAGGGGTGTAGTTTCTTAGATGGGGTCACTTTTATGGAGTTTATAATCTAGGGGTGCATCAGGGGGGCTTCAAATAGGACATGGTGCCAAAAAAACAGTCCAGCAAAACCAGCCCTCCAAAAACCAAACGGCGCACCTTTCACTCTACGCCCCGCTGTGTGCCAGTACAGTAGTTTACGACCACATATGGGGTGTTTCTGTAAACAGCAGAGTCAGGGCAATAAAGATACAGTCTTGTTTGGCTGTTAACCCTTGCTTTGTTAGTGGAAAAAATGGGTTAAAATGGAAAATTAGGCAAAAAAATGAAATTCTCAAATTTCATCGCCATTTGCCAATAACTCTTGTGCAACACCTAAAGGGTTAACAACGTATGTAAAATCAGTTTTGAATACCTTGAGGGGTGTAGTTTCTTAGATGGGGTCACTTTTAGGGAGTTTCTCCTCTAGGGGTGCATCAGGGGGGCTTCAAATGGGACATGGTGTAAATAAACCAGTCCATAAAAATCAGCCTTCCAAAAACCAAACGGCGCACCTTTCACTCTACGCCCCGCTGTGTGGCCGTACAGTAGTTTACGGCCACATATTGGGTGTTTCTGTAAACGGCAGAGTCAGGGCAATAAAGATACAGTCTTGTTTGGCTGTTAACCCTTGGTTTGTTAGTGGAAAAAATGGGTTAAAATGAAAAATTAGACAAAAAAATGAAATTCTCAAATTTCCTCCCCATTTGCCAATAACTCTTGTGCAACACCTAAAGGGTTAACAACGTATGCAAAATCAGTTTTGAATACCTTGAGGGGTGTAGTTTCTTAGATGGGGTCATTTTTGGGTGGTTTCTATAATGTAAGCCTCGCAAAGTGACTTGAGACCTGAACTGGTCCCTAAAAATTTAGTTTTTGTAAATTTCTGAAAAATTTCAAGATTTGCTTCTAAACTTCTAAGCCTTATAACATCCCCAAAAAATAAAATATCATTCCCAAAACAATTCAAACATGAAGTAGACATATGGGGAATGTAAAGTCATCACAATTTTTGGGGGTATTACTATGTATTACAGAAGTAGAGAAACTGAAACTTTGAAATTTGCAAATTTTTACAAATTTTTGTTAAATTAGGTATTTTTTGGTGCAAAAAAAATAATTTTTTTGACTTCATTTTACCAGTGTCATGAAGTACAATATGTGACGAAAAAACAATCTCAGAACAGCCTGGATAAGTCAAAGCGTTTTAAAGTTATCAGCACTTAAAGGGACTCTGGTCAGATTTGCAAAAAATGGCCTGGTCCTAAGGTGTAAAAAGGCTGTGTCCTTAAGGGGTTAAGCACCAATTTCATGTGTGGCATATGGCCAAATCAGTGGGTCAAAAACGACTTGCTGCATCTAAATCTAAAAACTGTGAAAAGATTTCACCCTGGATACAGTCGATCAAAAACCATATGTGGTGGTGTGCCCGAAATTGTAAGGAGGACCCTGCCGATTTAGTTGCACGATGGAAGTCGATTAGTTATCATGTTTTGAATATACATGAATGGGAGGAAGACGGGCCTTACTGTAAGTGCCATCATCCAACCGGCATCCCACACACTAAATGGTTACAGGAAGATTCTGCTGCATTTGCAAAATTAAAAGCAGTAATAGAAAATCAATCACTCCTTCGTGACTTGGAACACTTATCATTCTTTTGTCACACAGGGGATTTGGAAGTGTTCCATTCCAGCACCCTAAAATACAGACCTAAGCGGGTCCATTTTTATTTTGATGGTATGGTGGCGCGCACCACTTTGGCTGTTCTAGACCACAATCGAAATATCGATCGAGTTCAAATTGCTTTAGAAAGATATGAAAATGATAACGAAGAAGCAACAAGGAAACGTTTTCGAATTGAATATTCAAAAGCCCGTAAGGCCTGGGTGGTGAAAACACTTTACGAACCTCGCTCCAATGAATTCCTAAAGGATATTTTACATGACTTTTTTTGTATGCGGATAACAGGATCGACAGCGATTGGGAGTCGACACGTACATCACTACCCAAATATAGCCCCGATTGAAAAAACACCCTCTAAGGATATTATAGACAAGTATCTGTCTAGATTTGGAAGAAAATAATTCGAGTTTGTTCAATCTCCTTTGTTCTAAAAAAAAAAAGGGACTTTGTCTATATGTCAATACAGTGAGCATACACACTAGTTCAAATGTAAACCAACACATTTTTTTGCTTTTCATATAATAGTGTTATATAAAATTTGATGTAAATTTCATAGCAATTTTCTAATGAAAATAAACATTATAACCGGTAACCATGTCTGATTTATTGATCAGTTTTACAATTACATACTTCACTTTAATCAAAAAAATGTGGTTGTCCCTGACACTTTGCGGCAGAACTGCAGTTTTCAAACCATGGACCCTTGAAGATGGTATCATCCACGATAAGGATGCTTCTATTATTTATTGCATTGAAGCAACTTTATATGTTTGATGCTATGAATTTAGTCATATGCTTTTACATAACAGGAACACAATAGTGATATCAACGTAGAAATAGTAAGTATCTTAAAAAAAATCTTCATTTAAAAATTTTAATCCAAATCAGACTGTGTAAGTGGCATGTCTTGATAATACTGAAAACCTGTGTAAGAACCATTAGGTTCTGGAAATTTAGCTCTAATTTGTAGAACGACACAAGTTGGTATTGGTCTGCGGTTATGTTTGCCTAGTGGACCATGTACCCACATAGTGAAGGCTCTATATGCGGCCAGACGAAGACCTCTAAAAGGAGAAAAGATATAAAGAAGGTTAGACAAAGTTTACCTAATTGAATAACATAAACGTAAATACATACCTAAATAAAATTTTAGACTTGTAATGATGGCTATATTTTATGACGTAACATGTTTTAAAATATTCACCATCTTCGATAACGATTGGCATTCTTGTAAAGAAAAGCTCATTCAAGGGCCAATACAAGGGATATTTATGATAAAAGAGGAAATTGATTCAAGAGATCCACTCACCTCTGTTACCCTCAGGGTAGGTGCACCAACCAAAACTTGAGATCACCCCTCAAAAAATGGTTAGAATGTAAAATAGGTATGGATGGGCACTCGTATATGGAGGTATAGGACGCAATTTATTAATAAAACTTACAATAAAAGCACACTAAACATAAAAAAATACACTGTGTTAAAATACAATAGGAAGCATTCAGTCCCAATTGATAAATCGTTTCAGGTCGAGATTGGCAGCCTGAATATCCTCACTTTACTACCCGATGCAGATTCTGATTACAGGAAGAGGATATTCAAAGCAGCCAGCCTCTGCTCAATTTGTGATAGCTTCCTAAAATGGGGTAGATAGGATTGTTAGAAGCATGAAAATATCCCACATTTGTCTATACAACCTATAGTGATATATTTGGTCCTATATTTGAAATGCACAATGAGCGCTGGGTATTCAATGTCAATTCAGTCCGTATCCAGAAATAGCGTTCCACATATATAGCAAACTCTACCGGATGTATGTGTTTCCTTTTGTATCTGTGCGGTACTGCTACATTTGTATCAAGATTCAATCATTAAGCACAAGTCTTTTAGTATGCTTTGATGTCTCTCCTTCTGATATCTTGATGCTGTAACTTTACAAGTTTTGACCCACTGTGTGGGCTTACCTTTGCCTGCGTTTCTTTGCTTGCTGAATGGGTTCGCACTCCAAGATGTGTGCCGGCGTCCCGGCTATGGAGTTGATAGCGTCCCACGTGTCTCTCAGCTGGCTGCAAGATTGAGGACGTCTTGAGATCTTTCTCTCACAAAGTAGAGGAATTCCTTTTTCTTTATAGTAAGCTTATATCCATAGACAATGGGGTATTTGATCCAAGGTGTTCCGCCAGACGCGTTTCGGGGAGACGCTGTCCCCTTCCTCAGTGGCATACCCCAAATCTTTCAATAGTTGTAACTTATACTGATCACCGGTCTATCTCAAAAGCCGATCTGGATTTCAATTGTATCTCAAAAAACGGTCTGGATCTGGTTTTTGTATATCATTTTGTATCCTTAAAGTTTATTTGCGATTTTAATGCGACATTTTTTTGCAGAGTTGCGCTTTATTTTGTTTTATCTTCCATATATATATAGTAATGGTCCGCTTGATATTATTTCAAAGTCATTTTCGCACAAATCTTCCCATTTTTATATATTAGATCTTTTATTCCATGTATATTATTAAAAGACAATATTTATACAATAAGTATATATAGAACATAATAAAAGCATATAATTAAAATTTATAAATAAATGCAGATTTTCACAGCTTATATATTAGAGGGATGTTTTCCCTTTGTCAAATGGTCTCCACAAATTCATTTGTAGGAAAAAACGCATATGCGGTTTAGTTGCGGTTTTTTAAAAAAAAGACCTGCGTTTTAGCTTCTGACATCATTTTTGGGGTTCATAGATTATTATACTTCACGAAATATACTTTAGATGCTTCATATACAAGATTTCTATCCTTCTTTTGATGTATAGGAAGGAGAAAGAAGAAAGGGGTGGCCTATGTGGGGCAGAGGGAGAGTTGCAGTGCTGGAACAAACAGCCTAACTTGCAACTCACCGTCGACACCCACACAGACCACCCATTCTCTAGATGAAGCCGAATATTTCTAATTCGCCATTCAAACCTCTTGGTAGCAGGCTACCAAATTCATAAATCTTCCTCGATTCTGCCCTTGATAGTCTCTCAATCTGGTTTCCTCCCCGCCAATGTTTTTCCACCTGTTCGAGTGCCATGAAGGAGAGACCCGCTGGGTCTTGATTGTGTGCATCCTTGAAGTGTTTGGACAGTAATTGCTTTTCGTAACCTTTAGTAATATTATTCAGGTGTTCTGCTATCCTAACCTTCAAGGTGCGTTTTGTTCTCCCTATGTATTGTCTCAGACATGGACACTGGATCAGGTATATAACATTGTTGGAGTTGCAGGTGAGGAAATGTTTAATTGTCATTGAATGAGAGTTTTGTGTAGAAGTAACTGATGTTGTTTTTCTTGGAAATTTAGTTTTTTTACATCCTACACATTTCCCACATCTAAAAAAGCCTTCAGGTTGAAGCCAATTTGTAGTTACACCTTTTTTATGTTTCTCTTTCACTGAAGGGGCTACTTGGATTCCTAAATTTGGGGCCCTTGAATATATTATTTTAGGTGTTAGAGGCAGAAGCATCCCTATCGTTTTGTCATTATGTAAATGATGCCAGTGTGACTTTATGATATATTCGATCTGTCTTGCCTGAATGTTATATGGCAAAATGATCCGAAAATTTTGGTCTTCTTCCTGTTTAGTTTTTTGTATTGGTTGAAAGAAGGCCTTTCTATCTAGATTTTTAACTTTCTCAAGGGCATCATTTATGATAGGTTCTGGATATTCTTTTTCTTTAAATTGGTCCCTCATGGTGTTCGCCTCCTCCTCAAATTTTCCATCTTCCGATCAGTTCCGCTTCAATCTGCGGAACTGTCCGAAAGGAACATTTGTTAGCCACCTTGGTAGGTGGCAACTTGTGAAGGGGATGTATCCGTTTTTCTCTGTGGGTTTCTGAAATGTATTGCATACATATTTGTTTTCTTTTCGTGTAATTGCAATATCCAGAAATTCAACCCTTTCACTATCAATATTGGAAGTGAATTTTAAATTATTTTTGTTATCGTTTATTTTTTTGACAAAGATTTCGAGGTTCTCTCTTGTTCCACCCCAAATAAAAATAATGTCGTCTATATAACGCCGCCATAGGACCAAGTCTGCCCCCAGTTCGGGATCGATGTTATTAGTCTCCCAATATGACAAAAATAGATTGGCATAACTAGGGGCAAACCTGGTGCCCATGGCGGTCCCTCTCTTTTGTAGATAAAATTGTTCAGAAAATAGAAAATAATTATGGTGTAAGATATGATCTACTCCCTCCAGTACATAATCGATCTGTTTTTTGTTCCACGATTTATTTCTGGATAGCTGTTCCCTCAGGGCTAATATGCCCTGATCATGACTGATAATGGTATAGAGGGACTGAACGTCCAAGGTACCCATAATCCAATGGTCCTGGACGCACAGTTCCTCCAAAATACCAATAATTTCAGTTGTGTCACGTATATAGGATCTAATTCTTTTTACCTCCGGTTGAAGTAAGGTATCAATATACTGCGACAGATTTACAGTTAAAGATCCAATTCCCGAAATAATGGAGCGAGCTGGTGGGTCCACAATATCTTTGTGGACTTTAGGTAAACAATAGAAAATGGGTAGTCTCCCTGGTGTATCCATAATGAAATTAAATTCTTGTTGTGTTAGGATATTCTGTTCTAGCCCTTTTCTGCAGAGAAGGGAACACACGGGAAAGTCACCAGCACAGGGAAAATCACCAAAGAAGAGGAAGGCACGAAGATCCCAGAGAAAGAGGAGAGCACAGAAATCACCACTAAAATTGAACGACAATAATATTAATTTGAGTAAAATCAATCTCACTAGTGCACAAACTACACTTCTGAATAAGGGCCTAAAATTTGCGCCGTCAGCTTCTTTGAATAAATTTGATACCTATATAGGTATCCAAAAATTTATTTGAAAAATCTGTTTAACCCCTTAAGGACACAGCCTTTTTACACCTTAGGACCAGGCCATTTTTTGAAAATCTGACCAGAGTCCCTTTAAGTGCTGATAACTTTAAAACGGTTTGACTTATCCAGGCCGTTCTGAGATTGTTTTTTCGTCACATATTGTACTTCATGACACTGGTAAAATGGAGTCAAAAAAAAATTTTTTTTTGCACCAAAAAATACCTAATTTAACAAAAATTTGAAAAATATTTGCAAATTTCAAAGTTTCAGTTTCTCTACTTCTGTAATACATAGTAATACCCCCAAAAATTGTGATGACTTTACATTCCCCATATGTCTACTTCATGTTTGAATTGTTTTGGGAATGATATTTTATTTTTTGGGGATGTTATAAGGCTTAGAAGTTTAGAAGCAAATCTTGAAATTTTTCCGAAATTTACAAAAACTCAATTTCTAGGGACCAGTTCAGGTCTCAAGTCACTTTGCGAGGCTTACATTATAGAAACCACCCAAAAATGACCCCATCTAAGAAACTACACCCCTCAAGGTATTCAAAACTGATTTTGCATACGTTGTTAACCCTTTAGGTGTTGCACAAGAGTTATTGGCAAATAGGAAGGAAATTTGAGAATTTCATTTTTTTGTCTAATTTTTCATTTTAACCCATTTTTTCCACTAACAAACCAAGGGTTAACAGCCAAACAAGACTGTATCTTTATTGCCCTGACTCTGCCATTTACATAAACACCCAATATGTGGCCGTAAACTACTGTACGGCCACACACCGGGGCGTAGAGTGAAAGGTGCGCCATTTGGTTTTGGGAAAGCTGATTTTTATGGACTGGTTTATTTACACCATGTCCCATTTGAAGCCTCCTGATGCACCCCTAGAGTGGAAACTCCATAAAAGTGACCCCATCTAAGAAACTACACCCCTCAAGGTATTCAAAACTGATTTTACATACGTCGTTAACCCTTTAGGTGTTGCACAAGAGTTATTGGCAAATGGCGATGAAATTTGAGAATTTCATTTTTTTGCCTAATTTTCCATTTTAACCCATTTTTTCCACTAACAAAGCAAGGGTTAACAGCCAAACAAGACTGTATCTTTATTGCCCTGACTCTGCTGTTTACAGAAACACCCCATATGTGGCCGTAAACTACTGTACGGGCACACAGCGGGGCGTAGAGTGAAAGGTGCGCCGTTTGGTTTTTGGAGGGCTGATTTTGCTGGACTGTTTTTTTGGCACCATGTCCCATTTGAAGCCCCCCTGATGCACCCCTAGATTATAAACTCCATAAAAGTGACCCCATCTAAGAAACTACACCCCTCAAGGTATTCAAAACTGATTTTACAAACTTTGTTAACCCTTTAGGTGTTGCACAAGATTTAATGGAAAATAGAGATACAATTTCAAAATTTCACTTTTTTGGCAGATTTTCCATTTTAATATTTTTTTTCCAGTTACAAAGCAAGGGTTAACAGCCAAACAAAACTCATTATTTATGGCCCTAATTCTGTAGTTTACAGAAACACCCCATATGTGGTCGTAAACAGCTGTACGGGCACACGGCAGGGCGCAGAAGGAAAGGAACACCATATGGTTTTTGGAAGGCATATTTTGCTGGACTGGTTTTTTTGACACCATGTCCCATTTGAAGCCCCCCTGATGCACCCCTAGAGTAGAAACTCCAAAAAAGTGACCCCATTTTAGAAACTACGGGATAGGGTGGCAGTTTTGTTGGTACTAGTTTAGGGTACATATGATTTTTGGTTGCTCTATATTACACTTTTTGTGCGGCAAGGTAACAAGAAATAGCTTTTTTGGCACCGTTTTTTTTTTGTTATTTACAACATTCATCTGACAGGTTAGATCATGTGGTAATTTTATAGAGCAGGTTGTCACGGACGCGGAGATACCTAATATGTATACAATTTTTTTTATTTATGTAAGTTTTATACAATGATTTCATTTTTAAAACCAAAAAAATGTTTTAGTGTCTCCATAGTCTAAGAGCCATAGTTTTTTCAGTTTTTGGGCGATTATCTTAAGTAGGGTCTCATTTTTTGCGGGATGAGATGACGGTTTGATTAGCATCTATTTTGGGGTGCATATGACTTTTTGATTGCTTGCTATTACACTTTTTGTGACGTAAGATGACAAAAAATGGCTTTTTTTACACTGTTTTTATTTTTATTTTTTTACGGTGGTCATCTGAGGGGTTAGATCATGTGATATTTTTATAGAGCCGGGCGATACGGACGCGGCGATACCTAATATGTATACTTTTTTTTTATTTATGTAAGTTTTACACAATGATTTCATTTTTGAAACAAAAAAAATCATGTTTTAGTGTTTCCATAGTCTAAGAGCCATAGTTTTTTCAGTTTTTGGGCGATTATCTTGGGTAGGGTATGATTTTTGCGGGATGAGATGACGGTTTGATTGTTACAATTTTGGCGTACATGCGACTTTTTTGATCACTTTTATTACCTTTTTTGGGAAGTAAGGTGGGCAAAATTTAAATTTCATCATAGTTTTTTATTTTTTATTTTTATGGTGTTCACCGTTCGGGTAAAGTAACATGACCGTTTTATAGATCAGGTCGTTACGAACGCGGCGATACCAAACATGTGTAGGGAATTTTATTTTTTTCATTTTTTATCAGTGATAAATGTGTTTTTTGATTTTTACTTTTTTTTCACTTTTATTCACTTTTTTTTGACCCAGACCCACTTGGTTCTTGAAGATCCAGTGGGTCTGATGTCTGTATAATACAGTACAGTACAATATATATTGTTCTGTACTGTATTTTACTTACACTGAACAGATCTATGCCTTTCAGCACAGATCTGTTCAGCACCATGGACAGCAGGACGCCTGAGAGGCGTCCTGTTGCCATGGGAACCTTCCCCGTCTGCTCAGTACTGCTCAGAACTTCGCAGACGGGGAAGGGTAAGGAGGGGATCTCTCAGGGGGCTCTCTGGGGGCTCTCTCCCTCCCCATCGGGGGGCTGCAAAGGCACAGCAGCCCCCCGATGGGAGAGGGAGGGAGCTCCCTGCGCTGTTAACCTTTTCCATACAGCGGTCCGTACGGACCGCTGTATGGAAAGGGTTAAACGGCTGACATCGCATCGCAGATGTCAGCCGTTTATACCAGGGTGCCAGCAATGTGCTGGCACCCTGGTATCCCCACTAGACACCAACGATTATACAAGGGGAGGCGGGCGGGGGATCGCGATCCCGCCTGCCGCACCGCCCGCCTCCCGCACCGCCCACACCGCCCGCAACCCTCCCCCTGCACCTCCCGCCACCATAAAAATCATTCGGGGGTGCAGGGGGGGGTGAATAAAACTTTTTTTTTAGGCATATAAAGTTTCTGATCCCCGCGGTCAGGGACCGCGGGGACCAGAAACTTCAGAAATCGCAGCAAACCGCAGGTCTGAATTGACCTGCGGTTTGCCGCGATCGCCGACATGGGGGGGTCACGGGACCCCCCCGCGCATTTAGCCTAGGTGCCTGCTCAATGATTTGAGCAGGCACCGGGTTCCGATCACTGCCAGCCGCACGGCAGTGATCGAAAATACACAGGGCGTACATGTACGCCCTGTGTCCTTAAGTACCAGGGCACAAGGGCGTACCTGTACGCCCTATGTCCTTAAGAGGTTAAAGAAATATTTTATAAAAAATCCACCAATTATAGAACCACCAATAAAAGATCTATATATCCACACACAGCTGAAAAATAAATCGAAAAAAATCCCCAGAGCTGAAATTGGTCCAGAAATGGCCACATTCCAAAAAAGTGTGGAAGTGGATTTGGAAAAATAAAAAATAAAAAAAGGGTATAGAAATAATCTAACAAATGGGGAAATGAAGGCTATAAGAGAATTACAAAAAAATGAAAAAGTAGTCATTCGCCCAGCAGACAAGGGAGGGGCTATAGTGATCTGGGGAGAGGATCAGTATAACGTTGAATGCCTCAAACAATTGGCACATCAAGCCACATATACCCCCTTGAAAAAAGATCCAACGGAAGAATTCAAACAGTCCCTTTCCCTTCTCTGCAGAAAAGGGCTAGAACAGAATATCCTAACACAACAAGAATTTAATTTCATTATGGATACACCAGGGAGACTACCCATTTTCTATTGTTTACCTAAAGTCCACAAAGATATTGTGGACCCACCAGGTCGCCCCATTATTATGGGAATTGGATCTTTAACTGTAAATCTGTCGCAGTATATAGATACCTTACTTCAACCGGAGGTAAAAAGAATTAGATCCTATATACGTGACACAACTGAAATTATTGGTATTTTGGAGGAACTGTGCGTCCAGGACCATTGGATTATGGGTACCTTGGACGTTCAGTCCCTCTATACCATTATCAGTCATGATCAGGGCATATTAGCCCTGAGGGAACAGCTATCCAGAAATAAATCGTGGAACAAAAAACAGATCGATTATGTACTGGAGGGAGTAGATCATATCTTACACCATAATTATTTTCTATTCTCTGAACAATTTTATCTACAAAAGAGAGGAACCGCCATGGGCACCAGGTTTGCCCCTAGTTATGCCAATCTATTTTTGTCATATTGGGAGACTAATAACATCGATCCCGAACTGGGGGCAGACCTGGTCCTATGGCGGCGTTATATAGACGACATTATTTTTATTTGGGGTGGAACAAGAGAGAACCTCGAAATCTTTGTCAAAAAAATAAACGATAACAAAAATAATTTAAAATTCACTTCCAATATTGATAGTGAAAGGGTTGAATTTTTGGATATTGCAATTACACGAAAAGAAAACAAATATATATGCAATACATTTCAGAAACCCACAGAGAAAAACGGATACATCCCCTTCACAAGTTGCCACCTACCAAGGTGGCTAACAAATGTTCCTTTCGGACAGTTCCGCAGATTGAAGCGGAACTGCACGGAAGATGGAAAATTTGAGGAGGAGGCGAACACCATGAGGGACCAATTTAAAGAAAAAGAATATCCAGAACCTATCATAAATGATGCCCTTGAGAAAGTTAAAAATCTAGATAGAAAGGCCTTCTTTCAACCAATACAAAAAACTAAACAGGAAGAAGACCTAAATTTTCGGATCATTTTGCCATATAACATTCAGGCAAGACAGATCGAATATATCATAAAGTCACACTGGCATCATTTACATAATGACAAAACGATAGGGATGCTTCTGCCTCTAACACCTAAAATAATATATTCAAGGGCCCCAAATTTAGGAATCCAAGTAGCCCCTTCAGTGAAAGAGAAACGTAAAAAAGGTGCAACTACAAATTGGCTTCAACCTAAAGGCTTTTTTAGATGTGGGAAATGTGTAGGATGTAAAAAAACTAGATTTCCAAGAAAAACAACATCAGTTACTTCTACACAAAACTCTCATTCAATGACAATTAAACATTTCCTCACCTGCAACTCCAACAATGTTATATACCTGATCCAGTGTCCATGTCTGAGACAATACATAGGGAGAACAAAACGCACCTTGAAGGTTAGGATAGCAGAACACCTGAATAATATTACTAAAGGTTACGAAAAGCAATTACTGTCCAAACACTTCAAAGATGCACACAATCAAGACCCAGCGGGTCTCTCCTTCATGGCACTGGAACAGGTGGAAAAACATTGGCGGGGAGGAAACCAGATTGAGAGACTATCAAGGGCAGAATCGAGGAAGATTTATGAATATGGTAGCCTGCTACCAAGAGGTTTGAATGCCGAATTAGAAATATTCGGCTTCATCTAGAGAATGGGTGGTCTGTGTGGGTGTCGACGGTGAGTTGCAAGTTAGGCTATTTGTTCCAGCACTGCAACTCTCCCTCTGCCCCACATAGGCCACCCCTTTCTTCTTTCTCCTTCCTATACATCAAAAGAAGGATAGAAATCTTGTATATGAAGCATCTAAAGTATATTTCGTGAAGTATAATAATCTATGAACCCCAAAAATGATGTCAGAAGCTAAAACGCAGGTCTTTTTTTAAAAAACGCAACTAAACCGCATATGCGTTTTTTCCTACAAATGAATTTGTGGAGACCATTTGACAAAGGGAAAACATCCCTCTAATATATAAGCTGTGAAAATCTGCATTTATTTATAAATTTTAATTATATGCTTTTATTATGTTCTATATATACTTATTGTATACATATTGTCTTTTAATAATATACATGGAATAAAAGATCTAATATATAAAAATGGGAAGATTTGTGCAAAAATGACTTTGAAATAATATCAAGCGGACCATTACTATATATATATGGAAGAAAAAACAAAATAAAGCGCAACTCTGCAAAAAATGTCGCATTAAAATCGCAAATAAACTTTAAGGATACAAAATGATATACAAAAACCAGATCCAGACCGGTTTTTGAGATACAATTGAAATCCAGGTTTCAATCCGGCTTTTGAGATAGACCGGTGATCAGTATAAATTACAACTATTGAAAGATTTGGGGTATGCCACTGAGGAAGGGGACAGCGTCTCCCCGAAACGCGTCTGGCGGAACACCTTGGATCAAATACCCCATTGTCTATGGATATAAGCTTACTATAAAGAAAAAGGAATTCCTCTACTTTGTGAGAGAAAGATCTCAAGACGTCATCAATCTGCGCTTGAGAGGTACGCAATCCTCCTACCAAGCCATACCTTGCAGCCAGCTGAGAGACACGTGGGACGCTATCAACTCCATAGCCGGGACGCCGTCACACATCGTGGAGTGCGAACCCATTCAGCAAGCAAAGAAACGCAGGCAAAGGTAAGCCCACACAGTGGGTCAAAACTTGTAAAGTTACAGCATCAAGATATCAGAAGGAGAGACATCAAAGCATACTAAAAGACTTGTGCTTAATGATTGAATCTTGATACAAATGTAGCAGTACCGCACAGAAACGAAAGGAAACACATACATCCGGTAGAGTTTGCTATATATGTGGAACGCTATTTCTGGATACGGACTGAATTGACATTGAATACCCAGCGCTCATTGTGCATTTCAAATATAGGACCAAATATATCACTATAGGTTGTATAGACAAATGTGGGATATTTTCATGCTTCTAACAATCCTATGTACCCCATTTTAGGAAGCTATCACAAATTGAGCAGAGGCTGGCTGCTTTGATTATCCTCTTCCTGTAATCAGAATCTGCATCGGGTAGTAAAGTGAGGATATTCAGGCTGCCAATCTTGACCTGAAACGATTTATCAATTGGGACTGAATGCTTCCTATTGTATTTTAACACAGTGTATTATTTTATGTTTAGTGTGCTTTTATTGTAAGTTTTATTAATAAATTGCGTCCTATTCCTCCATATACGAGTGCCCATCCATACCTATTTTACATATTTATGATAAAGAATATATTTTACTCACCGAGGGTTTTCAATGTCCATAGCACGACCTGTGGTAATTTGCATAGCTGTTATTAGACGAATTATTTCATCCCTGTCTTGACACACATCGTAGAAAGATGGATGTTTACATATGCAATTTATTTCTGTTAATAGCAAGCTTTCCAATGCATAAATCTCTGTGCAGCATAAACTGTCATTAACCGATTTCATGATTTGGCACTGTCCACATTTACACCAGTGCAATTCTGTTAGTCTTTTCTCCGGGTCTTGTTCTTCTGTAGAAGAATACTCCTCTGGGGACCATAATGGGTCGGTCTGAAAACAGTAGTCTTCATCAGGGTTAGCAATTTTTTTTTTGTCTTAGTCAATCAATTAGACTAAGCATTTCCTAAAAAAAAAAATGGATGTAATTAGTTTGTTATAAGAAACCTCTTTCTAGTAACACATTGTTGGTTGGAATGTAAATTACCTCATCATCAGCAAAGCCTTCCACTTCTAGACTTTGATTGAGCCAACTCTCATCATTTTCAGAGATCTAAAAATTTATAGTATTTTTTAGAGAAATAGGAAAAAAAAAATTTTTTTTTCAAATAAACAATAATACTTTCACGTTGTTTGAAAAAACAAAAGGTTTTCAGGATAATCAATAAATTTATAGTCTACAGCTTGAAAAGTCCCTCCAGAACACGAATCTAGTTATGCATTGCATTTATAAAAAAATAAAATAAAAAAATTGAAAAAAAGGGGCTATCTTTAGAATTTCTGATCAAAGGAGATTGGCAACCCTTCTATATTGATGTTTTTATTTGGATAATGAAAATATAATGGTCCTTTACACCCAAAAATTGACTGTAGAATTCGAAGCGAAATAGGATGAATGTGTGGAGGATCATCGCATCATTTTCTGAACAACTGATCTCCCAAAAAAAGATTTTGATTTACCGTCCATGAAATTACTGTTGTTCGCCTACTTTGCATGGGCACTACTTCGCACTAAGATTATATTGTCATTATTGGTGATACAGTTTATGTACAGCGGCTAAGCACTAAAGAATACACCAGGGTACTGAATATCCCATCGGCTTGTTGCTGGTGTGGTTTAGTGGAGTGGGTTATTGATTTGTCACTACTTTCGCTGCCATTTATTTATACATAATTATTATCTAGATGATGTATATAAAAAAGGGTGGGCATGTAGAATTACCACACCATAAAATGCTTCTATTATACAATGAATACTAATTCTACAGTAAAGAGTGTGTGATGTCTGGTGATAACCTTTCTGCCACCGAAAAAAAATGTATTATAAGATCGAGTAACTATGTTATAATAGTATAGATCTCATCAATAAAATAAATATCTCCGGTTTGACTAACCTGCATTGAAGACATAGTTGTTTCCAGTTCTTGTAGTTCAGACTCTGATATACCCTCTCTGTAATCCTTACAGGTCGCCTTGTAATCAGATGCAAAAGGGTAATTTACTATTAGATTTTGAAAAACTAGAATAGGGAATAAGTCTAATATAGACGAATATAAAAAAAAATGCTCTTTGACTACTTAGAATAAAGATCAAAGACTACAAAAATACTACTCACCAATATAATTGCCAGCCATGAATGTCTCCATAGTGCCACCATAATGCCCCCATGGATGTCCCCATAGTGCAAACCATAATGCCCCCATGAATGTCCCCATAGAGCAAACCATAATGCCCCCATAGTGCCACCAGACTGCCCCCATGGATGTCCGCATAGTGCCACCAGACTGCCCCCATGGATGTCCCCATAGTGCCACCATAATGCCCCCATGAATGTCCCCATAGTGCCACCAGACTGCCCCCATGGATGTCCCCATAGTGCCACCAGACTGCCCCCATGGATGTCCCCATAGTGCCACCATAATTCCCCCATGGATGTCCCCATAGTGCCACCATAATGCCCCCATGGATGTCCCCATAGTGCCACCATAATGCCCCCATGGATGTCCCCATAGTGCCACCAGACTGCCCCCGTGGATGTCCCCATAGTGCCACCATAATTCCCCCATGGATGTCCCCATAGTGCCACCAGACTGCCCCCATGGATGTCCCCATAGTGCAAACCATAATGTCCCCATAGTGCAAACCATAATGCCCCCATGAATGTCCCCATAGTGCCACCAGACTGCCCCCATGGATGTCCCCATAGTGCCACCAGACTGCCCCCATGGATGTCCCCATAGTGCCACTAGACTGCCCCCCTGGATGTCCCCATAATGCCCCCATGAATGTCCCCATAATGCCCCCATGGATGTCCCCATAGTTCCACCATAATGCCCCCATGAATGTCCCCATAGTGCCACCAGACTGCCCCCATGGATGTCCCCATAGTGCCACCAGACTGCCTCCATGGATGTCCCCTTAGTGCCACCATAATGCCCCCATAGTGCCACCAGACTGCCCCCATGAATGTTCCCATAGTGCCACCATAATGCCCCCATGGATGTCCCCATAGTGCCACCAGACTGCCCCCATTGATGTCCCCATAGTGCAAACCATAATGCCCCCATGAATGTCCCCATAGTGCCACCAGACTGCCTCCATGGATGTCCCCATAGTGCCACCATAATGCCCCCATAGTGCCACCAGACTGCCCCCATGAATGTTCCCATAGTGCCACCAGACTGCCCCCATGGATGTCAGCGGCTTCAGTGGCTTGTTAGAGGGGACTAGTTTGGCTAGGCACGGGAGGTAATAATAGAAATCCATTTAGAAAAACAATCTGACAAGGGGCATACAACTAGATTCGAGAAGATTGTTACCATGCCAATCCAGACAGCAAGACGTGCGAAGGTGGTGAAAGCGCACAGCACAGACGTCTCCCAGAATGAAGTGTGGCTGAAACTGGAGCGCTCACGCAAGTAATGGAGGCGGAGTCAGCTCAGCAGCAGAGCGCAGATCGCGCTGCCAATCATGAGAAAGGACTACGCCCCAGGAAATAGGCGTCGGTGCAGAGCGAAGAGGAGAGGCTCCGCTGAAAACAGACGGTGGGATAACCCCTTTAATAATAAATTTACTTGCATTCCTTGAAAATTCATAAAACATACGTTCCCATTCATTGGTTACACTGTTCTTTGCTATGTTTCCTGATAACACTTTTTCCACTTTTAATCCTTTGGGTATTATATCTCATTCCAGATATTTCTCTAATGAAGTGATTTCCCATAGATCTTTTATTTCTAAAATGAGTAACTGCTCCAAATCTTTCAATATATGTTTAATCTGTATAAATTGTACTTAAGAACTATATTATACTGGCGCTTTTATCCTCTATGACCTATCACTGATGCTCCAGTACCGCCACTGCTGCAAAATGCGGGAAAACTAATATCCATAATATGGTTCCGCGCGACAATACCCCACACTTCCTACAATACCATAAGCAGAGGTAAACATGCATTCACAGCATCAATCCAAATATGTATATATGTGCGTACCGATCCTCTCTTGTACGCTGGTACTCAGGACCGGCGCCACCTGTAAGGCGACCTAGGCAGCCGCCTAGGGCGCAATTTAGCAGGGGGCGACGGCCCCGTGCGGTTTAAAAAAAAAAGCGTTGGTTAAGTGGCGGCCGGGCCGGTCCTGCCGCAAGTTTTTTTTTAAAGTACCGCGGTGGGCCCTCCCCTGCACCGGGCTGCGGCCGCACTGCCCGGGCTGGCGCGTCTATGATTGTGCACCGCCCGGGCGCAGCCTGAAGAGAGGGACTGACAGGAGGGAAGCGCCTCTAATGTAGCGTGGCCGAGCTCTGTTCGGTCCGCGGTACAGGAGCTTTTGTTTCCTGTACCCGGCCGGACTGACAGGAAGTGCTCACTTAGTGTGCACTTCCTTTCAGTCTGGCCGGGTACAGGAAACAAATGCTCCTGTACCGCGGACCGAACAGAGCTCGGCCACGCTACACTAGAGGTGGGGGAGAAATGAGAGTGACAAGGGAGTTGGGGGGGGTGAGAGTGACAAGGCAGTTGGGGGGGTGAGAGTGACAAGGGAGTTGGGGGGGGGTGAGAGTGACAAGGGAGGGGGAAAATGAGAGTGACAAGGGAGGGGGGGAAATGAGAGTGACAAGGGGGGATGAGAGTGACAAGGGAGGGGGGATGAGAGTGACAAGGGGCATGGTGAGAAAGAGAGTGACAAGGGAGGGGGGATAAGAGTGACAAGTGACGTGGGCATAAGAGTGACAAAGGAGGGGGAATGAGAGTGACAAGGGAGAGGGGGGAAATGAGAGTGACAAGGGAGAGGGGGGAAATGAGAGTGACAAGGGAGAGGGGGGAAATGAGAGTGACAAGGGAGAGGGGGGAAATGAGAGTGACAAGGGAGAGGGGGGAAATGAGAGTGACAAGGGAGAGGGGGGAAATGAGAGTGACAAGGGAGTGGGGGGGAATGAGAGTGACAAGGGAGGGGGGATAATGAGAGTCACAAAGGAGGGGGGGATAATGAGAGTGACAAAGGAGGGGGGGATGAGAGTGACAAGGGAGTGGGGGGGGATGAGAGTGACAAAGGAGGGGGGGGGGATGAGAGTGACAAGGGAGGGGGGGATGAAAGTGACAAGGGAGGGGGGATAATGAGAGTGACAAAGGAGGGGGGAAATGAGAGTGACAAGGGAGGGGGGGATGAGAGTGACAAGGGAGGGGGGATGAGAGTGACAAGGGAGGGGGGGTGAGAGTGACAAGGGAGGGGGAGAGAGTGACAAGGGGTGGGGTGAGAAAGAGAGTGACAAGAGAGGGGGGATAGGAGTGACAAGTGACGCGGGGATGAGAGTGACAAGGGAGGGAGGGAGAGAAGAGAGTGACAAGGGGGGAAGAGAAGAGAGTGACAAGGGGGGGAGAGAAGAGAGTGACAAGGGGGGGAGAGAAGAGAGTGACAAAGGAGGGGGGGAGGGAGTGACAAAGGAGGGAGGGGGGGACGAGGGAGGGGGGAGAGAGTGACAAGGGAGGGAGGGGGAGAAGAGAGTGACAAGGGAGGGAGGGGGGAGAAGAGAGTGACAAGGGAGGGAGGGGTGAGAAGAGAGTGACAAGGGAGGGGTGAGAAGAGAGTGACAAGGGGGGGAGAAGAGAGTGACAAGGGAGGGGGGGAGAAGAAAGTGACAAGGGAGGGAGGGGGGGGAGAAGAGAGTGACAAGGGAGGGGGAGAAGACAGTGACAAGGGAGGGATGGGGGGGGGAAGAAGAGAGTGACAAGGGAGGGATGGGGGGAGAAGAGAGTGACAAGGGAAGGATGTAGGGGAGAAGAGAGTGACAAGGGAGGGATGGGGGGGGGGAGAAGAGAGTGACAAGGGAGAGATGGGGGGGAGAAGAGAGTGACAAGGGAGGGATGGGGGGGAGAAGAGAGTGACAAGGGAGTCCCCAGAGCCAGACCAAGAGCCAGACTGCAGCCAGAGACCAGATCATCTTATTGTCCTGGTGGTAAGTAGACAATGCAATATGTTTATTATTTAATTGTTTAGTTATTAATACTACATTGGAAACTAATTTACCTCACATTAAAAGGACACTATAGTCCCAGAACCACTACAGTTTAATGTAGTGGTACTGGTATCTATAGTCTGTTCCTGCAGAGAAAAGACACTGTGCAGTACCTGTGGTAAAGGAGCACTATAGTGCTAGGAAAACAAACTCATTTTCCTGGCACTATATAGTTGTTAGGAGTGGGGCACCCTCGTGTCCCCCTCCCACTGGGCTGAAGGGGTTAAAACCCCTTCAGCCACTTACCTTTCTCCAGCGCCAACACTGGGAACTCTTCTCCCCGATCCTCCTCTCAGCTGCGAATGCGCATGCGCACGCATTCAAAACTATGTTCCGCGTCTTCCCACTGTAATTTTCACAGTGAGAATCGCGGAAGCACCTCTAGCGGCTGTCAGGGAGACAGCTACAAGAAGCTTGGTTAACCCTAAGGGAAACATAGCAGTTCTTTTAATTTAAATGCTGAGAAAAGTGTGGAACATATGTGATGTCCTGATATGGGCAGATCATCTGATAAGGGGGGGGGGGGGGGCGGCAATTTTTATCTTGCCTAGGGCGGCAAAAATCTTTGCACCGGCCCTGCTGGTACTTGTATATTAAAGTGGGATAGGAAGCCCTATGTGATTTGTTAAAAATGAGTTTGCCCCGGCCGGTGGCACCGCTCGATGTTAGACTCGTTAGTTTGCGCTCAAATCCGATCGCTATGTGAACTAGGTTACAGGTATCTAGGAGTGTCAAAAAAGCTCCAACATATTTCGGATAATCGATATCCTTCGTCAGGGATGCAGACTGTTTCTCCTAGTATTCCTTATATAGGGTTCTCCTCCCCTCCCATTTTTAACCCTTAGTTCTCTTTCATACTTTTCTCCTTCATTAAAATGCAAATAATTCAATCTCTGAGTTTAACCCTATTGGTGCTAATCTATTCATATAAAAAATCCAACGTGTCTCCGCCTTAGACATTTTTTTAAATAAAATCTCCTCCCCTTGAGCGCGAGCTAGCGAGTCTAACATCGAGCGGTGCCACTAGCTGGGGCAAGCTCATTTTTAACAAATCACATAGGGCTCCCTATCCCACTCTAATATACATGTACCAGCATACAAGAGAGGATCGGTACGCGCAGAAAAGTGACAGCAAAGTTCAAACAGGTACATATATGCATATTTGGATTGATGCTATGAATGCACGTTTACCTCTGCTTATGGTATTGTAGGAAGTGTGGGGTAATGTCGCGCGGAACCATATTATTGATATCAATATTTCTATCTCGCTACTATGTTTTGGCATTTATACCTTTATATATAATGTAGTGTGGGTGCCTATACCTATCATGTAGTGTAAGCGATGTGGATGTGAATAATAGTCGCTCAGCAGCCTCAGGACTACAACATGCGGCTATTGTCCCTGAACTCAGCAGATGGAAAGGAAGCACAGGCCACTCCTGAGGTCATGGACAAACTTCAGGCCATAATGATGCCCGATATAACATAGTAACATAGTTTGTAAGGCTAAAAAAATCCGTCCATCCAGTTCAGCCTGCTATCCTGCAAGTTGGAAAGCAAAAAAAACAACCTGTGAGGTAGAAGCCAATTTTCCTCATTTTAGTGGGAAAAAAATCCTTCTCAACTTTTCAGGCAACCAGAATAACTCCCTGGATCAACGACCCCTCTCTAGTAGCTATAGCCTGTAATATTATTACACTCCAGAAATACATCCAGGCCCCTCTTGAATTCCTTTATTGTACTCACCATCACCACCTCCTCAGGCAGAGAGTTCCATAGTCTCACTGCTCTTATAGTAAAGAATCCTCTTCTATGTTTGTGTACAAACCTTCTTTCCTCCAGACGCAGAGGATGTCCCCTCGTCACAGTCCTGGGGATAAATAGATGATGGGAGAGATCTCTGTACTGACCCCTGATATATTTATACATGTTTATTAGATCGCCCCTCAGTCATCTTTTTTCTAAACTGAATAATAATTTTGATAATGTAGTCGACCCATTCCAGTTATTACTTCTCTGAACCCTCTCCAGCTCTGCTATGTCTGCCTTGGTCACTGGAGCCCAGAACTGTACACAGTACTCCATGTGTGGTCTGACCAGTGATTTGTATGTTAGCCCAGCGGCCTGTGTCGGCGCCGCTGCCCCTATCAGCAGGCACGGGGCGCCGGGCTCCCTATTTTCCCTCCTGCCGCCCAGCTGACAAACACGGGCAGCAACTAACTTAACTCTGCTACATGTGATCCATGCCAGTGTTTCCTTGCTGCTGGAAACCTGCACTGCTGCTGAAGCTTGTGTGGGTGTTTCTCTCTTTCCTATGTGGCAACACATACACGCCCTCTGTCTCTGCAGCCAATGGCCGGATTGCAGCATGTATTTAAAGGCACTTCCTACTACAGGAAGTTGCCTGAGCAACCTCAGTGTCTAGCTTGTCTAGTCCCTGTGCAAAGATGTTTATCTTGTCTGCCTTCTTGTGTACCAAATCCTGCCATTGTACTCCTGGACTTTGCTTTCTGCTGCCTGCCTCTGACCTCGGACTTCGTTTATGGACTTTGCCTGTTTGCTGCCTGCCCCTGACCTCGGATCTTGTTTGCTGACTTCGCTTGATTGCCGCATGTCCTGACCCGTACCTCCCAGGCCTCGTACGTCCCCTTGGTGCTTGCACCGAGCACTCTGACCCCCTGGTCAGCTGCCACTGACTTAGGGACTACTCTGAAGTGGCACCTAGCAGCTACCCTATGGCCCAAGCCTATCCCCACCATCAGGGGCTCTAGTGAATACCAGGTAGCTGCTTAGTTACGCCCCTCCGGAGTATACCCAGTCAGTGGCGCAGTGGGTCCACACCCGCTTGCATAACATTGTAAAGTGGTAGGACTATGTTCTTATCACGGGCATCTATGCCCTTTTTGATGTAACCCATTATCTTATTGGCCTTGGCAGCAGCTGCCTGGCACTGGTTTCTACAGCTTAGTTTGCTGTTCACTAAAATTCCTAAGTCCTTTTCATGTCAGTGTTACCCAGTGTTTTACCATTAAGTATGTACTGGTGACTTGCATTATTCCTTCCCATGTGCAGAACATTGCATTCGTCAGGGTTAAACCTCATCTGCCACTTCTCTGTCCAAGCCTCCAATCTATCCAGATCCATCTGTTGGAGTATACTGTCCTCTTCTGTGTTAATTACTTTACACAATTTAGTGTCATCTGCAAAAATTTATATTTTACTGTGCAAGCCTGCTACAAGATCATTAATAAATATATTGAAGAGAATAGGGCCCAATATTGACCCCTGAGGTACCCCACTAGTGACAGTGACCCAATCTGAGTGTGTACCACTAATAACCACCCTCTGTTCTCTATCCCTGAGCCAGTTACTTGCCCACATCCAGACATCTTCTCTCAGTCCAAGCATTTTCATTTTATATACTAACCTTTTATTTGGCACAGTATCAAATGCTTTGGAGAAGTCAAGTTATACGACATCCATTGACTCCCCCCAGTCAAGTCTAGAACTTACCTCCTCCTAGAAACTGATTAAATTAGTTTCACATGACCGATCCCTCATGAAGCCATGCTGATACGGCACTATTTGTTTATTTTAAATGAAGTACTCCAAGATAGCATCTCTTAGAAAACCTTCAAACAATTTACCCACTACAGATGTTAAACTTACCGGCCTATACTTCCTGGGCTCTGTTTTTAAAACCTTTTTGAATATTGTCACCACATTTTCTAAGCACCAATCCTTTTGAACGCTCCCTGTCAATATAGAGTCCCTAAATATCAGAAATAATGGTCTACTTATGACATTACTTAATTCTCTTAGGATATGGGTACAGGGGTATATGCCATTTGGTCCCGGTGATTTGGCTATTTTAATCTTTTTAAGATGCCACTGCACTTCTTCCTGGGTGAAACAGGACACTTTTAATGGGGAATTTACTTTTACATTCTGCATTTCATCTGACAGTTTTTTTCATCATTGAATACAGTGGAGAAAAAAATATTTCATAGCTTTGCTTTCTCTTTATCGCAGTCTGCAACTACCCCCCTCATCACTTTGTAAAGGGCTGACACCACATCGCCACACTACACTAGCAGCTGACGACAAGTGGCAGGAGAAGACGGCTGACACACCCCTGCCGCGATTGGCTGTCAACTGAGACTGCGCCTGCTGGGGGGCGGAGTCTGAACTACTTAATGCCGGCGTGTGAGCGGCCGGTTACGGCCGTCATAGTGCCGACATGCTGCTGCACTGCACGCTACTAAGTGCAGAGATTTAATGCCACATGCTCTCTTTACTTACCTGCTCACCTTTTAACCTTCTCCTGATGAAGTGCGGTTGTCACGGTACCTCTCGTGACAGAGGTTAGAAGACCTGAGAGACTGGCTGCACGTGGGGTTAACTGACAGTCTCTTGATTCTCAGTGTTGTTGTTTGGTAATGACCACACCTCTTGTCAGGTGCAGCTTGTGGTCATTACTGCTTTCTTATTTAGTTTCACACTTCATACCATGCGGTTGATATTCTCTGCTTGGATTTGGAAGAGTTGGTGTTTGGACCTTTCCTGTGTTCCTGCTCATCCATTTTCTATAAGATAAGTTGTACTGCTCTTTGTATTTGGTTGTTCCCTTGTACAGTACAGACCAAAAGTTTGGACACACCTTCTCATTCAAAGAGTTTTCTTTATTTTCATGACTATGAAAATTGTAGATTCACACTGAAGGCATCAAAACTATGAATTAACACATGTGGAATTATATACATAACAAACAAGTGTGAAACAACTGAAAATATGTCATATTCTAGGTTCTTCAAAGTAGCCACCTTTTGCTTTGATTACTGCTTTGCACACTCTTGGCATTCTCTTGATGAGCTTCAAGAGGTAGTCCCCTGACATGATTTTCACTTCACAGGTGTGCCCTGTCAGGTTTAATAAGTGGGATTTCTTGCCTTATAAATGGGGTTGGGACCATCAGTTGCATTGAGGAGAAGTCAGGTGGATACACAGCTGATAGTCCTACTGAATAGACTGTTAGAATTTGTATTATGGCAAGAAAAAAGCAGCTAAGTAAAGAAAAACGAGTGGCCATCATTACTTTAAGAAATGAAGGTCAGTCAGTCAGCCGAAAAATTGGGAAAACTTTGAAAGTAAGGGCTATTTGACCATGAAGGAGAGTGATGGGGTGCTGCGCCAGATGACCTGGCCTCCACAGTCACCGGACCTGAACCCAATCGAGATGGTTTGGGGTGAGCTGGACCGCAGAGTGAAGGCAAAAGGTCCAACAAGTGCTAAGCATCTCTGGGAACTCCTTCAAGACTGTTGGAAGACCATTTCTGGGGACTACCTCTTGAAGCTCATCAAGAGAATGCCAAGAGTGTGCAAAGCAGTAATCAAAGCAAAAGGTGGCTACTTTGAAGAACCTAGAATATGACATATTTTCAGTTGTTTCACACTTGTTTGTTATGTATATAATTCCACATGTGTTAATTCATAGTTTTGATGCCTTCATAGTCATGAAAATAAAGAAAACTCTTTGAATGAGAAGGTGTGTCCAAACTTTTGGTCTGTACTGTATATGTTGTTATTAGGCCTCAGGGAGACGCTGGTTCGTTTACCTGGGAAGGAACCAGTGGTCTCATTCCCTGTCACTACCTCTAGGGCATTTCAGGGCTCCTAGGGTCTAGGTTACGGTTTATCTATTTTCCCTTCAGGGTCTATACATACTGACAGGAGTCAGGGCCAGGTTTATGGGTTTCCTAGGAGGTGACCGTTCCCTTCTCCCTAGCTTCGAGGCCTAGTTCTTTGTCTTTCCCCTTCTGTTGTTATTCTGGTGTCCCTCCCCTCCCCATTATTCGTGATAGTGGTCTTACCACCGCATAGAAACGCGTTGAGCGGGATAGTGATGAGCGGGGCTAGCTTTGACGATTTGGGCAATGAGTACAGGTGTTAAGACAGTAGCACTGTGTTTCTAAGTGACCATATTAAACAAGGTCGAGATACAAAGCCTATTAGTCCTTAGGGAAGGTCCCCTAAGGTATTGATCCAAATATAATAAATTGCCTGCTTTATATATTAGCAGGCACTGAGGTTTGTGGAGAAAGTGACACTGTTGCCTGTACGTCTTGATACAGTGTCACACAGGTTTTAGAGGGCCCTATGGAGAGAGGCAGTTATTCTAGGTTCAATCAATCATTTTTGAGATAGAAAGTGCAAACAGACATCCAGAGCGTATCCACCCCTCCCCCTCTCTATGGGGATACACCCTAGCCTGATCAACTTGAGACACTAGTTAGAGTTTGACTCCTATTTTTTAATAAAATAACACAATAAAGATTTATTATTTTATTTTAAACGTTCCATTCAGGCAAGATATTTAGTTAAGTTGAATTCCCCCTTAATAACAACCTCATTATGATTTACCGTCTCATCTATTTCCCTTAGTAGTAGATTTTCTGTGGACTCTGGTATATTAGGTGGCTAATAATAAACTCCTATCAGTATTTTATTATTGTTTTTGCCTCCATGTATTTCTACCCACAGTGATTCCACATGTAATATGCCCAGCTGTGCCCCTAATAATATGCCCAGCTGTGCCCCCAGTAATATGCCCAGCTGTGCCCCCAGTAATATGCCCAGCTGTGCCCCCAGTAATATGCCCAGCTGTGCCCCCAGTAATATGCCCAGCTGTGCCCCCAGTAATATGCCCAGCTGTGCACCCAGTAATATGCCCAGCTGTGCCCCCAGTAATATGCCCAGCTGTGCCCCCAGTAATATGCCCAGCTGTTCCCCCAGTAATATGCCCAGCTGTTCCCCCAGTAATATGCCCAGCTGTGCCCCAGTAATATGTCCAGTTATGTGACCCCAGTAATATGTCCAGTTATGTGCCCCCAGTAATATGTCCAGTTATGTGCCCCCAGTAATATGTCCAGTTATGTGCCCCCAGTAATATGCCCTGTTATGTGCCCCCAGTAGTATGTCTAGTTATGTGCCCCCAGTAGTATGTCCAGTTATGTGCCCCAGTAGTATGTCCAGTTATGTGCCCCAGTAGTATGTCCAGTTATGTGCCCCCAGTAGTATGTCCAGTTATGTGCCCCCAGTAATATGTCCAGTTATGTGCCCCCAGTAATATGTCCAGTTATGTGCGTGCCCCCAGTAATATGTCCAGTTATGTGCCCCCAGTAATATGTCCAGTTATGTGCCCCCAGTAATATGTCCAGTTATGTGCCCCCAGTAATATGTCCAGTTATGTGCCCCCAGTAATATGTCCAGTTATGTGCCCCCAGTAATATGTCCAGTTATGTGCCCCCAGTAATATGTCCAGTTATGTGCCCCCAGTAATATGTCCAGTTATGTGCCCCCAGTAATATGTCCAGTTATGTGCCCCCAGTAATATGTCCAGTTATGTGCCCCCAGTAATATGTCCAGTTATGTGCCCCCAGTAATATTTCCAGTTATGTGCCCCCAGTAACATGCCCTGTTATGTGCCCCCAGTAGTATGTCTAGTTATGTGCCCCCAGTAGTATGTCCAGTTATGTGCCCCCAGTAGTATGTCCAGTTATGTGCCCCCAGTAGTATGTCCAGTTATGTGCCCCCAGTAGTATGTCCAGTTATGTGCCCCCAGTAGTATGTCCAGTTATGTGCCCCCAGTAGTATGTCCAGTTATGTGCCCCCAGTAGTATGTCCAGTTATGTGCCCCCCGTAGTATGTCCAGTTATGTGCCCCCAGTAATATGCCCAGCTGTGCCCCTAGTAATATGTCCAGTTATGTGCCCCTCACAGAAAGTAAAAAAAATAAACACCACATACTTACCTTGTTCCCAGCATCAGCAGGACATCAGCTGCTCTGTTCTGTGGAGGAGGCGAGGCTTACTTGCACAGACAAGAGGTGCGAAGAGCCGGCAGGGGGGAGGAATAATGAAGCAGGGAGCCGATGCTGGCTCTATGCTTCATCGTAGTACACATGCAACTGTCTCTGTTTCCTATGGAAGCGGGACATAGCTCCCCTGTACCGGGACAGCCACTGCAATCCAGGACGGTTGGGAGGTATGGCATGGGTCAGGAGTAGGTACAAAGTTATGGGCAGTAGGGACAAGCTCATCCTACAAGACATAGGAGGAAGACATTTATAATACATCTATCTGATCTAGCTTCTGTTATCTTAGGGCTAGGGGACTGAAGCATCCAGCTATGTAACATCAGATATAATGTTCTGATATAAGGATGTGTGTCATCTGTGTATAGTGGTCACTCACCAGATGGTCCTGAATTCTTGACATAGTCATTGGTACAAACAGAAGGGCAATGATGATGACCACAACTGATGAGAGTTATCCCCAGAGGAGGATGATCTTACTGGGCTCAGCTTGGTGACATATAGCTAAGTCTGGCTACAGGGTGAAGGGCTTTCTTATGTTGTTTCTTTAGAATTTACTGAAATGGTGGCCGTGCCCTCCTCTACTCCATTTCCTCCCAGCCAATGGTAGAAAATAATAGATGCTCTCTGTTGTTCCCGCACACACCCAGGGGCTTCTTAGGATTCTTGCACAACAGGTTTGTGACAAGATGTTTCACGTCATCATCGAGCCAAGTTGGAATTTGGTCATCTGATGCTTGGCTGGCTGATTGGGTGGAGAGGGCTTGGTGTTGCAATATGACATTGCAAGAACTGTTCCCTATAGTTGTTGCGGTGAAGCTATGGGGTGTGTGTCCAACACCATGGTCATCTTTTGGACCTATAATGTGTCAGTGGTTCAAGTGATCAACAGACAATCTTGTACTTTCTTTCCTGTGCTGGCGCTCCTGAGGTGGTTGGTGCTCCGTTGTTTGATGTTCAGTATTTGGTTTTAGGGTAGGAATGTTCTGAAGGTGCAAATTGTAATTGCTAACGCCTCTCTTGTTTACAGTGGCAGGATTTTCAACTGTTTCAACAATTGAGTACCCTCCGGCGGATTGGAGGACACTCTCTGCCATCAGGTTTATGAACCCTTTTGCCCATGAGGGCTTCACTAGTGACATCCACCTGGTCTGCCCATGATAAGGCATGGGGAGAGTGTTGGGGGTGGTGGGTTCCCTATTCACCTAAATTACGTGTTCCATTGCCGTATGGCACTGTCTTATATATGTGAAATGTAGCACAGTGGCGTCTTAGCAGATTGGCTTTCTTTTTTTTGTCTCTTTGGCTGACAGGATGTCACCAAGTATTTATTAGCCAGATTATTGATTGTTGGAAGAAGCAATTCCTGTCAGGGGATACTCAGGGCGCAGTGTCCTTGCCAATGTTGAGTTGCCTACTGGAGTCTTTAGCATCAATTAGTTTGTCAAATTTTGAAGCATCCCCTTACCTTTTTTGGAGCGGTTTGCATTTCGGCGCTAGGGGCTACCCTTGCTGACTGTCAATTGGCAGGGGATGTGGTGCTTCTGCCCACAGGGTTGCAGTTGCTGATTCTACAGTCGTGGCCAAAAGTTTTGAGAATGACACAAATATTAGTTTTCACAAAGTTTGCTGCTAAACTGCTTTTAGATCTTTGTTTCAGTTGTTTCTGTGATGTAGTGAAATCTAATTACACGCACTTCATACGTTTCAAAGGCATTTATCGACAATTACATGACATTTATGCGAAGAGTCAGTATTTGCAGTGTTGGCCCTTCTTTTTCAGGACCTCTGCAATTCGACTGGGCATGCTCTCAATCAATTTCTGGGCCAATTCCTGACTGATAGCAACCCATTCTTTCATAATCACTTCTTGGAGTTTGTCAGAATTAGTGGGTTTTTGTTTGTCCACCCGCCTCTTGAGGATTGACCACAAGTTCTCAATGGGATTAAGATCTGGGGAGTTTCCAGGCCATGGACCCAAAATGTCAACGTTTTGGTCCCCGAGCCACTTAGTTATCACTTTTGCCTTATGGCATGGTGCTCCATCGTGCTGGAAAATGCATTGTTCTTCACCAAACTGTTGTTGGATTGTTGGAAGAAGTTGCTGTTGGAGGGTGTTTTGGTACCATTCTTTATTCATGGCTGTGTTTTTGGGCAAAATTGTCAGTGAGCCCACTCCCTTGGATGAGAAGCAACCCCACACATGAATGGTCTCAGGATGCTTTACTGTTGGCATGAAACAGGACTGATGGTAGCGCTCACCTTTTCTTCTCCGGACAAGCCTTTTTCCAGATGCCCCAAACAATCGTAAAGAGGCTTCATCGGAGAATATGACTTTGCCCCAGTCCTCAGCAGTCCATTCACCATACTTTCTGCAGAAGATCAATCTGTCCCTGATGTTTTTTTTGGAGAGAAGTGGCTTCTTTGCTGGCCTTCTTGACACCAGGCCATCTTCCAAAAGTCTTCGCCTCACTGTGCGTGCAGATGCGCTCACACCTGCCTGCTGCCATTCCTGAGCAAACTCTGCACTGGTGGCACTCCGATCCCGCAGCTGAATCCTCTTTAGGAGACGATCCTGGCGCTTGCTGGACTTTCTTGGATGCCCTGAAGCCTTCTTAACAAGAATTGAACCTCTTTCCTTGAAGTTCTTGATCATCCTATAAATTGTTGATTGAGGTGCAATCAATGAATGGGTCAGAATTCAGTGCGGGTGCTATGCGTTCACGTCACGCATTGCACCCGCGCGGAAAACTCGCTCGTGTGAAAGGGGCCTAAAGGAAATCACAGAATGGGCTCAGGAATACTTCCAGAAACCATTGTCAGTGAACACAATCCACCGTGCCATCCGCCGTTGCCAGCTGAAACTCAGTGCAAAGAAGAAGCCATTTCTAAGCAAGATCCACAAGCTCAGGCGTTTTCACTGGGCCAGGGATCATTTAAAATGGAGTGTGGCAAAATGGAAGACTGTTCTGTGGTCAGACGAGTCACGATTCGAAGTTATTTTTGGAAATCTGGGACGCCATGTCATCCGGACCAAAGAGGACAAGGACAACCCAAGTTGTTATCAACGCTCAGTTCAGAAGCCTGCATCTCTGATGGTATGGGGTTGCATGAGTGCGTGTGGCATGGGCAGCTTGCATGTCTGGAAAGGCACCATCAATGCAGAAAAATATATTCAGGTTCTAGAACAACATATGCTCCCATCCAGACATCATCTCTTTCAGGGAAGACCCTGCATTTTTCAACAAGAGAATGCCAGACCACATTCTGCATCAATCACAACATCATGGCTGCGTAGGAGAAGGATCCGGGTACTGAAATGGCCAGTCTGCAGTCCAGATCTTTCACCTATAGAGAACATTTGGCGCATCATAAAGAGGAAGGTGCAACAAAGAAGGCCCAAGACGATTGAACAGTTAGAGGCCTGTATTAGACAAGAATGGGAGAGCATTCCTATTTCTAAACTTGAGAAACTGGTCTCCTCGGTCCCCAGACGTCTGTTGAGTGTTGTAAGAAGAAGGGGAGATGCCACACAGTGGTGAAAATGGCCTCGTCCCAACTTTTTGGGGATTTGTTGACACCATGAAATTCAGATTCAACATTTTTTTCCTTAAAATGGTACATTTTCTCAGTTTAAACTTTTGTTCCGTGATTTATGTTCTATTCTGAATAAAATATTAGAAGTTGGCACCTCCACATCATTGCATACAGTTTTTATTCACGATTTGTATAGTGTCCCAACTTTTTTGGAATCCGGTTTGTAGTTACATAACTATATTAATAATAATTAGGGGAAGAAGAAGGCATTCCAGCCTTCCATCGGGGTACGTGGCTCTCCTGAGTTGGACAGTCTTTAATTTTTTATGGGTATGTAATTTCATAGCGTGTGGCTACCCTTTGCTTTGTAGACCAATGTCTTTGTGATACAATTTAGTTACTTTTGTGTTTGCTGCAGGGGTCGATCTCTGCGATCTTTGACTTCACTTGGTAGACACAGTCATTTAGGTTATCGATTCCTGTGTATATATTCTTGTTGATGTATATGCCTCTATACATGGCTCCTTTTTAGGGCACTGGCAGTAACCTTATTTGCCTTCAAGGTGATATATACATATATGTTCACGCATGTCTATAGGACTTGGTTCTCTATTTCTATGATAGATGATACTATGCACATATGCACTTTTTTGCTGAGATTTAGACATTAGTCTTTATCACAATTGGATGGGACCATTTGAGTGACCAGTTGCTATACACGTGTATGTCTAGAGCTGGGATTTTTGTCTTTTGGTGCACTGGCAGCCTCTTATGTGGAGATATATGTGTATACCAGCACAATTGTGGACACTTGTGACAGCTCTAACATACAAGACAGGTCTTGTCCTATATGCGTATATATATGTGTATATGTTTGGAGATATACATCTGCACTTTTTCTAGACATTTGTGACAATTGTGTGCGACATCCGCATAAGGCCTCATGCACACAGTGATTTGGCTTCAGTGGTCCGTGTCCGATTTTGCTTCAGTTGTGTTTCCTTGTGTCTTCCTTTTTTTTTGTCTGACGGGGAAAAAAAGGAAGGTAATGAAAAGTGTAATTTTATTGCACCAAGGTCTTGTAGAAAAAAAACGGACGCGGACACGGATGACATACCAGTTGTGCATCCGTTTTTTTTTACGGACCCATTGACTTGAATGGATCCGTCCTCCGTTTTCCACTGACAAGAATAGGACAGGTTATATTTTTTTGACGGACTGGAATCACGGATCACGGACAATGAGAAAAAACGGAGGAGTTCTGGGTCTCATTCCTTCCATATTGGGGTGGCGAGTAAGCTTGGTTGTTCAGGTAAGCAGGGGAAGTGGTTGAGCAAGTGACATTATTAGTGCTTTATGCTCTGTATACTCCCTGATTTATTGTTGAATTAACAGTTGTTACTTTACTAGGTTTTTGATTTGAATCATTGACATTTTTATGTTCTCTGGGTGGAGAGACGGTTGTTTGTGCACCCTTGTGGAACTAATCTGGGACTCTCAGAGGCAGACTTTTTCTAGAGAGGTATCCGAAGCCTGCGTTGGTTACAGTTTTTGCCCATGGTGAAAATCAGTCATGTGTCCCAAACTCCTACGGTTTTAATGATTCATGCTAACGGCAATGATCTTTGTCACATACATTTAATGCTGTTGCTCAAATCAAACATTGCATCAGGTGGGGTGGCAGGGTGCAAAGAAGGAGCGGAAGTGGAGAGGTCCAGTTGTCTTTTGAATACACGTTTCCCATTTTGTTAGATGTAGGGGTGTTGTAGTGATTTGGCACAGACAGTTGGAGGGAAATAATCAGAACCTGATGTTGCTAGTGCACTTAACTGATATTGGTATGAATATTTTTCTGTCCGGGCTACAGGATGGTATTGAGAGGGCATTGTTCTTGCAGGTGTATGCATGCTTCTTGTGGCAGGTTGGTAGCCCTTAAAGGGCCATAGAGAGTTGGAAGTTTGATTATACTTTATTAAAACAAAGTTAAAGAAATGTTTTACATAGATTTACTTAATAAAAGCTGTCACCCCAATATTTCTTGCTATGTTTTATTTTGTTGCAAAGATCCTTTTACGAGTCAAGGGTGTGGGCCTCATTGGGCCTGTATTGGAGGAAGGGGTTTTAATCCAATGTGCAGGCAGTCTCCCTCCCTAATGGCTGTTCTGATGGAAAATGTTGGTTCGCCGGGTGATCCTGCTGACAGGTGTTTATAGTCAAAAATACAAAACTATGGGGGTCATTTGTCAAACTAGTGTAACGTAGAACTGGCTTAGTTGCCCATAGCAACCAATCAGATTCCTCCTTTTATTTTTCCAAATGAACTGTGAAAAATGAAAGGCGGATGCTGATTGGTTGCTATGGGCCCCCATATTCCCACTGTCAAGGGTTTGGGGGCTACTATCTATCCTTGTTGGAGAGAGAGTTCCTTCATCGGTGTGAGGAGACTTCTAGGCCATACATGCTCTTCTGTAATTCTGGGAAGAAAGGGATGCAAATGAGCTCTTAACAAGTTCTGCCTCTAATGCCACCAGATGTAAGACAGCTATCCTATAAGTTAATGTTCGACCATTTAAATAGGCCTTGAGACTAGGGTTGTCACGATACCAAAATTTTGATTCAATTTCAAATCCAAAGTCCTATCGATTTCGATATTATAGAACAGTTCTATCCTATTTTTTGGGGGAAAAGGTGACTAAAAATGGCAAATCTGTCTGTGATGTAATAGTATGTCACTGAGCATGAAGGGGTTAATGTATAAGGGTATGCGCACATGGCATTTTTTGTCACTGATTTCAACACATATTACACGCCAATATCTGTGTGGAATCCTCTTGCAATATACCCCCCATTATTTTCCGTGGGAAATCCATCCAAGCAGATTTTTCTGTGTGTGGTTTATAAATTCATGATGTCACAGGTAAAAAAAGAAAAGAAAAATGTCTTAGTGCAGTACCACAGAGGGTGTCCATATGCCAATTGGCCCACTGAATGGGGCTGATCCTCTGCAGATCCACGTCATGGCAAATTACAGATTCAAGAAAAAATTTAGTAAGGCCTCGTTCACATTTCCGTTTTTCACTGACGTGTGCTGTCCGCATTTTCTGTGGACAGCACACGTACCTATTGATTTAAATGTGTCTGTTCACATGTCAGTATTTTTTTACTGACCATATGTCACGGGGACATGCACTACTTTGATCCGTGATGCGGACCAAGCACGCCCATTGAAGTCTATGCGTCAGCGAAAATCACTGACACACATCCATGTTGTGTCCGTTTTTCACTGAAGACTAATAGAAGATTCTTTGTAAATAAATTTTTAGCTGAGCAACGTCTGTGAATTACAGATGACACACGGATGGTAAAAACGGACACACAAACCAGCCACGGATCCTTCATGGACAGCTTCAAGGGATTCTGTCATTAGGATTTTAGCAACGTCAGTGAATTACGGATGACACACGGATGGTAAAAACGGACACACAAACCAGCCACGGATCCTTCACGAACAGCTTCAAGGGATTCTGTCATTAGGATTTTAGCAACATCAGTGAATTACGGATGACACACGGATGGTAAAAACGGACACACAAACCAGCCACGGATCCTTCACGGACAGCTTCAAGGGATTCTGTCATTAGGATTTTAGCAACGTCAGTGAATTACGGATGACACACGGATGGTAAAAACGGACACACAAACCAGCCACGGATCCTTCACGGACAGCTTCAAGGGATTCTGTCATCAGGATTTTAGCAACAGAGCTTATCACATTAACACATCAGTCTCCTCGATTTAGTTTAAAATATACTAGTCTTACTGCCATATGGCTTTTATTTATATGCAAATTACCTCTCTAATGAGCCCAAGGGGCTGTCCCTCTGGCTATTGGAGCCCAGTCGTGCCCATTCTCTTGGAGCCCAGCACCGCCCCACTGCAAATTATTCACTCCTTTCATTGTTGACATCAGTGTTCTGGTGCGCCATAATCTCGCTTATGCGCCCTGGATTCACTCGTCAGCGTCCATGCGGTGTCCTGGCAGCACCCTCAGCGAATGAAGCATGCATGCGCCAGCTGCCAGCTGCCAGCGTGCCTCCTCTCCTGCACCTCCGCCTGTCAGGGATCTCATGCCATCCGCTCTTCCTTTCCGGGTCAAGCAAAGTGCGCAGACAGCTGGCGCATGCGCGCTTCGTTCGCTGAGGCTGCTGCCAGGACACCGCACGGGCACTGACGAGTGGATCCAGGGCGCATGCACAAGATTACGCGGTGCACAAGAACAATGAGGTCAGTAATGAAGGGAGTGATTAATTTGCAGTGGGGCGGTGCTGGGCTCCAAGAGAATGGGCGCGGCTGGGCTCCAATAGCCAGAGGGACAGCCCCTTGGGCTCATTAGAGAGGCAATTTGCATATATATTTTTTTTTACAGAAATGACAGGACATATGGCAGTAAGACTAGTATATTTTAAACTAAATTGAGGAGACTGATGTGTTAATGTGAAAAGCTCTGTTGCTAAAATCCTGATGATAGAATCCCTTTCACGGATTAAACACGTACGCTTTTTTCACAGACGTGACACTGACACAGAAATGTGAACGAGGCCTAAGCTAGTGATGAATGACTGATGGTGGAAGCTCTTGGTAACAAGACCTATTTCAATCAGCTTCTGACACATTGACTCATAATGTGAAAAGAGGCCATCGGAACCAAAACTAGTATAGGATATAATAAACTTGTATACCAGATATTGCCATTATTCCTGTTTCACACTTGCATTGTGGCATTCCAGGTTTTGAGATCCGGCAGAGGATCTCAAAACCGGAATTAGGCTACATTCACACGAACATGGATATTGGCCCATGTGCGTACCACAATTTGCGGACCGCACATGCCGCGGCTATCATAGAAAATGCCTATTCCTGTACGCAATTGCAGACAAGAATAGGACATTTTCTATTTTATTTTATTTTTTGTGGGGTTGTGGCACAGAGCAAAGGATGCAGACAGCACACGGTGTGCTGTCCGCATCTTTTGCGGCCCCATAGAAATAAATGGGTCCACACCCGTTCCGCAAAATTGCGGAAAGGATGCTAACTCATTCATACGTTCGTGTGAATGTAGCCGTAAACGGATCCGTGCCATTTAATACATCCGGATGCATCCGTTTTCGGCCAGATCCAGCTGTAGTAAATCAAAACTGAACAACCCAAATCATTGTAAGTCAATGGGGGCCGGATCCGTTTTTTTTCCCTAACAAATAAAAAACAGATCCGGCATGAAAATCCATATGAGCAAAAAGACAGATCTGGCACCCATTGACTTACAATGATTTTTATCCCAGATCCGGGTTGTTCAGTTTTGAGTGATTTTTCATACCGAATTAGTTCAGTTTTGCAGAGGTTTTGTGTCGTCAAAAAACACAACAAAATGGAATGGAATGCATCCTGCAGCATCCTGATCAGTTTTGTCTCCCCATTGACAATGAATAGGGACAAAACAGATCCATTTTGGCCCAGTTTTGAGATCCTCTGCCGGATCTCAAAACCGGAATGCCACAACGCAAGTGTGAAACAGGCCTTAGTCATGCTCTGCTCACTATCACCATGCACAGCTTTTACTTCCCCTACAAGGTATAAAGCAGATTACAATGTTTGCTTGTTCAATGTCAGTCCTATCTACATAGTGCTGATATGACGTGCCCAAATCAGTCAGCCCTTAACAGTTTGCCTAAGGCTACTTTCACACTAGCGGTTTTTATGGATCCATTATGGATCTGCAAAAACGCTTCCGTTGTAATAATATAACCACATGCATCCATCATGAGCGGATCTGGTTGTATTATGTCTTATATAGCCAAGACGGATCCGTCATGAACTCAATTGAAAGTCAATGGGGGCGGATGTTTTCTATTGTGTCAGAGAAAACTGATCTGTCCCCATTGACTTTCATTGTGATCCGTTTGGCTCCGCATTGTCAGGAGGACAGCAAAACGCAGCAGGCAGCGTTTTGGTATCTGCCTCCAGAGCGGAATGGTGACGGAACGGAGACTGAACTGATGCATTCAGAATGCATTAGGGCAAAACTGATCAGTTTTGGACCGCTTGTGAGAGCCCTGAACGGATCTCACAAATGGAAAGCCAAAACACCAGTGTGAAAGTAGCCTTGAAAGATATTAGTCACACCTTAGAACAAACAAGATACTAATGACCTTGTTACTTTTTACCTTTCACTTCTCCTGTGTGAAGTATCAAAGACGTCTGAGAGCGTACCACATAGGAGGCTGTACATAAACTGAGAATGCCAGGACTAGGGGAAAACTTGAATGTGGATTACCAACTAGCTCAGTGATAGGAAACAGAGAGAACTTAATAATGGTACAGCCTCAGGTTGGATCACAGTCACCAGTGGGGAACCACAGGGGTCAATATAGAGTCCTCTTCTTTTTCATATATACTTTAACCCCTTCCCGAATGCCATACGGCTATATATGTGCTATTTGCACATGCCCCGTGCAGCTAGCACGTATATACAAGTGCTGGCAGCGCTTTAATCCCAGTGCTGGGATTAAAGCTCTTGCTCCTGCAATCTAGCAGGAGCAGGTCGGGTCCCGGCTGACAGATGTAGCAGGGACCCTGAAGAGAAGACAGGGGCGGTTTATTACCGCTTCTGTCTTCTCCTGTGCTGGCAGGAGGACAGCACTGCACGAGCACAGGGGGGAGGAAGAAGACCGCTTCCTCTGTTAGTCTTAGCAGTCTAGAACAGGGGCAGGAGCAGAGCTGTGTAGTTCCAGTGCCTGATTCCTGGTTCCAGCTAGTGAAAACAGGTGATTGGCTGCAGTGCCTGGCATCAGACCCACGCCAATCTGAGGCGGCTTCAGCAGGGAGATCGGTCAGCGGAGGTTTATTGTTCCGAGTTTCGAAGTTGTGCCATAGATACTCAATGGAATGACCCGGCTCTCAGGAGCCAGTTTTACCAGGGGTTGTCAGAGATAGTAAAAGACGCGTTTGCGCTGTATGAGACTCCTATATCCCTTGAGGTCGCTATCTATAAGAATTGATAGACGCCTTAGGGATAGGCTGAGGAGTTCTTGTCCTCTAGAGACTTTTCTCAGGCAGGAGTCTGTTTGTTCTGACTCAGACGAACCTTATCAACTAGGGGGAGACACTCGGCAGGTTGGTCCTCCTGGGGCTCGCCATAAGACAAGGGTTTGTTTTTTTTCTGTGGTCGGAGGGGTCATTTCATTGGAGCTTGTCCATCCGTACCCAAAAAGAAACTGCCGGAACTACTGAACCCAGTTGTGCGGAGGATAACAACTTGGGTGTATACATCTCCTCCATACGAACATCTCAGTTTGTTTTTCCAGCTATGGTAGTATCGGGTAATAAAACTGAGACGATTTCTCTTTTCTTAGACAGTGGGTCAATTTGGTGGATGGCCGATTTGCTCAGACTCTGGGTTTTTCTTTTAGTCCTTTACCGAGATCTATCCCCATATTCGCTATCGACTCTGCTCCTCTTACTCAGGGGAACCTGACACACATTGTACATATACAAACGGAAAATGCAAAATGCAAATGTGATCGCACACTACATCCAGCACTCTGCCCTCCATGCTGGATGAGACATTGGTTTATATTTTGGCCAAAGCATAGTAAGCCACTCACCGCGTCAAGGCTGTCTCATGAGTGGTCCCTAACTCTTGTTCCTACCTGTTCATGGGCCATGACAGCCACATAAAATCCAGGGAATGCAGGTCAGCATGCAAGCCAAGTACACTTTGCTTGTAACCCGTAGGGACCACTCATGAGACAGCCTTGACGCGGTGAGTGGCTTACTATGCTTTGGCCAAAATATAAACCAATGTCTCATCCAGCATGGAGGGCAGAGTGCTGGATGTAGTGTGCGATCACATTTGCATTTTCCGTTTGTATATGTATTTCGCCATAGTGATCTGCACCTGCAGCAGGTTGTGCTGACCCAACCCCTTATTTTTTTACATTGTACATAACATACATCTTCGGGTGGGGCCCCTTCATAATAAGTTTATTTCTTGCTATGTCCTTGAAGGTCTTCCTACTCCTATTATATTGGGTGTTCCCTGGTTGGGTAGCGTGCAATCGTGTTGTTGATTGGCAGGTCAGGGAGATATTGCAGTGGAGTGAGCATTGTAGGGACAATTGCTTAAGTAACAGTTGCTCAGCCATCTCCATTAGAACCTTACCAGCATGTGTCCGATTTTGAAGATGCTTTCTCTGAGAAAGGGTGTCAAGAGTTACCACCCCATCGTCCATATGATTTGCCGGTTAAAGGGGTTCTCCAGAATAAAAAAAAATGAAAATAAGTAAATATTACTTTGTTATAAATATATTCCCAAATACCTTTCATTAGTTATAATAGTTCGTTTTGTCTAGGGAGTAATTATTAGGAGAAACAAAATGGCCGCCGTCCTGTTAGTATACAGACGTGGCCAAAAGTTTTGAGAATTACATAAATATTGGAAATTGGAAAAGTTGCTGCTTAAGTTTTTATAATAGCAATTTGCATATACTCCAGAATGTTATGAAGAGTGATCAGATGAATTGCATAGTCCTTCTTTGCCATGAAAATTAACTTAATCCCCCAAAAAACTTTCCACTGCATTTCATTGCTGTCATTAAAGGACCTGCTGAGATCATTTCAGTAATCGTCTTGTTAACTCAGGTGAGAATGTTGACGAGCACAAGGCTGGAGATCATTATGTCAGGCTGATTGGGTTAAAATGGCAGACTTGACATGTTAAAAGGAGGGTGATGCTTGAAATCATTGTTCTTCCATTGTTAACCATGGTGACGTGCAAAGAAACGCGTGCAGCCATCATTGCGTTGCATAAAAATGGCTTCACAGGCAAGGATATTGTGGCTACTAAGATTGCACCTCAATCAACAATTTATAGGATCATCAAGAACTTCAAGGAAAGAGGTTCAATTCTTGTTAAGAAGGCTTCAGGGCGTCCAAGAAAGTCCAGCAAGCGCCAGGATCGTCTCCTAAAGAGGATTCAGCTGCGGGATCGGAGTGCCACCAGTGCAGAGCTTGCTCAGGAATGGCAGCAGGCAGGTGTGAGCGCATCTGCACGCACAGTGAGGCGAAGACTTTTGGAAGATGGCCTGGTGTCAAGAAGGGCAGCAAAGAAGCCACTTCTCTCCAAAAAAAACATCAGGGACAGATTGATCTTCTGCAGAAAGTATGGTGAATGGACTGCTGAGGACTGGGGCAAAGTCATATTCTCCGATGAAGCCTCTTTACGATTGTTTGGGGCATCTGGAAAAAGGCTTGTCCGGAGAAGAAAAGGTGAGCGCTACCATCAGTCTTGTGTCATGCCAACAGTAAAGCATCCTGAGACCATTCATGTGTGGGGTTGCTTCTCATCCAAGGGAGTGGGCTCACTCACAATTTTGCCCAAAAACACAGCCATGAATAAAGAATGGTACCAAAACACCCTCCAACAGCAACTTCTTCCAACAATCCAACAACAGTTTGGTGAAGATCAATGCATTTTCCAGCACGTGCCATAAGGCAAAAGTGATAACTAAGTGGCTCGGGGACCAAAACGTTGACGTTTTGGGACCATGGCCTGGAAACTCCCCAGATCTTAATCCCATTGAGAACTTGTGGTCAATCCTCAAGAGGCGGGTGGACAAACAAAAACCCACTAATTCTGACAAACTTCAAGAAGTGATTATGAAAGAATGGGTTGCTATCAGTCAGGAATTGGCCCAGAAGTTGATTGAGAGCATGCCCAGTCGAATTGCAGAGGTCCTGAAAAAGAAGGGCCAACACTGCAAATAGTAACTCTTTGCATAAATGTCATGTAATTGTCGATAAAAGCCTTTGAAACGTATGAAGTGCTTGTAATTATATTTTACTACATCACAGAAACAATTGAAACAAAGATTTAAAAGCAGTTTAGCAGCAAACTTTGTGAAAACTAATATTTGTGTAATTCTCAAAACTTTTGGCCACGACTGTACACAAAACCGGTCCTAATCACACAACAGGACAAGTTACTTCACAACACTGAGAGAAAGAGCTGCCTCATCCTCCTCTGTGCTCTGACTGTCAGGGATTATGATCCTGACTACAGTTTAATAAGAAATTAAGATGAATCTTTGTGGGAATGGAGTTCATCAGGAGACATGAAGTACAGAGAGGACAGACTGTGGTAATGGAGACTGCGCACAAGTGCTGCTGCTCATTAGCCACATCTGCTCATGAATAGAGTTGAGCGAACACCTGGATGTTCGGGTTCGAGAAGTTCGGCCGAACTTCCCGGAAATGTTCGGGTTCGGGATCCGAACCCGACCCGAACTTCGTCCCGAACCCCATTGAAGTCAATGGGGACCCGAACTTTTCGGCAGTAAAAAGGCTGTAAAACAGCCCAGGAAAGAGCTAGAGGGCTGCAAAAGGCAGCAACATGTAGGTAAATCCCCTGCAAACAAATGTGGATAGGGAAATGAATTAAAATAAAAATTAAAAAAATAAAAATTAACCAATATCAATTGGACAGAGGTCCCATAGCAGAGAATCTGGCATCACGTCAGCAGAGAATCAGTCTCTTCATGCCATAGCAAAGAATCTGGCTTCATGTCAGCACAGAATCAGTCTCTTCATGCCATAGCAGAGAATCAGTCTTCATGTCATAGCAGAGAATCAGGCTTCACGTCACCCACCACTGGAACAGGCCACTGTCACATATTTAGGCCCCGGCACCGAGACAGAGGAGAGAGGTCCCGTAACAGAGAATCTGGCCTTATGTCAGCACAGAATCAGTCTTCATGTCATAGCAGAGAATCAGGCATCACGTCACTCACCACTGGAACAGGCCACTGTCACACATTTAGGCCCAGGCGCCCAGGCACCCAGGCAGAGGAGAGAGGTCCCGTAACAGAGAATCTGGCCTTATGTCAGCACAGAATCAGTCTTCATGTCATAGCAGAGAATTAGGCATCACGTCACCCACCACTGGAACAGGCCACTGTCACACATTTAGGCCCAGGCACCCAGGCAGAGGAGAGAGGTCCCGTAACAGAGAATCTGGCCTTATGTCAGCACAGAATCAGTCTTTATGTCATAGCAGAGAATCTGGCTTCACGTCACCCACCACTGGAACAGGCCACTGTCACATATTTAGGCCCCGGCACCGAGACAGAGGAGAGAGGTCCCGTAACAGAGAATCTGGCCTTATGTCTGCACAGAATCAGTCTTCATGTCATGGCAGAGAATCAGGCATCACGTCACCCACCACTGGAACAGGCCACTGTCACACATTTAGGCCCAGGCACCCAGGCAGAGGAGAGAGGTCCCGTAACAGAGAATCTGGCCTTATGTCAGCACAGAATCTGTCTTCATGTCATAGCAGAGAATCAGGCTTCACGTCACCCACCACTGGAACAGGCCACTGTCACATATTTAGGCCCCGGCACCCAGACAGAGGAGAGAGGTCCCGTAACAGAGAATCTGGCATTATGTCAGCGCAGAATCTGTCTTCATGTCATAGCAGAGATTCAGGCGTCACGTCACCCACCACTGGAACAGGCCACTGTCACACATTTAGGCCCCGGCACCCAGGCAGAGGAGAGAGGTCCCGTAACAGAGAATCTGGCCTTATGTCAGCGCAGAATCAGTCTTCATGTCATAGCAGAGAATCAGGCATCACGTCACCCACCACTGGAACAGGCCACTGTCACACATTTAGGCCCAGGCACCCAGGCAGAGGAGAGAGGTCCCGTAACAGAGAATCTGGCCTTATGTCAGCGCAGAATCAGTCTTCATGTCATAGCAGAGAATCAGGCATCACGTCACCCACCACTGGAACAGGCCACTGTCGCACATTTAGGCCCAGGCACCCAAGCAGAGGAGAGAGGTCCCGTAACAGAGAATCTGGCCTTATGTCAGCACAGAATCTGTCTTCATGTCATAGCAGAGAATCAGGCTTCACGTCACCCACCACTGTCACACATTTAGGCCCCGGCACCCAGGCAGAGGAGAGGTTCATTCAACTTTGGGTTGCCCCGCAATATAATGGTAAAATGAAATTAAAAATAGTATTGAATGAGGAAGTGCCCTGGAGTAGAATAATATATTGTTAAGGGGAGGTAGTTAATATCTAATCTGCACAAGGGATGGACAGGTCCTGTGGGATCCATGCCTGGTTCATTTTTATAAACGTCAGCTTGTCCACATTGGCTGTAGACAGGCGGCTGCGTTTGTCTGTAATGACGCCCCCTGCCGTGCTGAATACACGTTCAGACAAAACGCTGGCCGCCGGGCAGGCCAGCACCTCCAAGGCATAAAAGGCTAGCTCTGGCCACGTGGACAATTTGGAGACCCAGAAGTTGAATGGGGCCGTACCATCAGTCAGTACGTGGAGGGGTGTACACAGGTACTGTTCCACCATGTTAGTGAAATGTTGCCTCCTGCTAACACGTTCCGTATCAGGTGGTGGTGCAGTTAGCTGTGGCGTGGTGACAAAACTTTTCCACATCTCTGCCATGCTAACCCTGCCCTCAGAGGAGCTGGCTGTGACACAGCTGCGTTGGCGACCTCTTGCTCCTCCTCTGCCTTCGCCTTGGGCTTCCACTGGTTCCCCTGTGACATTTGGGAATGCTCTCAGTAGCGCGTCTACCAACGTGCGCTTGTACTCGCGCATCTTCCTATCACGCTCCAGTGTAGGAAGTAAGGTGGGCACATTGTCTTTGTACCGGGGATCCAGCAGGGTGGCAACCCAGTAGTCCGCACACGTTAAAATGTGGGCAACTCTGCTGTCGTTGCGCAGGCACTGCAGCATGTAGTCGCTCATGTGTGCCAGGCTGCCCAGAGGTAAGGACAAGCTGTCCTCTGTGGGAGGCGTATCGTCATCGTCCTGTGTTTCCCCCCAGCCACGCACCAGTGATGGGCCCGAGCTGCTTTGGGTGCCATCCTCCTCCACCTCCTCCTCGTCCTCCTTGTCCTCCAGTAGTGGGCCCTGTCTGGCCACATTTGTACCTGGCCTCTGCTGTTGCAAAAAACCTCCCTCTGAGTCACTTCGAAGAGACTGGCCTGAAAGTGCTAAAAATGAGCCCTCTTCCTCCTCTTCCTCCTGGGCCACCTCCTCTTCCATCATCGCCCTAAGTGTTCTCTCAAGGAGACATAGAAGTGGTATTGTAACGCTGATAATGGCGTCATCGCCACTGGCCATGTTGGTGGAGTACTCGAAACAGCGCAACAGGGCACACAGGTCTCGCATGGAGGCCCAGTCATTGGTGGTGAAGTGGGTCTGATCCGCAGTGCGACTGACCCGTGCGTGCTGCAGCTGAAACTCCACTATGGCCTGCTGCTGCTCGCACAGTCTGTCCAGCATATGCAAGGTGGAGTTCCACCTGGTGGGCACGTCGCATATGAGGCGGTGAGCGGGAAGGCCGAAGTTACGCTGTAGCGCAGACAGGCGAGCAGCGGCAGGGTGTGAACGCCGGAAGTGCGAACAGACGGCCCGCACTTTATGCAGCAGCTCTGACATGTCGGGGTAGTTGCGAATGAACTTCTGCACCACCAAATTCAGCACATGCGCCAGGCAAGGAATGTGCGTCAAACCGGCTAGTCCCAGAGCTGCAACGAGATTTCGCCCATTATCGCACACCACCAGGCCGGGCTTGAGGCTCACCGGCAGCAACCACTCGTCGGTCTGTTGTTCTATACCCCCCCACAACTCCTGTGCGGTGTGGGGCCTGTCCCCCAAACATATGAGTTTCAGAACGGCCTGCTGACGTTTACCCCGGGCTGTGCTGAAGTTGGTGGTGAAGGTGTGTGGCTGACTGGATGAGCAGGTGGAAGAAGAGGAGGAGGAAGCTGAGTAGGAGGAGGAGGAGACAGGAGGCAAAGAATGTTGCCCTGCGATCCTTGGCGGCGGAAGGACGTGCGCCAAACAGCTCTCCGCCTGGGGCCCAGCCGCCACTAAATTTACACAGTGTGCAGTTAGGGAGATATAGCGTCCCTGGCCGTGCTTACTGGTCCACGTATCTGTGGTTAGGTGGACCTTGCCACAGATGGCGTTGCGCAGTGCACACTTGATTTTATCGGACACTTGTTTGTGCAGGGAAGGCACGGCTCTCTTGGAGAAGTAGTGGCGGCTGGGAACAACATACTGTGGGACAGCAAGCGACATGAGCTGTTTGAAGCTGTGTGTGTCCACCAGCCTAAATGACAGCATTTCATAGGCCAGTAGTTTAGAAATGCTGGCATTCAGGGCCAGGGATCGAGGGTGGCTAGGTGGGAATTTACGCTTTCTCTCAAATGTTTGTGAGATGGAGAGCTGAACGCTGCCGTGTGACATAGTTGAGATGCTTGGTGACGCAGGTGGTGGTGTTGGTGGTACATCCCATGTTTGCTGGGCTGCAGGTGCCAACATTCCTCCAGAGGCGGAGGAAGCGGCCGAGGCGGCGGCAGCAGCAGCAGAAGAGGCCGAGGCGGCGGCAGCAGCAGAAGAGGCCGAGGCGGCGGCAGCAGAAGAGGTAGCAGGGGGAGCCTGAGTGACTTCCTTGTTTTTGAGGTGTTTACTCCACTGCAGTTCATGCTTTGCATGCAGGTGCCTGGTCATGCAGGTTGTGCTAAGGTTCAGAACGTTAATGCCTCGCTTCAGGCTCTGATGGCACAGCGTGCAAACCACTCGGGTCTTGTCGTCAGCACATTGTTTGAAGAAGTGCCATGCCAGGGAACTCCTTGAAGCTGCCTTTGGGGTGCTCGGTCCCAGATGGCGGCGGTCAGTAGCAGGCGGAGTCTCTTGGCGGCGGGTGTTCTGATTTTGCCCACTGCTCCCTCTTTTGCTACGCTGTTGGCTCGGTCTCACCACTGCCTCTTCCTCCGAACTGTGAAAGTCAGTGGCACGACCTTCATTCCATGTGGGGTCTAGGACCTCATCGTCCCCTGCATCGTCTTCCACCCAGTCTTGATCCCTGACCTCCTGTTCAGTCTGCACACTGCAGAAAGACGCAGCAGTTGGCACCTGTGTTTCGTCATCATCAGAGACGTGCTGAGGTGGTATTCCCATGTCCTCAACATCAGGAAACATAAGTGGTTGTGCGTTAGTGCATTCTATCTCTTCCACCCCTGGGGAAGGGCTAGGTGGATGCCCTTGGGAAACCCTGGCAGCAGAGTCTTCAAACAGCATAAGAGACTTCTGCATAACTTGAGGCTCAGACAGTTTCCCTGATATGCATGGGGGTGATGTGACAGACCGATGGGCTTGGTTTTCATGCGCCATCTGTGCGCTTTCTGCAGAAGACTGGGTGGGAGATAATGTGAACGTGCTGGATCCACTGTCGGCCACCCAATTGACTAATGCCTGTACCTGCTCAGGCCTTACCATCCTTAGAACGGCATTGGGCCCCACCAAATTTCGCTGTAAATTCTGCTGGCTACTGGGACCTGAGGTAGTTGGTTCACTAGGACGTGTGGCTGTGGCAGAACGGCCACGTCCTCTCCCAGCACCAGAGGGTCCACTAACACCACCACGACCATGTCCACGTCCGCGTCCGCGTCCCTTATTAGATGTTTTCCTCATTGTTCCCGTTCACCACAATTTTGAGAATGGCAAATTTGGGAATAGTTTTTCAACCCAGAACAAAAACTGTGCTTTTACGGTCACTACAAATAACTTGACCAGCTAAAACAGTACAGATTTGGTTGAATAGAAATGTGAGGCCTATTATTTTTGCGCTGTGTGACAGGTATATGTTTAATCACAGAATTAGACTTGTATCTGCACGGTAGCGTGTGTGTTAAGTTTTTCTGAATGACACTATCAGCACCTTGAATCTGAGATATCCTTTTTGGGATAGATTTCAAGTAGGCCTGATATATATAGCATAAACTACTTATTTTGAGAATTGCAAATTTTGGAATAGTTTTTCATCCCAGGACAAAAACTGTGCTTTTACGGTCACTACAAATAATTTGACCAGCTAAAACAGTACAGATTTGGTTGAATAGAAATGTGAGGCCTATTATTTTTGCGCTGTGTGACAGGTATACGTTTAATCACAGAATTAGACTTGTATCTGCACGGTAGCATGTGTGTTAAGTTTTTCTGAATGACACTATCAGCACCTTGAATCTAAGATATCCTTTTTGGGATAGATTTCAAGTAGGCCTCATATACCAGAAACTAGTTATTTTGAGAATGGCAAATTTGGGAATAGTTTTTGAACCCAGAACAAAAACTGTGCTTTTACGGTCACTACAAATAACTTGACCAGCTAAAACAGTACAGATTTGGTTGAATAGAAATGTCAGGTCTATTTTTTAGGCACTGGGTGACAGGCTCAACTTGCCCCTGATGTAGTATATGGCCAAAAAATAACCACACTATTGATGGTTAAATGCACTTGGGTGACACAGGCTCAGCCTGCACCAGATGTAGTATATGGCCAAAAAATAACCAGACTGTTGATGGTTAAATGCACTTGGGTGACACAGGCTCAGCCTGCAGCTGATGTAGTATATGGCCAAAAAATAACCAGACTGTTGATGGTTAAATGCACTTCGGTGACACAGGCTCAGCCTGCAGCTGATGTAGGATATAGCACAAAATAACCACACTATTGATGGTTAAATACACTTGGTGATAGCTTGTGCTGGCGCACCACAAGCCACAAAATGGCCGCCGATCACACCAGAAAAAAGTGATATAAAAACGCTCTGGGCAGCCTAAAAAAAGTGAGCAAGTCGATATTAGCACTTCAATGATCCACAGCTCGATCACAGAATGAAGTCTTTTGGAGGAGTTAATCTGCCTAATCTCGCCCTAACGTCGCAGCTGCAACCTCTCCCTATGCTTGAATCAGCAGAGTGACGTGCAGCGCTACGTGACCCAAGCTTATATAGAGGCTGGGTCACATGCTGCACTGGCCAATCACAGCCATGCCAATAGTAGGCAAGGCTGTGATGGCCTCTTGGGGCAAGTAGTATGACGCTTGTTGATTGGCTGCTTTGCAGCCTTTCAAAAAGCGCCAAACACCGAACCCGGACTTTTACGAAAATGTTCGGGTTCGGGTCCGCTCATCCCTACTCATGAACTCCCTTCCTACAGAGATTCAGCTGAAGATTTTACAAACCGGATTCCAAAAAAGTTGGGACACTATACAAATCGTGAATAAAAACTGAATGCAATGATGTGGAGGTGCCAACTTCTAATATTTTATTCAGAATAGAAAATAAATCACGGAACAAAAGTTTAAACTGAGAAAATGTACCATTTTAAGGGAAAAATATGTTGAATCAGAATTTATTGGTGTCATCAAATCCCCAAAAAGTTGGGACAAGGCCATTTTCACCACTGTGTGGCATCTCCCCTTCTTCTTACAACACTCAACAGACGTCTGGGGACCGAGGAGACCAGTTTCTCAAGTTTAGAAATAGGAATGCTCTCCCATTCTTGTCTAATACAGGCCTCTAACTGTTCAATCGTCTTGGGCCTTCTTTGTTGCACCTTCCTCTTTATGATGCACCAAATGTTCTCTATAGGTGAAAGATCTGGACTGCAGACTGGCCATTTCAGTACCCGGATCCTTCTCCTACACAGCCATGATGTTGTGATTGATGCAGAATGTGGTCTGGCATTATCTTGTTGAAAAATGCAGGGTCTTCCCTGAAAGAGATGACGTCTGGATGGGAGCATATGTTGTTCTAGAACCTGAATATATTTTTCTGCATTGATGGTGCCTTTCCAGACATGCAAGCTGCCCATGCCACACGCACTCATGCAACCCCATACCATCAGAGATGCAGGCTTCTGAACTGAGCGTTGATAACAACTTGGGTTGTCCTTGTCCTCTTTGGTCCGGATGACATGGCGTCCCAGATTTCCAAAAAGAACTTAGAATCGTGACTCGTCTGACCACAGAACAGTCTTCCATTTTGCCACACTCCATTTTAAATGATCCCTGGCCGAGTGAAAACGCCTGAGCTTGTGGATCTTGCTTAGAAATGGCTTCTTCTATGCACTGTAGAGTTTCAGCTGGCAACGGCGGATGGCACGGTGGATTGTGTTCACTGACAATGGTTTCTGGAAGTATTCCTGAGCCCATTCTGTGATTTCCTTTACAGTAGCATTCCTGTTTGTGGTGCATTGTCGTTTAGGCTGGGTTCACACTTGAGCGTTTTACAGCGCGTTCAAACGCGCTATAAAACGCTCAACACATGAAAACCAATGCTTCCCTATGGCCCTGGTTCTCACTTGAGCGTTTTACAGCGCGTTTTAACGCGCTGAAAAACGCCCTACGCTCAAACAAGTTCTTGAGCTTCTTTGGGGCGTTTTGTCGTGCGTTTGCAGCCATAGGACACTGCTGTCAATCACACAAACGCGCGTAATATGCGCGTTCACCATGGACAAAAACGCGCACAAAAACGTGCGGCAAAAACGCGAGTTAAACGCGCATATCAAATTCGCTCAAGTATGAACCCAGCCTGAAGGGCCCGGAGATCACGGGCATCCAGTATGGTTTTACGGCCTTGACCCTTACGCGAGATTGTTCCAGATTCTCTGAATCTTCGGATGATGATCCGAAGATTCATCACTTCGCACAGTTGATGATGATAGATGCAAAGTCTTTGCAATTTTTCGCTGGGTAACACCTTTCTGATATTGCTCCACTATCTTTCTGCGCAACATTGTGGGAATTGGTGATCCTCTACCCATCTTGGCTTCTGAGAGACACTGCCACTCTGAGAAGCTCTTTTTATACCCAATCATGTTGCCAATTGACCTAATTAGTGTTAATTGGTCTTCCAGCTCTTCGTTATGCTCAAATTTACTTTTTCCAGCCTCTTATTGCTACTTGTCCCAACTTTTTGGGGATTTGTTGACACCTTGAAAATTGGAATCAACGTATTTTTCCTTTAAAATGATACATTTACTCGGATTAAACGTTTGATCTGTCATCTACGTTCTATTACAAATAAAATATTGACATTTGCCATCTCCACATCATTGCATTCAGTTTTTATTCACAATTTGTTTAGTGTCCCAACTTTTTTGGAATCCGGTTTGTATCATCTGTATTCGGGATCATAATCCCTGACATGTAGAGAAGAAGATGAGGCAGCTCTTTAGCTTAGTGTTGTGAAGTAACTTGTCCTGCTGAGTGAATAGGACAGGTTTTGTGTATACTAACAGGACGGCGGCCATTTTGTTTCTCCTAATCATTGCTCCCTAGACAAAATGAGCCATTATAACTAATGAAAGGTATTTGGGAATATATTTAGAATAAAGTAATATTTATGTATTTTCATTTTTTTTATTCCCAAAGAACCCCTTTAACCTGTTCCCTGGAGCAAAGTTACCTAAAACTAAGTTATATAATCTTTCTGGCCCCGAAAGACAAGCCATGAAGGACTATTTTTCCGAGAGTCTGGCTAAAGGAGATATCAGACCATCTTCTTCACCCGTGGCTGCAGGCTTCTTCTTTGTGAAGAAGAAAGATGGGGGCATGCGTCCTTACCTAGATTTTCGTGAACTAAATCGGATAACTATCCGAGACCCTTATCCTCTTCCTCTCATTCCCAACCTCTTTAATCAGATTGCGAGTGCAAAATGGTTTTCCGAAATGGATTTAAGGGGAGCCTACAATCTGTTTCGCATCAAAGAGGGGGATGAGTGGAAGACAGTGTTTAACTCTCCTGGGGGGCATTATGAAAACCTGGTCATGCCATTTGGCCTGACTAATGCTCCTGCTGTCTTTCAACACTTTGTCAACTGTATCATTTATCATCTTATCGGCAGATTTGTTGTGATATATCTTGACGATATTTTGATCTATTCACCCGATCTGGAGACACACAAGGTACATGTCAGGCAGGTGTTGCAGATTTTACGGACGAATAAGTTATATGCTAAATTGGAGAAATGTGTATTCGCCGTACAGGAGGTACAATTCCTGGGGTATCTGCTATCAGCTTTGGGGTTCCGTATGGATCCAGAGAAGGTCCGCGCGATCCTAGAATGGGATCTTCCTGAGAACCTAAAAGCTCTGCAGCGTTTTTTGGGTTTTGGCAATTTCTATAAAAAATTCATTCAGAACGATTCTGCGATTGTCAAACCCCTTATGGACATGACAAAGAAGGGGACTGATTTTTCTAAATGGTCTGACGCTGCTAAACTGGCTTTTTCCTCTCTGAAAGAGAGGTTCACCACGGCACCCATACTGGTCCAGCCTGATGTTTCTCAACCTTTTATTGTGGAGGTTGATGCATCGGAGGTGGGGGTGGGGGCTGTACTGTCCCAGGGTCCGTCTCCAAGTAAATGGCATCCTTGTGCTTTCTTTTCTAAGAAATTGTCAGCAGCCGAGAAGAACTATGATATAGGCAACAGGAAACTTTTAGCTATTAACCACCTCCGGACCGCTGTACGCACAGACGCGTCCTGGAGGTGGTTGATTGATTCCGAGTGGACGCGCCGGCGCGTCCTCTCGCGAGACGCGAGATTTCCTGTGAACGCGCGCACACAGGCGCACGCGCTCACAGGAACGGAAGGTAAGAGAGTGGATCTCCAGCCTGCCAGCGGCGATCGTTCGCTGGCAGGCTGGAGATGTGATTTTTTTAACCCCTAACAGGTATATTAGACGCTGTTTTGATAACAGCGTCTAATATACCTGCTACCTGGTCCTCTGGTGGTCCCCTTTGTTTGGATCGACCACCAGAGGACACAGGTAGCTCAGTAATATGTTGCACCAAGCACCACACTACACTACACCCCCCCCCGTCACTTATTAACCCCTTATTCACCCTTGATCACCCCTGATCACCCCATATAGACTCCCTGATTACCCCCCTGTCATTGATTACCCCCCTGTCATTGATCAACCCCCTGTAAAGCTCCATTCAGACGTCCGCATGATTTTTACGGATCCACTGATAGATGGATCGGATCCGCAAAACGCACACGGACGTCTGAATGGAGCCTTACAGGGGCATGATCAATGACTATGGTGATCACCCCATATAGACTCCCTGATCACCCCCCTGTCATTGATTACCCCCCTGTCATTGATCACACCCCTGTAAAGCTCCATTCAGACGTCCGCATGATTTTTACGGATCCACTGATAGATAGATCGGATCCGCAAAACGCACACGGACGTCTGAATGGAGCCTTACAGGGGCATGATCAATGACTGTGGTGATCACCCCATATAGACTCCCTGATCACCCCCCTGTCATTGATTACCCCCCTGTCATTGATCACACCCCTGTAAAGCTCCATTTAGACGTCCGCATGATTTTTACGGATCTACTGATAGATAGATGGATCGGATCCGCAAAACGCACACGGACGTCTGAATGGAGCCTTACAGGGGCATGATCAATGACTGTGGTGATCACCCCATATAGACTCCCTGATCACCCCCCTGTCATTGATTACCCCCCTGTCATTGATTACCCCCCTGTCATTGATCACACCCCTGTAAAGCTCCATTTAGACGTCCGCATGATTTTTACGGATCTACTGATAGATAGATGGATCGGATCCGCAAAACGCACACGGACGTCTGAATGGAGCCTTACAGGGGCATGATCAATGACTGTGGTGATCACCCCATATAGACTCCCTGATCACCCCCCTGTCATTGATTACCTCCCTGTCATTGATCACACCCCTGTAAAGCTCCATTTAGACGTCCGCATGATTTTTACGGATCCACTGATAGATAGATGGATCGGATCCGCAAAACGCACACGGACGTCTGAATGGAGCCTTACAGGGGCATGATCAATGACTGTGGTGATCACCCCATATAGACTCCCTGATCACCCCCCTGTCATTGATCACACCCCTGTAAAGCTCCATTCAGACGTCCGCATGATTTTTACGGATCCACTGATAGATGGATCGGATCCGCAAAACGCATACGGACGTCTGAATGGAGCCTTACAGGGGCGTGATCAATGACTGTGGTGATCACCCCATATAGACTCCCTGATCACCCCCCTGTCATTGATTACCCCCCTGTCATTGATCACACCCCTGTAAAGCTCCATTCAGACGTCCGCATGATTTTTACGGATCCACTGATAGATGGATCGGATCCGCAAAACGCACACGGACGTCTGAATGGAGCCTTACAGGGGCGTGATCAATGACTGTGGTGATCACCCCATATAGACTCCCTGATCACCCCCCTGTCATTGATCACCCCCCTGTCATTGATCACCCCTCTGTAAGGCTCCATTCAGACATTTTTTTGGCCCAAGTTAGCGGAAATTATTTTTTTTTTCTTACAAAGTCTCATATTCCACTAACTTGTGTCAAAAAAATTAAATCTCACATGAACTCACCATACCCCTCACGGAATCCAAATGCGTAAAAATTTTTAGACATTTATATTCCAGACTTCTTCTCACGCTTTAGGGCCCCTAGAATGCCAGGGCAGTATAAATACCCACATGTGACCCCATTTCGGAAAGAAGACACCCCCAGGTATTCCGTGAGGGGCATATTGAGTCCATGAAAGATTGAAATTTTTGTCCCAAGTTAGCGGAAAGGGAGACTTTGTGAGAAAAAAATAAATAAAATCAATTTCCGCTAACTTGTGGCAAAAAAAAAAAAAATTTCTGTGAACTCGCCATGCCCCTCATTGAATACCTTGGGGTGTCTTCTTTTCAAAATGGGGTCACATGTGGGGTAGTTATACTGCCCTGGCATTCTAGGGGCCCAAATGTGTGGTAAGGAGTTTGAAATCAAATTCTGAAAAAAATGACCAGTGAAATCCGAAAGGTGCTCTTTGGAATATGGGCCCCTTTGCCCACCTAGGCTGCAAAAAAGTGTCACACATCTGGTATCTCCGTACTCAGGAGAAGTTGGGGAATGTGTTTTGGGGTGTCATTTTACATATACCCATGCTGGGTGAGAGAAATATCTTGGCAAAAGACAACTTTTCCCATTTTTTTTATACAAAGTTGGCATTTGACCAAGATATTTATCTCACCCAGCATGGGTATATGTAAAAAGACACCCCAAAACACATTCCTCAACTTCTCCTGAATACAGAGATACCACATGTGTGACACTTTTTTGCAGTCTAGGTGGGCAAAGGGGCCCATATTCCAAAGAGCACCTTTCGGATTACACTGGTCATTTTTTACAGAATTTGATTTCAAACTCCTTACCACACATTTGGGCCCCTAGAATGCGTCATATAGAAGAAACCGCAGCACTCTCCTGTCTTCAATTCAGTGGAATTTATTTCACCAGCAAAAAAATGCGACGTTTCGACCGTAAAGGTCTTTCTCAAGCCTCAAGGCTTGAGAAAGACCTTTACGGTCGAAACGTCGCATTTTTTTGCTGGTGAAATAAATTCCACTGAATTGAAGACAGGAGAGTGCTGCGGTTTCTTCTATATGACGCATCCAAGGGGGAACTTCTGACTGGCTCCCAACACGGCTGGCACCACCACAAGATAAGACTTTAATTTTTCGTTGTGCTGCTATACGCATTTTTTCCTATGGGCCCCTAGAATGCCAGAGCAGTATAACTACCCCACAAGTGACCCCATTTTGGAAAGAAGAGACCCCAAGGTATTTCGTGATAGGCATAGTGAGTTCATAGAACTTTTTATTTTTTGTCACAAGTTAGTGGAATATGAGACTTTGTAAGGAAAAAAAAATAAAAAATCATCATTTTCCGCTAACTTGTGACAAAAAATAAAAAGTTCTATGAACTCACTATGCCCATCAGCGAATACCTTAGGGTGTCTACTTTCCGAAATGGGGTCATTTGTGGGGTGTTTGTACTGTCTGGGCATTGTAGAACCTCAGGAAACATGACAGGTGCTCAGAAAGTCAGAGCTGCTTCAAAAAGCGGAAATTCACATTTTTGTACCATAGTTTGTAAACGCTATAACTTTTACCCAAACCATTTTTTTTTTACCCAAACATTTTTTTTTATCAAAGACATGTAGAACAATAAATTTAGAGCAAAATTTATATATGGATCTCGTTTTTTCTGCAAAATTTTACAACTGAAAGTGAAAAATGTCATTTTTTTGCAAAAAAATCTTAAAATTTCGATTAATAACAAAAAAAGTAAAAATGTCAGCAGCAATGAAATACCACCAAATGAAAGCTCTATTAGTGAGAAGAAAAGGAGGTAAAATTCATTTGGGTGGTAAGTTGCATGACCGAGCAATAAACCGTGAAAGTAGTGTAGGTCAGAAGTGTAAAAAGTGGCCTGGTCTTTCAGGGTGTTTAAGCACTGTGGGCTGAGGTGGTTAAATTAGCATTTGAGGAGTGGCGTCAATTTTTGGAGGGGGCATCTCATCCGGTCACGGTGATTACGGATCACAAAAACCTTTTATACTTTGAATCTGCTAAACGTTAAGCTAGGTGGTCTTTTTTAATTTTTTTTTACCAGGTTTCATTTTATCACCTATCGTCCGGTGGCAAAAAATACAAAGCTGATTCGTTATCCCGAAGTTTTCCTGGAGAAGGTGATTTGGAAGATCCAGTGCCGATTTTACAAAAGGGGGTGGTTGTTTCTGCGTTACACTCAGACCTGGAGGGGATGGTGTTGGAGGCTCAGGGGGACGCCCGATTCTCCTGTCCCCCAGGAAGGTTGTTTGTGCCCTTGAATTTGTGCCTTGAAATATTAAAAGAATATCATAATTCTGCACTCGCTGGGCACCCAGGTAGTAGGGCAACCTCGGAGCTATTGTCTCGTCGTTTTTGGTGGCCGAGGTTGCTCCAGGATGTAGTTGATTTTGTGTTTACCCGTACAACCTGTGCATGTGCTAAAGTCACTCATACTCGTCCGGCGGGGTCCCTGTTGCCACTGGTCCCTGTTCCCAACAGGCCGTGGACACACCTGTTGATGGATTTTCTGACTGACCTACCTGTATCTGCGGTTAAGGCCTCATGCACACGGCCGTTGTGCGGCAGTTCCGTGCATTGGGGACTGCAATTGCGGTCCCCAAAACACAGGTAACATCCGTGCAGTGGGCCGGACCCATTCAACTTGAATGGGTCCGTGGTCTGTCCGCACCGCAAAAAAATATGACATTTAATATTTATTTGCGGTGCAGAACAACGGAAAGAAACACCACGGAAGCACTCCGTAGTGCTTCCGGTGTTCCGTTCCGTGACTCCATTCTGCATCTCCGGAATTGCGGACCCATTCAAGTGAATGGGTCCGCATCCGTGATGCGTGGTGCACACGGCCGGTGGCCGTGGATTGCCGACCCGCCATTTGCGGGCCGCAATATGGCCACGGCCGCCCAACGGCCATGTGCATGAGGGCTAAAGCTGTTATCCTGGTAGTAGTAGACAGTTTCAGTAAGGTTCCATTCACACGTCCGCAAAATGGGTCTGCATCCGTTCCGCAATTTTGCGGAACAGGTGCGGACCCATTCATTTTCAATGGGGCTGGAATGTGCTGTCTGCATCCGCATTTGTGGATCCGCACTTCCGTTCCGCAAAAAAATAGAACATGTCCTATTCTTGTCCGCAATTGCGGACAAGAAAAAGCATTTTCTATGAGAGTGCCGGCGATGTGCGGTCCGAAAAATGTGGAAAGCACATTGCCACTGTTCGTGTTTTGCGGATCTGCATTTTGGGGTACATTTGTCCTTTTTCTCAGCCTTCCATCCACAGTCGAACAGCCAGACCAAGCGCACCAAAACCTAGAGACTTGCCTTAAGCAAACAAGAAAAGTCCAAAGCTGCACCGGAAAGTGCACCGTTTGGCTTCCGCGTCCGTGATCCGTTTTTCAAGTCCGTGAAAAAAATAGGACCTGTCCTATTTTTTTCACGGACAACGGTTCACGGACCCATTCAAGTCAATGGGTCCGTGAAAAATCACGGATACACACAAGATAGTCATCCGCGTCCGTGATCCGTGTCCGTGATCCATGTCCGTTTTTCCTATCATTTTCAATGCAAATTTGACTTAGTTTTTTTTTTCACTTTTTATGTCCGTGGATCCTCCAAAAACAAGGAAGACCCACGTAAGAAAAAACGGTCACAGATCACGGAACAACGGAAATCCGTTTTGCGGACCGCAAAAAAAACCGGGCGTGTGCATGAGGCCTTACCTTTAGCAGAGTTTGCTATAAACAATCAAAACAGCTAATAATATGGACCGAGCACTCACATCCAGATGTCAGGTTACAGTAAAGTATAAATTTATTTAAAAAATTCTAAAACACGATTTAAGACTAGAGAACGGTCATTCAAACAAGAAACCAGAGGTAATCTCTGCAAGTTCAAAACACTTGAAATGGAAATTATGTTACTGCAGGCACATTCAGGTATATATTGGATGGCAGGTATAATGTCTTGTTTAAGGTAGAATTATATTGTGTATACTTAACAATGTCATAAATATAGTCCTCAGAAAGGACACATATGGCCCCCTTTCAAGGATATATCCCCTTTAAAGGCAGAGTGATACATTTCTTCAGAAGACAAGAGATATGATTTGCCCAGCTTGTTAAATCTATGGCACAGCATGTACAACACAACGTGGTACGGCATAGAGTCTGGCTCTCTGTGGCGTCCCACTAGGCCTGGACTGCCGATGCCACGATTACCTCTCCAGACGATTTTTGGATTCCTTTCCTTTCCCAACAAGCGGAGCAGGTAAGAAAATGTGTTTGTGTCCTCAACAATCGTAGGACCTGTGGTATATCACATGCTGTGTCATGTGGCGTGAGCTTGAGGGCGGATCCTTCCAAATAAGTCACAAATTGGATCCTTCCAAGTAGAGTATTCGTTTGGCTAGCCAAAAAGGGGAAATGAGAAACAGTCAAGTAGAGGATTAAATTTCATAAAAGTCTTTCTTGGGTAGATTGCTATAAACATTCGCCGTCAAGAGTCAACTGGTAAGTCACCATTTTTCGGTGCATATCCTCAATTTTGCACTTTCAGTGAGGGGGAACCTTCTGGGATCCCTGAGGAAGAACGGTTTACGTCATCACTCTCTTCTGTATGGGGAAAGGTTCAAAGCAATTTAAAAAATATTGAAGACAGATATAAATGTATGGCTGATAAAAAAAAGGTTTGCCAGGTCCAGACCTAGGGGTGAAAGACTGTATGGTTGTCGACTAGAAATATTAAGATAAAGGTTGGAAATTGGATCTTAGGTTTATCGGTCCTTATAAAATAGTCGCCGTCATTAACCCCCTGGCATTTCGCCTGGAGCCACCTCAAACATTGAAAATTCATTATGTATTTCATAAATTGTTGCTCAAAAAGTATGTTGCACCTCCGGAACCATCACCGTTACCCCCCCTCCCCTTCAAATTGTCGATGGCAATTTGGAGTTTGAGGTGGCAAAAATTGTTGATTTCTCGTTTTGTCCGTCGCTCCCTTCAATATCTGGTGCATTGGAGGGGTTACGGTCCGGAAGAAAGAATGTGGGCGCCAGCGTCGGAAGGAAACGCCAGCAGATTAATTTGGTCTTTCCACATTTCTCATCTGGAAAAACCTGGTCCTGAGTGTCCGGTGGCCCCTCGTAGAAAGGGGGGTACTGTCACGAGGGTGTCACGACCTATCACTGACCCTGTTGTGCTTGGGGTCAGAAGGTCGCAGCGGGTGGCTACTCACTCGGTTTCAAGAAATCGCTCCATGATCCAGTGGTGGGAATGGATTCTGGTCCAGGTTTTTCTGCTTAGGTTTGAGATCCGTTTTGTCTCAGGTAGGAACCTGTAGCTTTTCCTTTCAGCTGTTCTCTGACAGCCACTCCCAGCTACTATATATTCTCCTTTTCTGCTTCCCTTCTTTCCAGATCTTCTATTCTGGCCTCTGATGGCGTTGGAGTTGCTGTGGAGCTGTTGGATCTCCGGTTCACTCCGGTTGTGTCTCCTGTTTTTTGTCTCCCTTTGGGGATTGTTTGTGTTGTTTCTCCTTTCCCTGTTGTTACCCTAGGTGTCACTACCTAGGGCTTATTTCAGGGTAAGCCAGGGACCAGGCATGTGATCGGCGTACGGGTTAGCAGCTCGTCTAGGGACATCAGGGCAGCCAGGTGCCAGTGCTAGGTGAGTTAGGGGTCACCACTCCTCCCTCTCCCTAGTGAAAGGGTACTCTTTTTCCCTCCCCTCTGCGCCACATGTCTGTTGCCTGCCATATCAGACGTGATATTATATCTGTCCCTTATTTTAAAAAAAATGTTTCTTTTTTTTTTTTTTAAGATCCGCTATGGATCCTATTGCTGCTTTGGCAAAGCAGTTGCAAGGTCTGTCTCTTGAAGTGACAGAATTGAGGGCGTCGGTCCTTCAGCAGCAGCAGACCTCGAGCTCAGTGGTTGCTATGGGTAACCAGGTCAATCTGGAACCTAAAGTTGCCAGGTGTTAGTGCTAGGTGAGTTAAGGGTCACCACTCCTCCCTCTCCCTAGTGAAAGGGTACTCTCCTTCCCACCCCTCTGCGCCGTACGTCTGTTACCTGCCATATCAGACGTGATAACTAGTGTGCGTGTGTGTGTGTGTAGAGGAAGGCGGCCAAAGTAATGAAGGGAGTGGATGGATTGCAGTACCAATACAAGTTAGCAAACTTGTTTTATTCAGTTTAGAAAAAAAGACAGTTTAGGAGATCTTATTACAATGTACAAATATATGAATGGACAGTGAGGTGATCTTTCTAATATTTTTTATACCTAGGCCTGTAACCATAACTAGAACATTCTGTACGTCTATAGAGGAAAGAAGACCGGGCTTCTTTACTGTAAGAGCAGTGAGATTATGGAACTTTCTGCTGCACAATGTTGTGATGTCTGATTTATTGTAAAAGTTCAAGAAGGGCTAGGATGCCCTTCTTGAAAGTAATCATTTCGCAAGAAATGATTACTAGATTACTGTACAAAGGTTGTTGATCCAGGAATTTATTCTGATTGCAGTTTTTTAATGTTCTTCTTTTTCTCCAATAAGGATTTCATTTTTATATTCATCTGCTATCTTACAGAGCCATTCTACAAACTGATGTTTTTAATATCAGAGACTTTGTCTTTGTATTGTGACATTTATACCGTAAAGATTTAGACTATTCACTTGTATTATTGGGTTTAAAGTACAACTATATATATTACTGGGAAAACTGTCCCTGAAAAGAACTCCTGTATGTGCAGAGGTTGCACTTTGGACAAGCTACCATGTATTGTAAAAGTGGACATTTTATTATTAAGCACAGGAACCAAATTTTTATAACAAACTATAGTCTCACTAGATGTATTATTAGGCCTAGTGATTTCTGATAAATATTCCCTGCTGGATATGCATAGTGCCCCTATGCCCTATTAAAGGGGTTTTCTGGGTCTTCTATATTCATAGCCTGTCCTCAGGAGTCGGTGGGGGTCCAACTCCCGTCACCCCGCCGACCAGCTGTTTGAAGAGGCCGCGACACTCCATTGAGCACTGCGGTTTCTTCCTAGGCCCATGACATCACGTTCAGTGGTCACATGGGCAACTTTCAGCTCAGTCTCATTCAAGCGAATATGCCTGAGCCTCAATGCCAATCACTGCCACTATTTAATGCATGACGCTATGCTTGGTATGCTGCAAGGAGGCCGCAGCATTCGCTGGCCTCTTCAAACAGCTGATTGACAGGGTGTGGAAGTCGTACCAACACAAATCACAAATTAATGACCTAGCCGGAGGATAGGTGATCACTATAGAAGGCATGGAAAAACCTTAGTGAACAGCTAGACGACTTTCCTCTTTCCACTCCTCTCTGGGTTCAGATAAGGCTGCCCTCTTTCACCGCTCCTTTTTGTTTGTATTATAGAGCTCTTCGCTGAGTTTGTCTGGCAGAATGGATAGATTACAATCATCACACCAAGACTAGGACAAGGTCAAGTACTCGCTCTACATGGACAATGTGACCATCTTCTGTAGTGAGCAGCGTTCGGTGAGTTCAGACAAGCTGCAGGAGCAAGGGTCACCTGAAGGAAATCAGAAGCTATGATCTTTAGCAACTGGCACCTGTCTTCCTCTGCCCCCTTCCCATTTACCATGAACTGGTCTTCATCAAACTTCTGGGATTCTGGTTTGGAATGGAAGGTTTGGCCCTCAAGTCTTGGGAAGATGCAAGACCAATGTGAACTAAAAGATTGGACTATGACACCTCAGAGAACTCACCATTGAGTTCAAAGAACTCATCCTGCATAAAGATGTTCTGCCTGTGCTTCAATATACTGGACAAGCATGGCCCCTTCTTGTCACCATTTTCAGGGCCATCATCAGGACAGTGTTTTTGCTTTGTTTGGGGCTCTAAGATGGGCAGAATGAGGATGACAATTATTTACAAAGAGCGTTCTAAAACATACATTGTACTAATCATTGTTTACCACAGATTTACCATAAAAAAAAGGAGCATTCTACTGTGTGGGGGAACTAACAGGGCATTCTAACTCTGAGGGGGGGGGGGCATAAAGTGGGCATTCTACTGTGTGGGGGCAGTAATGGGGCATAAATACTATGTGGGGGCAGTTACGAGTCATGACTACTATAAGGGGGAACTAAGGGGGAAAATTACTGTGTGGGGCACTAAGGGGACTGGGCGGGATGGGTGTTGTGGGGATTCGCTCTGGTAATTAGGACTAGCGGATGCAGTATAGAGGCAAAGTACACAGTTCTTGAATCAAACAGCGGTGTTTATTCACACATTGGTGTATAACAAAATGCAGATAAGGTATATCACAAAACGCAGGTGGCTTGGTGTTTGTTCACACACAAGGATAGTTCATAAGCAATAAAAGTCACCTTTTCTCCTAGGTGCTAAATTCAGCCTCATCAAGTCCATAGGCGCCCTATTCGCTTTTAGAGGGGCCTGAGTCCTCCAGCCCGGCTCAAACCTCAAATACCAGCACAGCCCTCAGTTCACAGTACACAGACTCCTGAGCTCCACTGTCAGAGGGAGGTAAATCCACCACACCTGGCTTTGCTGGCTGGTTTTTATGCCTGACAAAACCCGGCCTGGAACATGGGGAGTAGTCGCCCACCCAGCACTTTGACTACTCCCAGTAAGAGCCATCCCGGATCAGGTATGACAGCCATGCTAAATCTCACGTTGTCAATTAGCAATAGCTGCTGCTGACACATAAAATACCAGCTCTTACTTCACCGAGGCCAGGAACCTCGGTGACACATACCTTCCATCCACGATGATTCCAGGTACCTTCTTACATACCCCCCCTCCTTTGTTCAACCCTGAGAGGGTGAACACCTGCCATACAGTATACCCGAGACAGGGCATCTGCTTTTCCCTGCAACCGGCCTGCCTTGTGTTCCATGTAAGGACAGGAACCACCTGGTGACTCAGGCATTTCTGTCTTTGGCCTAGCTCATCCACTTGAGAGGGGAGTGGTCAGTCACCAGGCGGAACTTTCTCCCCAAAAAATAGTATCGGAGAGAGTGCCCACTTGGTAGCCAGGCACTCTCTCTCCACCATACTATACCTGGTTTTGGCTGGGGTGAGCTTGCGAATTAGATCAGACTTAGGGGCCGGAACCTCTCCCCCTAGAAAACTCGGCCGCGGGTTGTATCGAAATTCTCCCCGGAGACGTTGAGGTCTGCCAACCCAGGACCCGGTGGCAACTACTCCACGTCTCCCACCATTACCCTACGCGGGTTGTCTCCCCCTCTTCCACCAAAGTCACCCCTACTGCTGGCCATTCATGTTCCCAGGGTTCTGGCCATCCCCCTGAACAAGGCCAATCTCCTGGACTTATTCCTGTCTCAGGGGTATCCTTAACTCTCACAACCAGCCATAGGGCAAGGAAACCTGGAAAGTCTCTCCCTATTATGAGTTCATAGTGGAGATTTGTGGCGACTGCCACTTCGTGGGTCCACCTGCTGGCCACCGTGGTTAGAGATTTTTAAGTCTCCATGAATGCACATCACCCCAACTTTCTGGCCAGTATACTCAGCGGACCGCACCAGGGTAGCCCTTACCAGTCCAGTAGCACCTCCGCCTGAGTGTCTCCCACTTCCACCTGGCACAAGTGGTCTAGAGTCTCCGGGGTACCTGTGGCACACAGTTTCCTAGCATATAGCGAATTTTCGGTAACCATAATTAGTGTCCATGGGCTCAACCCAATGAGTACACTCAGCACTGGTGTGGCCAGGTTCCTGACACCGCCAGCAGATTAAATGGGTCCGGCCCATAGGGGGAACCTCCTGGGGGGATTCTTTGGCTCATACCAGTGGGCCTGTGGTGGGGAGTTCTGGAGTTTGCCTGCCCTCCTCCCAAAAGAACCCCCCTTGAGATTCTTGGTGGCTTCATAGTGTTCCACCATGTCCACCATTTCCAGGGCATTTCCAGGAGATACCTGGCCAATCCAGTGCTGGAGAGGGTATGGCAAAGCCCTCCAGAACATATCGGCTAATAGTCTATCCAGCATAGCCGGGGGACTCAGCACATCAGGCTGTAGCCACTTTTGCAAAAGGTTGAGTAAGTCAGAATACTGGGGTCTCGCGGGCTCAGCCGGCTTAAACCCCCACTGATGTACCCGCTGGGCCCGGACCAACACATTCACCCCCAGTCTTGCCAAAATCTGGGACTCTGATGCCAGGAAAGGAGCGATGACCTCGGCCCACTAGTCTCGGGGCAGCTTTTCCCTGGTGGCCACTTTCTCTTACATCACCAGGTAGGTTTTGATGTCGTCTGCGGGTGTCATCTTAGGGATCGCTGCACGGACTGCTTTCCGGGCATTGTGGACTCTTGGGGTTGCTCATGCTGTCTGCAAAGCCATCACGTGTTGTAGCAGCAACTGGCTGATCTTTTGCTGCTGCTTATTAGCCTCCCGTTGGTGCAGGTTGGTCTCCAGCTGCTGCAAATTAGTCTCCATGAGGACCTTTACAACAGCCTCTATTTTGTCGTGGGGCACAGGTTTAAATACAGCTGGTTTGATGTACGACATACAACTGTGCCCAAAAATGCAAACCCAAAAATATATCGGCGTTCACGCCAGCCTCACTGCGTTTGCCCGCATCCTCCACCAATTGTAGGGATTCGCTCTGGTAATTAGGACTAGCGGATGCAGTATGTTTATTCACACATTGGTGTATAACAAAATGCAGGTGGCTTGGTATTTGTTCACTTACAAGGAAAGTCCATAAACAATAAAAGTCACCTTTTCTCCTGGCTGTTAATTCACATCCTGTTAGCAGTTCAGCCTCATCAAGTCCATTGGCGGCCTGTTTGCCTTTAGATGGGCCTGAGTCCTCCAGCCCGACTCCAACCTCAAATCCCAGCACAGCCCTCAGTTCACAGCACACAGACTCCTGAGCTCCACTGTCAGAGGGAGGTAAATCCACCACACATGGCAGTGCTGGCTGGTTTTTATGCCTGGCAAAACCCGGCCTGGAACATGGGGAGTAGTCACCCACCCAGCACTTTGACTACTCCCAGTTAGAGCCATCCTGGATCAGCTATGACAGCCATGCTAAATCTCACGGTGTCCATTAGCAATAGCTGCTGCTGACACATAAAATACCGGCTCTTACTTCACAGAGGCCAGGAACCTCTGTGACATATACCTTCCATCCACGATGATTCCAGGTACCTTCTTACAGTGTATAAAGACAGGCATTGGTTGGGACCGTAATCTTGCCTTAGTGTAAAAATACCAAAACAAAAGGAATGTACCCACGTCACACACCAATGCTTTTTAGTCCATTCCTTAATTAAAAATCACAAAGTGCATGATGCTTGGGGGGCACAGCGGATGTCAGACTGTCCGAAGGACCATTTTGCGTCCTCCGACGCTTTCTTAAGGCCTCCAATACAGCTTTTATTCGTACATGGTTAAAAAATAGTTACACTGTGTCTATGTACAGGAAACTAGCACCAATCTGATTGGTGCTATTTTCCTGGACATGGACACAATGTAACAATTTTTTAACCATGTTTAAAGGGGTTATCCCACTTCGCCTTTTTATACATACCTGCTGCCACCGCGCCGTTCACTTCCTGGATTCTGGCTGGGGGCGGGCTTCATCTTGATTGAAGTCTTCTCCCAGCCAGGCCGCGCGCTGGACTGAACGCGCACGCTGCCGCGCATGCGCCATGTGACTTATTTCTGGCCAGTATAGTACAGAGCCGGCGTGCGCGTTCGCAGCTCTGTACTATTCTGGCCGGGAAGAAGTCACCGTCGCGCATGCGCGGCAGCGTGCGCGTTCAGGACAGCGAGCGGCCCGGCCGAGAGAAAAGAAGGAGTCTTCTGAGCAAGCGCGACAATCGGGATTCTGGAGAAGAGCGGTGGCCGTAACCAGGGGAGACAAAGTCACAACAAAAAGGTAAGTGGGGATGAATTTTATCCTAAACGGTGGGAATTTGTTAATCAAGTATATTTACAAAAATGATCACTGTCAAATCATTAACTGATTTAACAGTGATCATTATGATGGGATAACCCCTTTAAATAAAAGCTAAATTTTACTTTTTTAGTTTGTATGGGTACCTTTAACTAGAGCTGCTGCCCTTCACTTCTAATGTTTGTGAAGCCCCAGAGGTCTGTATAACTATACCTTGGTGAGAAAAACCCTTAATGAGTGACAACCAAAATACAGTACATTTGTGTACTATACTGACATCTAGTGGCTGGACTACTTATCACAAGCAGATTTCTGAACAAATTATATGTTTTACTGGACATCTTTTTAATCATGTATAGAGGATTTATATTCTAGTTTTGTAGGGCAAAACATGTAATAATTGTATTAAAATGTAGAAGAAGAAATACATAATGATATAGGGGAGGTCTACATAAAAAAAGTCACACTGAAGGAGCTTTGAACATTTTGCCGCTGTACAACATCTGTAATGGAAGCACGGTGACATAGAACTAGCAATAGAAAAATAGGCTGCCAAAATGCACTCATTTTCACGGTTGTGGTTTTAGAAATGTTTTGTCTTTAAATATTTTGCAACAGTTAGAAAATATATTAAAAGAAAGAAAAAATATAAGTTTTTTCATAATTTGCAGTTTTGTCTTAAATATTTTTTTAAATATTATATCTATCATCTAAAGGCACAAAAGAAAGATGGAACGTGTCTCGTAAAAAATAATATCAAATATGTAGGTCCCTGAAAGAGAAGACGTCATCGGCGCAGGCGCACTGAGGGAGTGCTGAGGAGGCGAGCCTCCTTATCTCAGAGCGCCCTGCGCCGAATCAACACAGGCGCGCGATTTTTGAAATGCCGACAGGGCTGGCCGGAGGAGGAGATCGCGGCTGGCCCTGTCAATCAACAGAAGGAGGGGGCGGTTTTCTGCGGCTGCTACCAGCAATTAGACGCCCTACTTGCTGGTAGAAAGGTAATTAGCATATCATAAAAGTAAGTTTTTTGCTAAATCTACTGAACGAAAATTATTAATAACATAATGTATGGCAATATGGCAGGATAGGGATTAGAAGTACACAAGAAAAAAAAAAAAGTTTAGTGGGGTGACAGAAGCCCTTTAAAAAAACATGGGAGGCCACGGCTGCCCTCTTAAAGCCTGGTGTAGTGGCGACGTGTGTTGCTCGTATACTCGTCGTATGGCTAGAACAATTGGAGCACCATTTCGTTAATAAGGCTCCTCGGGAAGAGATCCTGGATAGTCTTCCCTTTCTCAGGAAGGCCAACTACTTTCTTGCTGATGCCGCTGCGGAGTCTGCCAGGCTATCTGCCCGCACCGCGGTCCTCTCAAACACTATCACAAGGGTTCTGTGGCCAAAAGCCTGGTCCGGTGATACCATCTAAAAAAACAGGCTAATATCCTTACCCTTTCACGGTCAATATGTGTTCGGGTCCGATCTGGATAAGATCCTCGAGAATGCTACAGACCGTAAGAGGGGGTTTCCAGAGGACAAATTTAAAACTAGGAGACAGTTTTTTCGGAGGCCCCAGCAAGATCCCAGGGCCGATAGGAGGGGCCACGAGGGGCGGGGCTTTACGAGAGGCGGGAGGGGAATTTTTTTTTCCCTCAATCCCAACAGGGGAGATCCCTCTCCTTCCGTCATCCCGGTTGGAGGAAGGCTCAGCTCCTTTCTAAGTTCTTGGGAGCAGATCATCAAAGATCCATATATAATAAGCATCGTAAGAAATGGCTACACTATAGAATTGGATTCCCTTCCTCCACAGAGGTTTGTTCTGATCAGGCTTCCCATGGCCCTCAAATGTCCCTTGTCCGAGGGCGTAAGAAACCTATTACGCCTAGGGGCGATAGAGAATGTCCCCAACAGGGAATTAGGGAGGGGCCACTACACCCCCATTTATTTCTGGTCCGGAAAGCGAACGGCAATTTTCGGACCATTATAAATTTAAAACCCCTTAACTAACATATAACTTACCACAATTTCAGGGTGGAGACTGTCAAGTCGGCGGTAAAACTCATCAAAAGAGGTGCTATGATGGCTACAATAGACCTCAGGGACGCATATTTTCATATCCCGATACAGGTTCTTTCCAGAAGATTCCTGAGGTTTGCGGTGGAGCAAGGGGGGATAGTTCATTACTTTCAGTTTAAGTGCCTCCCATTCGGCATATCATCTGCGCCCCGCATCTTTACCAAAGTTATGGCGGAGGTCGTGGCCTCCCTGAGCAAGGACGGGATAATAATTGTCCCTTACCTGGATGACCTGCTAATAATAGCGGAGACCTCGGATCTCCTTCACAGGCACATTCAGATGGTTCTCTCGCGCCTCCAGGACTTAGGCTGGCTATTCAACCGGGAGAAGTCCGATCTGCTTCCAAACCATCGGAAAGTATACCTAGGTATCCTCCTAGATTCTACTCTCCAGAAATTATTTTCTCCCCCCTCTAAAGGTCCGGAATTTGAAACTAAGAATCCTTCACTTCACAAAGCAACCCTGTTGCTCAATAAGACAGGCCATGGAGATGATGGGTCACCTCACCTCCTGCATCCCCGCGGTAGCCTAGGCTCAATTCCATATGAGACCCCCTTAAACAGTGGAACAGGTCTCAACTAACCCTGGACCAAAGGATGTCAATGTCCCAGGAGGTTAAAACTTCACTTGGTTGGTGGCTCAAGACCAAGAACCTGGAAACGGGAGTTCCTTGGAGGCAGGAGAAGGTGGTTTCTCTCACAACAGACGCCAGTTACCAAGGCTGGGGAGCTCTTACGGCTTCAGAAGCTTTTCTTCCAACTACAAGGAGCTTCGGGCAATATGTGAGGGCCTCAAGTCAATCCAGGTCCAAGTCAGGAATCGCCACGTCCTGGTCCATTCAGACAACTCCACAGCAGTGGCATTTATCCAACATCAGGGAGGAACAAGACACGGTCATCTCCAGAAGCTCTCAAACAAGATCTTCCTTTGGGCAGAAAGGAATCCAAAATCCCTGGTGGCAGTACATCTGAAGGGTTACCTAAATCTCCAGGCGGATTACCTCAGTCGGCGAAGTCTGGATCCACGCGAATGGTCCTTGTTCCAGTCAGCTTTCCAAAGAATCCGGGATCGGTGGGGGCATCCCGTCCTAGACCTGTTCGCCTCAGGGAAGAATCACAAGGTTCAGAATTACTTTTCTCTCATTCCAAGAGATCCATGTGTGGCAATAGACGCTTTCACTCAGGATTGGACGTCGGGTCTGGTCTACGCCTTCCCCCCGATACCAATGATTCCAAGGGTGCTCCAAAAGCTCCAATCCGAAAGGTGCAAGCTAATCCTGGTGGCCCCATTCTAGCCCAGAAGGGGCTGGTTCGGGCTCCTGAGGTCCCTCAGCCTGGACGATCCTATCCGGTTCCTCCCGGAGGAGAGCCTTCTGGCACAGGGTTCCATCTCTCACCCCAATTCCAACCTTTTCAAACTGGCCGCCTGGATTCTGAGCAATCCCTCCTGTTAGGATTAGGTCTGTCTGAAAGGGTGGTCGGTACTCTCTTACTTAGCAGAAAATCCAACACCTCTAAAGCATACCTCAAAGTCTGGAGGAAGTTCGCCTCCTGGGGCGGGGTTAGGTTTAATCAGTTTCCCCTGATATTCCTTTTATCCTGGAATTCCTCCAGGATGGGTTGGATTTGGGCCTCGCTTCTAACACACTGAGAGTCCAAGTGTCAGCCTTGGGAGCCCTATACAATACCAGCCTTTACGAGGTCCCCTGGGTGGCGAGATTTCTGAAGGCAGCAGATCGACTAAATCCCTGTATCAGGAATATAGTTGCACCCTGGAACCTGAACGGGTCTGTCGGCTGCACCATTTGAGCCCCTTCACTCATTATTCATTAAATGGCTCACGTTGAAAACTATTTTCTTAGTTGCCATATCCTCTGCGAAAGAGGGTCTGTGAGCTCCAGGCTCTGTCCATACAGTTGCCCTTCCTCAAAGTACTGGAAGATAAGCTCATTTTTAAGTTAGACCCTTGTTTTCTTCCCAAGGTGGTCTCTTCCTTTCATAGGTCACAAGATATAGTCATCCCATCTTTTTTTCCTAACCCTAAAGACAAGCAGGAATCTAGATTCCATAATTTAGATGTTAGGCGTACTATGCTTCATTATTTACACGCCACAGAAGAATGGCGTATTGAGAAAAATTTATTTGTCCAGTTTGCAGGCCCAAATAAAGGTAAAAAAGCAGCAAAAAGCTCTATATCCCGCTGGATTAGGTGTGCCATCTCCGAGGCCTATAAAGCCTCTGGTAAGGAGGCTCCTCCGTCCCTCAGAGCCCATTCAGTTAGATCGGTCTCTACTTCCTGGGCTGAGAGGGCCTCTGCATCGTTAGAACAAATTTGCAGAGCAGCCACTTGGAAGAGGGCTCACACCTTCACCAAACATTATAGGGTTGACGTATTTGCCAATGAGGACTTGGCCTTTGGACGCAAGGTCCTAGGTGCTGTAGTCCCCCTCTAAGTTACTTTGATAGTTCTCAGGTTGTGCTGTCATGGAGACGACAAAGAGACGGGAAATGAGTATTACACTCACCGGTAATCCAGTTTCCTGGAAGTCTCCATGACAGCACACATATTTCCCACCCTTGTTTTTGTCAATAGATTAAATTGACTAGTTATGTTTTACCCCTTGTCCTGGTATAATACACTGGTGATGAGGGGAGGGGGTGGGGTTTTTAACCTCTCTGTGTGTTTTTTCTTGTCCTATCAGAGGAAGGCAATCTCAGGTTGTGCTGTCATGGAGACTTCCAGGAAACCGGATTACTGGTGAGTGTAATATATATACACTCACCTAAAGAATTATTAGGAACACCTGTTCTATTTCTCATTAATGCAATTATCTAGTCAACCAATCACATGGCAGTTGCTTCAATGCATTTAGGGGGGTTCTCCTGGTCAAGACAATCTCCTGAACTCCAAACTGAATGTCAGAATGGGAAAGAAAGGTGATTTAAGCAATTTTGAGCGTGGCATGGTTGTTGGTGCCAGACGGGCCGGTCTGAGTATTTCACAATCTGCTCAGTTACTGGGATTTTCACGCACAACCATTTCTAGGGTTTACAAAGAATGGTGTGAAAAGGGAAAAACATCCAGTATGCGGCCGTCCTGTGGGCAAAAATGCCTTGTGGATGCTAGAGGTCAGAGTAGAATGGGCCGACTGATTCAAGCTGATAGAAGAGCAACGTTGACTGAAATAACCCCTCGTTACAACCGATGTATGCAGCAAAGCATTTGTGAAGCCACAACACGCACAACCTTGAGGCGGATGGGCTACAACAGCAGAAGACCCCACCGGGTACCACTCATCTCCACTACACACAGGAAAAAGAGGCTACAATTTGCACGAGCTCACCAAAATTGGACTGTTGAAGACTGGAAAAATGTTGCCTGGTCTGATGAGTCTCGATTTCTGTTGAGACATTCAAATGGTAGAGTCCGAATTTGGCGTAAACAGAATGAGAACATGTATCCATCCTCTGATGGCTACTTCCAGCAGGATAATGCACCATGTGACAAAGCTCCAATCATTTCAAATTGGTTTCTTGAACATGACAATGAGTTCACTGTACTAAAATGGCCCCCACAGTCACCAGATCTCAACCCAATAGAGCATCTATGGGATGTGGTGGAACGGGAGCTTCGTGCCCTGGATGTGCATCCCTCAAATCTCCATCAACTGCAAGATGCTATCCTATCAATATGGGCCAACATTTCTAAAGAATGATATCAGCACCTTGTTGAATCAATGCCACATAGAATTAGGGCAGTTCTGAAGGCAAAAGGGGGTCCAACACCGTATTAGTATGGTGTTCCTAATAATTCTTTAGGTGAGTGTGTATATATATTTATATATATATATATATATATATATATAAATATATATATAGTAATATAGGGAAGCAGGAGTACCAGTAGAATCGGAATCTAGGTGAGAGCAGTCAGAGAAAAGACACCGGCACAGCACCGGCCATCCTGCGCCTTTTAACCTGCTCCTGCCCCCTCCCCCCGGAAGGCCAGCGCATCTGAAACGCATATCTGGCCACATGTTCAAACTGAAAGTGCGTCATGTGGAACACACGCTCTGTCGGAAGTGCCGTACACTCGCGCTTTCTCCCTGTTTGGACCCCATGGATCCGGGCCGCATGCGGTGGAACGCAACACCCCCTCCTGGGGCTACTTCCTTTGATCCTTCAAAACTCCGGACATCACGTGGCCTTACTCCCCTGGAGGTGCACACACACACCTGCCACAAGAACCAAGTGGAAGCCCCGGACAACCACCGGCTCCTAGGGTCCTGCCAGCCCATCCTCTGGGCGATAGAACCCAGCAGGTATACTACCACCTAGTCCTCCAGAACATATCTGGGACTTCCAGACTACCTGTACTGACCTGAAAATAAAACTGCAGGTCTCCCACTCCAGGGACAGGAAACCACTGAGGTGGGAGAGAGGCTCCACCTTTTTATTCTGCAGGTTTCCTTTCCCGGGGGGCGGATCCCCTCTCTGTGGTGCTGTCATGGTTTGTGTTTACCTGTAAAATCCCTTTCTAGCTTAGTTCATTGGGGGACACAGAAGACCATGGGTATAGCTGCTGCCACTAGGAGGCGACTCTAAGCTGAAAGGTTTTTGCTCCTCCTCTTAGCTATAACCCTCCTGCAGAAACTGAGCTAATCAGTTTGTATGAAAGCAGTAGGAGCAGCCAAGAAAGAGAGCTGGAGATAGGTCAGGACCAAGAATAGGTGGGACCCATCAGGAAGATCCAGCAATGTACTTACTGGATGGGAGCTGTGACACACTCTGCCTATTGCTGGCATTCTCAGACTTCTTTTTTCCTTCTCATCACATGTTGTCACTGTTGATGACTCCAGGGAGTTTTTTCCTGTGACCCTGCTCCTCTGGTTTGACTTTCCTTCTGAGTATCCTGGCCCAAGGCAATATGTCCTCTCTGACAATCGCTGTTTGTTATGGTGACTGGCTTGTCTTCTTGCTTGTCCGTCTTGTGGATATTCTGTGCTGCTATCCACTTCTGAGGTTTCCCAAGCCCTGGCTTCCCTGGGCTATCCTTTCTTCTGCTCAGCCTGAAACTCTGTGTATGCAACACTCTCTCTGGTTGGTTACACATTCTTCCTGTCCTATTCAGGTTTTCCTGGGTATCATTCCCCCCGCATTTCTGGCCAGCCTTAGATTTATTCTGGTCTTTGTTCCCTCCCCAAGGTCCATGGTTTTCTCTGTCCCCCAGGGATACGAGCGAGAAAATAGTATTTTGTGCTTTCCTGTAAAATCTTTTTCTCGCTGAGTTCATTGGGGGACACAGCTCCCACCCAGTAAGTAAATTGCTGGATCTTCCTGATGGGTCCCACCTGTTCTTGGTTCTGACCCATCTCTCTTTCTTCATATTGTTTTTCTGTTGGCTTCTCCTACTGCTTTCATACAAACTGATTAGCTCAGTGTCTGCAGGAGGGTTATAGGTAAGAGGAGGAGCTAACACTTTTCATCTTAGTGTCACCTCCTAGTGGCAGCAGCTATACCCATGGTCTTCTGTGTCCCCTAATGAACTCAGCGAGAAAAGGATTTTACAGGTACGCACAAAAAAAAAAAATCTTATTTTAAATATGCCTCACGCCTCAATCCAAAGGGTCCTCTGGGCCTTCCCTCACTGTGAAGGGTCCAAACCTCTCCCCTCTTGAACAATGGCTCTAGTGCAGGGTAGTCAAACTTGCGGCCCTCCAGCTGTTGTAAAACTACAACTCCCAACATGCCCCAATATCTGTAGGCCATCCCAGCATGCTGGGTGGTGTAGTTTTGCAACAGCTCAAGGGCCGGAGGGTGGGCATCCCTGCTATAGGGTGTCTGGGCTTGATAGAGGTTACAGTTTTACAACAGCTGGAGGGCCACAAGTTTGACATTCCTGCTCTAGTGCTTTCCTGGATGGATAGATGGTAGAGGCTGGAGGACTGCACATAAAGTGACCATCCAGGGCAACTGCACAGTGAGGACTGAAATATCTATTCTTCAGTTATTATTATTATTAAAGTGCCATACATATAAAAAGGGGTATACATACATAATACAGACAATTGCATTAATCATAAACAAGACGAGTTACAAACTGGTACAGAAGGAGAGAGGGCTTACAATCTACATGGTATGGGAGGATACAGTAGGTGCGGGTGAAGTTGGTCATGGCGGTATAGAGACAGCAGGGTCACTGGTTGTAGGCTTGTCTGAAGAGGTGGGTTTTCAAGTTTCTTTTGAAGGATACCACTGTAGGCGAGTCTGATATGTTGGGGTAGCAAGTTCCAGAGTGTGGGCGATGTACGGGAAAAATCTAGGCAATTTTGGGAAGAGGTGATAAGAGGAGGTCTTGTGAGGATCGGAGATTGCGTGTGGGGATGTATCGGGAAAGTAGCTCTGAGATGTAGAGAGGGAACGGGTTGTGGACGGCATTGTATGTATTTTGAACTGAATTCGCTGGGCAATGGGGAACCAGTGAAGGGATTGGCAGAGGAGTAACAGGGTGGGAGGTGGATTAGTCGGGCAGCAGAGTTGAGGATAGATTGGAGGGGTGCAAAAGTGCTAGATGGATGGCCACAGAGGAGAATGTTGCAGTAGTCTAGGCAGGAGGAGATGAGGGCATGTACAAGCATTTTCGCTGATTCAAAGTTAAGGAAAGAGCGGATGCGGGAGATGTTTTTGAGTTGGAGGCAACTGGTATAACCATTGCCCTAGATAAGGGGGTCAGCAACCTCCAGTACTCCAGCTGTTGTGAAACTACAACTCCCAGCATTCTTGCTAAGCTTTTCTCAACTTCCACATAATTGAATGGAGCATGCTGGAGTGCCGAAGGATCTGATCTATGCCCTACAGTCCCTTTAAGGAAGAGTCATTTTTCTGACAATGCATACCCTTTAATTGTTTGATCGTCTGCTTTGCAAGCTTCCTAGAATGCCCCCCAAAAAGGAAGATTTAAATTTTTTTAGTTTTTTTCAAATCTATTGAAAAAAATAAAAATTGAATTGGGGACTCTTCTTCATACCCTCTGTAGCACAACCGCAGAAGCAGCAGTAATAGAGAACATTATACTGCAGAACTAAGCAGGTGAGAAGTAAATCCGGCAGTGAGGTTAGACAGTACATCACTTATAAACCAGCAGCAGTCTCTCAGGGTATGTTGATATTTTTTTTGTCATGGATTTTGGTGCAGATTCCACATCCAAACTTCCCACTGAAATGGACAGCATCAAAAAGCACATATGTATAAAAATCGCATCCAAAAAACAAGGAAACCTGAAGTAGATTCTGCATTAGCTTTTTTCCAGCACACAAACAACTCCTAAGGCTATTTTCACACTGCCGTTTTGGCTTTTCCGTTTGCGAGATCCGTTCAGGGCTCTTACAAACGGTTAAAAACAGATCAGTTTTGCCCTAATGCATTCTGAAGGGAAAAGGATCAGCTCAGAATGCATTAGTTGTCTCCGTTCTGCTTTGGAGGCGGACACCAAAACGCTGCTTGTAGCGTTTTGGTGTCCGTCTGGCAGAACTGAGCCAAACGAATCCATTCTGACACAATTTAAGTAAATGGTGACGGATCCGTTTTCTATGACACAATCTGGCACAATAGAAAACAGATCCATCCTCCATTGACTTTCAGTGGTGTTCAAGACGGATCAGTCCTGGCCATGTTAAAGACAATACAAACGGATCCGTTCTGAACGGATGTAGACGGTTGTATTATCTGAACAGATCCATGACTGATCCACACCAAACGCCAGTGTGAAAGTAGCCTTACATACCTTTATGGCAGGTTTACACTGCTCAACTATCAGGAATGAACATTACAAGTGCTCTTTTCCGATAATCGGCCCGGGTAACGTGCTGGCAATCACCCAATGAACGTGAAAATTATCTTTCATTGGGTGAAATTATCTTTCATGCAGTGCATTAAGCCATTGTTTCTGGGCAGTAGATTGTGAAGGTATTTTATAAAAATATTTCTTCTATTCTCTTCAATATATTTATTAATGATCTTGTAGAAGGCTTGCACAGTAAAATATCCATTTTTGCAGATGACACTAAACTGTGTAAAGTAATTAACACTGAAGAGGACAGTATACTACTACAGAGGGATCTGGATAGATTGGAGGCTTGGGCAGAGAAGTGGCAGTTGAGGTTTAACACTGACAAATGTAAAGTTATGCACATGGGAAGGAATAATGCAAGTCACCCGTACATACCAAATGGTAAAACACTCGGTAACACTGACATGGAAAAGGACCTAGGAATTTTAATAAACAGCAAACTAAGCTGCAAAAACCAGTGTCAGGCAGCTGCTGCCAAGGCCAATAAGATAATGGTTTGCATTAAACGGGGCATAGATGCCCATGATGAGAACATAGTTCTACCACTTTACAAATCACTAGTCAGACCACACATGGAGTACTGTGTACAGTTCTGGGCTCCTGTGAACAAGGCAGACATAGCAGAGCTGGAGAGGGTCCAGAGGAGGGCAACTAAAGTAATAACTGGAATGGGGCAACTACAGTACCCTGAAAGATCATCAACATTTGGGTTTTCACTTTAGAAAAAAAGAACTCTGGGGAGATCTAATTACTATGTATAAATATATCAGGGGTTAGTACAGAGATCTATCCCATCATCTATTTATCCCCAGGACTGTGACGAGGGGACATCCTCTGCGTCTGGAGGAAAGAAGGTTTGTACACAAACATAGAAGAGGATTCTTGACGGTAAGAGCAGTGAGACTATGGATCTCTCTGCCTGAGGAGGTGGTGATGGTGAGTTCACTAAAAGAGTTCAAGAGGGACCTGGGTGTATTTCTGGCGTGTAATAATATTACAAGCTATAGCTACTAGAGAGGGGTCGTTGATCCAGGGAGTTGTCCTGATTGCCTGATTGGAGTCAGGAAGGAATTTTTCTCTCCTTAAGTGGGGAAAATTGGCTTCTAGATCATTTTTTTTTTGCCTTCCTCTGGATCAAATTGCAGGATAACAGGCCGAACTGGATGGACAAATGTCTTTTTTCGGCCTTATATACTATGTTACATGTATGGGGAAAGAAAAGGAGCCGTTACTTTTTAACAGATGTTAATCACACACTCACAACAAATATTTGTGCCTGGGAAAGGGCTCCAATAGTTGGCAATCTCAAGGTGTTCAGCCCATGTTTCTCTTCAATTGGCCTAGGATGTTATGCTTTATTTGGGAGTTTAGTGCTCATGGATACATGTAGTCAGACTATGGTCTAGGGCAGTCATGCTCAACCTGCGGCCCTCCAGCTGTTGCAAAACTACAACTCCCAGCATGCCCAAACAGCCTACAGCTATCAGTCTACAGCAGGGCATTGTGGGATTTGTAGTTTTACAACAACTGGAGGGCCGCAGGTTGAGCATGCCTGGTCTAGGGGTTTTAGGGTTTCATCCACTGGGACCTTTGAGTAGACTTTCTCCACAATGATGCATCTGTGCCCAGTCTTTATCCCCTTTTTCTTTCTTCTTCCAGCTGAGAGACTACAGCACACTGAAATAGGCTATAATCTCCAGGAAATAAAGGCTCAGAAGGGTCTCCCATCAACATAGAACTACAAACATTCTGTTAGATAAGCATGAGTACAGATGAGGGGCACTCTAACCCCAGCATGAGTGCTGTTAACCTATTTGTGCACCTCTTGTGCTCATGTCATGATTTTCTGTGACAACCTGACATGGAAATAAAGACTAAGAACAAAAAACACTTCCATTTAGTTCCATGTTTATTACAACAGGAACCTCATCACCATACGACGGGACAATGAGGTTACAGATAAGGTATGTACAAAGCATAAGCTTGTTAAAAGTACTGGAGGTAAGTGTAAAACAGCCGTGTCTGTCTTATTGGTCCTTCCATTCCTTTGGAGTAACTTTACCGACTGGAGACAGGTTCCAGCAAATTCCAGTCTGTGTTATCACCTAAAATAGGAACATACATAAAGTCATCAAGTACACATAGCACCTCTTCCTCTGCAGGATCAAACGCTAGGATCATCATGTAATGATGTCTTCGGATATAACGGGTTACTACATACTCAGAATAATAGGCAGACAGAAGGTACAAAGTACAGCACAACATTATGATCGCTGGTGAGGCAGAATTCAATGAAAGGCAGGGATTCCCAGATTACAGGTTTCCAAGTGATCCCAAGAGATGACATATGCTTCATGCAGCTTATCACATTCATACAGGAAAAACTATCTAAACTTGTGACCCTTAAATGGTTATATTTCAGAGATACTAATCCAGGGATCAGCAACCTTCGGCAATGCAGCTGTGGTGAAACTACAACTCCCAGCATGCAAACTTGCTTGGCTGCTCTTGGAACTCCCATAGAAGTCAATGGAGCATGCTGGGAGTTGTAGTTTCACCACAGCTGGAGTGCCGGAGGTTGCTGATCTCTGCACTAATCTATGGTTGCAGTGGTGCTGTCTGGCAGCACATAGAGCTCATCTTCTATCGACACAAAGCAAGCACTCGAAGGTCACATTTATTAGTCCTCTGCCAATATTCTGGCATGAAGAGTTGAACATTTCTGTGCAAGCCCCTACTTGCGCAAACTGCCATTTTTTGGTTGACTTGCAGCCTACCCGCCACTTTTCAAAAACTAGGCAGCACTGGATGGTGCAAGGCCAGGCCTAGCCAGCACATTAGTATTTACGCTAAAACACAGGCATTAATCATACCTGAAACCTACGCCAGCTCCTAGCCGGTGTGCATTTCAGTTCTGGCACACAGGTCTCAACAATTGTGGTGTCTAATGCCAGCAAGCCAGAGTATAAGACGCCGGTATTAAGAAATGTCCATTACAATGGATAATGTACGTTCTTGGCAGTAAAGAGGTGAAATTAAATGGGTTGCCCATCTGGACAACTTATGGCATATCCACAGGATATGTATCTCTTTATTCACTTTAATAGGACATGTGAAAACATGGTAAGCGCAAAGGGCTATTTTCGCATGTCCTATTGAAATAGAGTCGTCCATGCGCGGCTACCCCTCCATTCCTGGTGGCACCTGCTGGGGTTTCCGTTTTTAAGATGGGAGTGGGTCTCCTGGATTAGAGAATATTGGGCATGGTGCCTGCTGCTCATACCAGCTGAACACCGAGCTCCCTGCTCAGCCGTTTGGGCTCCTGTATTTAGGATGCTAATGCTATGGGATGTAATGTCATTCAGCAGCTTTAGCTCTGATCCTGAAGACTGGCTCCGTGCAGAAGAACGGCAGTGTGGTACAGTACCAGCAAAGTGTATGGGAATAGACAATTCTCATGGACACTAAGGATTTGTTCTGAATAGAAACGGACCTGCTGTGCGGATTTCCAAACCCACAGTATGTCAATTATGTCTGCAGTTGGTCTGAGCAATTGAAGTGAAGGCTTACATTGGAGCCACATAGATGACCAGGGATGGAAAGGAGATCTCCACTCCTGCTATACAGTGCGAAAAGGCTTCAAGGTGGAACCTACAGGAAGCTACATAAGGACAAGGTCACGCGTGCCGCTATTTTTTACTGCGGCCAGTTGTCACAATGGAGTGTTTTTTTGTTTTTTTTTAATAAGCATGTGCTTGCTTCTCAGGGTCCATCGCCTAAGGCTACTTTCACACCTGCGTTCAGTGCGTATCCGTCTTGTATCTGCACAGACGGATCCGCACCTATAATGCAAACGCTTGTATCCGTTCAGTACGGATCCGTCTGCATAACTCAGTCAAAAAAAAAAGTCTAAGTCTACGTGTTAGTCAAACGGATCCGTCCTGACTTACATTGAAAGTCAATGGGGGATGGATCAGTTTACAATTGCACCATATTTGTCAATGTAAACGGATCCGTCCCCATTGACTCACATTGTAAGTCAGGACGGATCCGTTTGGCTCTGCATCGTCAGACGGTCACCAAAACGCTGCATGCTGCATTTTAGTAACAGTAAAAAAAATGCAACGGAGACCAAACTGATGCATTGTGAACGGATCCTTATCTATTCAGAATGCATTGGGGCTGAACTGATCAGTTTGGGGCCACTTGTGAGAGCCTTGTAACGGATCTCACAGGCGGACCCAGAAACGGCAGTGTGAAAGTAGACTAAGTTGTGTATTTCACATCAACCTTGAATACAGAGAGCTATGAAAAAGGCTGATAGGAAAAAGTAGATGAACCTGGTCATTTCCGAGGGGACATTCTCCATCGTACACAAGCCTGTCACTGTGAACTGGATGGCATTGGTCATCCCCGCCAGTACAATGACATGTGAATGTGGTGCAGGGGGGTTTCATTCCTGGGCAACCACCCACATCTCCTAATACTTACATATCCCCAGATAGAGACGCAGAACAGGGCTCCAGATGCCAGGATGAGGTTTCCATACTTGTCATGAAAGTTAGGAACAGCTTTGTGATGCGTCTGCCTGGAGATGGACCTCTGCACGCCGCGGGCTATAAGACAAAGTGAACCTGTCATCAGTACCGCACCCCAACCCATTCATCTATCCCCCAGAGCATGCGTGGTCCAGATATATACAGGCACATGTACATCATAGGAAAGCTCTACTCAGAATACGGGTGAGGAGATGATGTGTGGCTTTTCTGTGTGGCATCTGCATGGGTGAACATGCTCGGTTAGCGGATTTTATGGGCGTGGTTCTGCCGTGGTTTGCCGTTTCCACTGCCGTAGTTTATGCTGGTTGAATGAGCTAATCCATGTGGTTTTTTTCATGTCACACAACTCAATTTAGCAAATGAAAATAAAAATTCAACAAGGGTCTTTTTCCAATTTAAAGAGGTGGTGTACCCATGGGTAATGTCTACACATGAGGGGAGGGGGGGGGGGGGTTGCCACCCTGTTTTAAAGTGCCAAATCCTTTTAAAGTGTCGTCTCCTAAAAAATATATATATATATATATATATATATATATATATATATTAATTTTTTTTTTTTTTATGTCCTATGCAGTGAACGCCGTAAAAGAAAAACTGCACAATTCACCTTTTGTTTTTAGTCACCTTGATCCCTCAAAAAATAGGATCGGACTGTTCTATTATGGGCCGGACATTCCAGAAAACGAGGAAGACTTTTTAATGGTATTGAAACCGAATAAAAATTTTGGTATAGAAAACCCTAGTTCAGCAACTGTGCTAAATCGTGATATGATCGGTGCAAAACGTTCAAAGTAGCCGACAGACTCCCTTCAAGTGGAATTCTGTGCAGAAAATGCTTCAAAATCCATATAAAAATAATGCTGTATGAACGTAACCCAAGGGTTCAAGATGAGCTTTCTACCAACCTAGCTTTGAGGAGGGGTAGATGAGGCAGGAGAGAAGCAGAGCACACATCCCCTGTGACAACCCAGAGTCTGCAGCTGATGACAATTCAATGTCACCAGTAAGCCAGGGGCCACAAAGATACCACCGGGGGCCACATTACCTACAGGTCAGTAACACACGTCAAGTATGACCACCCTGCACACAAGAGAAGGAGGTGCTGTCCACAGCTACCAATCAGATTTCAGCTTTTATTTTATTAAAGCAAATCAAAAAATGAAAGCAGCATTCAGATTGGTTGCCATGGACAACACCTCTAATTCTCCTCGGCACCGTGGCCACAACGGTAATGGAAGGGCGTATGGGGCACCAAGGTGACCCGGGCTGACACAGGTCACAGCCACCTACCGCTAGATGAGTAGGAGACAGGATATAACCGGGGGGGGGTCAGGAAGCTGAACACACAGTATAAACATAACCTATACATTAACGTACAGACTGCTGCAGACATGACACGGAACTAACCCGGCACGTCAGACCCGTATCACGGAGACAACACCGTGACCATATACATGAGGGAGCCAGGACTGCACTGCAGACAGCGCCGCCCTCAGCGTGAGCCTAGGAGCCACCGACGGCAACTTACCGGCCAGAGACAGGGCGGACCTCGCCAAAGGAAACATGCCTCTACCTCTCTGCTGTACCCTTGAAGCTAATGAAGGAAAACAAAATGTCCGATCAGGATATCCTGGCGTGAACACGCCCCCCTCCTGACGTCACCGCTCAGTAGCGCGTGCCGCCTGAGCGCAATGCATGCCGGTACTTGTAGTCCTCTGTCACTTTCTGATGTTTAAAGGGAACCTGTTACCAAAAAATCGCCTATTAAGCTGTTCAGAGTACCTTATAGTGCTACATAGTTGTGTCCTATAGCACTTTTTCGTCCTTTTCCTGCATTTATCGTCACTGAGAAATCAATGTTTTAATCAGCCGCTGCCCCGTGTTTCAAGTGAGGCTTGAAGTCAAGGGGGCAGCGGCCTAGGCGTCTCCAATCCTGCTCTCCCCGCCTCGCGCCGCCTTGATTGACACACCGCATCTCAGTGCCGGGACCGCGCTCTCAGCCCGCATGCGCAGTAAAGGGCTGCTGTAGCGCGATTCCAGCTCCGGCTCGTACACTCAGCCGGCTTCAGTCTCACTACTGCGCATGCGCCCGCCAGCCTTACATACTCGCGCCCGGCATCTTCTCTTCCTGCGCGAGTATGTAAGGCTGGCGGGCGCATGCGCAGTAGTGAGACTGAAGCCGGCTGAGTGTACGAGCCGGAGCCGGGATCGCGCTACAGCAGCCCTTTACTGCGCATGCGGGCTGAGAGCGCGGTCCCGGCACTGAGATGCGGCGTGTCAATCAAGGCGGCGGGAGGCGGGGAGAGCAGGATTGGAGACGCCTAGGTCGCTGCCCCCTTGACTTCAAGCCTGACTTGAAACACGGGGCAGCGGCTGATTAAAACATCGATTTCTCAGTGACGATACATGCAGGAAAAGGACAAAAAAGTGCAATAGGACACAACTATGTAGCACTATAAGGTACTCTGAACAGCTTAATAGGCGATTTTTTGGTGACAGGTTCCCTTTAAGGGTTAGTCTGTGTAGTTGGGGCACATAATGTTACTATATAGCAGTGTACACTGCGTGCAGAATTATTAGGCAAATGAGTATTTTGACCACATCATCCTCTTTATGCATGTTGTCTTACTCCAAGCTTTATAGGCTCGAAAGCCTACTACCAATTAAGCATATTAGGTGATGTGCATCTCTGTAATGAGAAGGGGTGTGGTCTAATGACATCAACACCCTATATCAGGTGTGCATAATTATTAGGCAACTTCCTTTCCTTTGGCAAAATGGGTCAAAAGAAGGACTTGACAGGCTCAGAAAAGTCAAAAATAGTGAGATATCTTGCAGAGGGATGCAGCACTCTTAAAATTGCAAAGCTTCTGAAGCGTGATCATCGAACAATCAAGCGTTTCATTCAAAATAGTCAACAGGGTCGCAAGAAGCGTGTGGAAAAACCAAGGCGCAAAATAACTGCCCATGAACTGAGAAAAGTCAAGCGTGCAGCTGCCAAGATGCCACTTGCCACCAGTTTGGCCATATTTCAGAGCTGCAACATCACTGGAGTGCCCAAAAGCACAAGGTGTGCAATACTCAGAGACATAGCCAAGGTAAGAAAGGCTGAAAGACGACCACCACTGAACAAGACACACAAGCTGAAACGTCAAGACTGGGCCAAGAAGTATCTCAAGACTGATTTTTCTAAGGTTTTATGGACTGATGAAAGGAGAGTGAGTCTTGATGGGCCAGATGGATGGGCCCGTGGCTGGATTGGTAAAGGGCAGAGAGCTCCAGTCCGACTCAGACGCCAGCAAGGTGGAGGTGGAGTACTGGTTTGGGCTGGTATCATCAAAGATGAGCTTGTGGGGCCTTTTCGGGTTGAGGATGGAGTCAAGCTCAACTCCCAGTCCTACTGCCAGTTTCTGGAAGACACCTTCTTCAAGCAGTGGTACAGGAAGAAGTCTGCATCCTTCAAGAAAAACATGATTTTCATGCAGGACAATGCTCCATCACACGCGTCCAAGTACTCCACAGCGTGGCTGGCAAGAAAGGGTATAAAAGAAGAAAATCTAATGACATGGCCTCCTTGTTCACCTGATCTGAACCCCATTGAGAACCTGTGGTCCATCATCAAATGTGAGATTTACAAGGAGGGAAAACAGTACACCTCTCTGAACAGTGTCTGGGAGGCTGTGGTTGCTGCTGCACGCAATGTTGATGGTGAACAGATCAAAACACTGACAGAATTCATGGGTGGCAGGCTTTTGAGTGTCCTTGCAAAGAAAGGTGGCTATATTGGTCACTGATTAGTTTTTGTTTTGTTTTTGAATGTCAGAAATGTATATTTGTGAATGTTGAGATGTTATATTGGTTTCACTGGTAAAAATAAATAATTGAAATGGGTATATATTTGTTTTTTGTTAAGTTGCCTAATAATTATGCACAGTAATAGTCACCTGCACACACAGATATCCCCCTAAAATAGCTAAAACTAAAAACAAACTAAAAACTACTTCCAAAAATATTCAGCTTTGATATTAATGAGTTTTTTGGGTTCATTGAGAACATGGTTGTTGTTCAATAATAAAATTAATCCTCAAAAATACAACTTGCCTAATAATTCTGCACTCCCTGTATATCCAGAGCTATGTATGGCCTACAGATGGTCACTACTTACAACCTCTGCACACAACTCTGCCTGTTCCAAAGACAGTATGCAACAATCTCCTCCTCTTCTTCTGTATGAGGTGTAAGGCCTCTTGGTTACCACTGGGAGCCCAGGGCTGGGATGACGGCTAGGCGCCTACCTAGGGCGCCACCTTGCTACCCATAAGGGAGGCGTAATCATGGCCACATTTGAGGTCTCTCAACCTCATAGGCCTCAGGACGCTAGGCCTGAAGCCCATGTGGCATAGAACAGCACAAAAGGTTGCAATTACAGCACCGCAGCCTCCTGTGCCGGGTCTTTCCTATTCACGTTATCACAAGAGACACGGCACAGGAGGGTTGATGTCATAGGGACCATCTGCACCGGGATGTGGCAACACAGGCCACTGATTATACTGTGGCCTGCATCATAAAAGGCAGCGGAGAACGGAATTGAATTATAAATATATATATTTTTTTTTCATTTTAACAGTAAATGTAAGCACTACTGGGGACACCAAGGAAGGGTGGGGAATTATATATACCTGGCACTACAGGGGGGATATTTTATATATATATATGCATATATTCGGGTACTATGGGGGGAGGCATTATATATATATATATATATATATATGTATATACACTCACCTAAAGAATTATTAGGAACACCATACTAATACAGTGTTGGACCCCCTTTTGCCTTCAGAACTGCCTTAATTCTACGTGGCATTGATTCAACAATGTGCTGATAGCATTCTTTAGAAATGTTGGCCCATATTGATAGGATAGCATCTTGCCGTGGATGGAGATTTGAGGGATGCACATCCAGGGCACAAAGCTCCCGTTCCACCACATCCCAAAGATGCTCTATTGGGTTGAGATCTGGTGACTGTGGGGGCCATTTTAGTACAGTGAACTCATTGTCATGTTCAAGAAACCAATTTGAAATTATTCGAGCTTTGTGACATGGTGCATTATCCTGCTGGAAGTAGCCATCAGAGGATGGATACATGTTCTCATTCTGTTTACGCCAAATTCGGACTCTACCATTTGAATGTCTCAACAGAAATCGAGACTCATCAGACCAGGCAACATTTTTCCAGTCTTCAACAGTCCAATTTTGGTGAGCTCGTGCAAATTGTAGCCTCTTTTTCCTATTTGTAGTGGAGATGAGTGGTACCCGGTGGGGTCTTCTGCTGTTGTAGCCCATCCGCCTCAAGGTTGTGCGTGTTGTGGCTTCACAAATGCTTTGCTGCATACCTCGGTTGTAACGAGTGGTTATTTCAGTCAACGTTGCTCTTCTGTCAGCTTGAATCAGTCGGCCCATTCTCCTCTGAACTCTAGCATCCACAAGGCATTTTTGCCCACAGGACTGCCGCATACTGGATGTTTTTCCCTTTTCACACCATTCTTTGTAAATAAGATTGTGAAATACTCAGACCGGCCTGTCTGGCACCAACAACCATGCCACGCTCAAAATTGCTTAGATCACCTTTCTTTCCCATTCTTACATTCAGTTTGGAGTTCAGGAGATTGTCTTGACCAGGACCACCCCCCTAAATGCATTGAAGCAACTGCCATGTGATTGGTTGACTAGATAATTGCATTAATGAGAAATAGAACAGATGTTCCTAATAATTCTTTAGGTGAGTGTATATATATATATATATATATATATATATACAGTATGTATATTATATATATATATTGACACTACAGGGGGTATAGAGGAGCATTATATACTAGCACAACGGGGGGCATCATATATATACTGGCAATACAGGGGGCATAGAGAAGAATATACTGGCTCTACGTGGGGCATTATATACAGTGCCTTGAAAAAGTGTTCATACTCCTTGAACTTAAATGTATTTTATTGGGTTTTTAAGTGATAGATCAACACAAAGTTGCAAGTATGTATGAAGTGAAAAGAAAATGATACGTGGATTTCAAACTTTTTTATAAAATCTGAAAAGTGTGCCGTGCATTTGTATTCATCTCCCCTGAGTCAATACTTTGTAGGATCATCTTTAGTTGCAATTACACCTACAAGCCTTTTGGGGTATGTCTCTACCAGCTTTGCACATCTAGGGGCGGACATTTGTGCCCATTCCTCTTTGCAAAATAACTCAAGCTCAGTCAGATTGGATGGAGAGCGTCTGTGAACAGCATACTTCTTTCATTTTCAGATGTTGGATTGAACAGTGCTCTGTGAGATGTTCAGAGTTTCGGATATTTTTTATAACGTAACCTTGCTTTACACTTCTCTACAACTTTATCCTTGACCTGTACAGTGTGTTCCTTGGTTTTCATGATGCTGTTTGACCACTAATGTTGACTAAAAACCTCTGAGACCTTCACAGATAAATTACACAAAGGTGGCTATTTACTAATTAGGTGACTTCTGAAGGCAATTGGTCACACTGGACTTTATTTATGGGAATCAAAGTACAGGGGGCTGAATACAAATGCACACCACACTTTTCAGATTTTTATTTATTAAAAATGTTCTTCATTTTTAGCACCACCCCCACCCCAAATTGTGCTAAACCCTACAGAGAATGGGAAGTAGCACCGTTATATGAACAGCACCGCCCCCACCCCTGGTTGTGCCCAACCCTATAGAGAGTGGGAAGGAGCACCATTATATGAACAGCACCACTCCCTCGTGGCACTGAACCTTACAGGTGGCAGGAAGGTAGCACCGTTATATGAACAGCACCACCCCCACCCACAATTGTGCCAAACCCTACAGAGAGTGGGAAGGAGCACCATTATATCAACAGCATCACGCCCGCCCTCTCGTGGCACTAAACCTTACAGGGGGCAGAAAGAAAGCATTGTTATATGAATAGCACCACTCCTACTCCCTCGTGGCACTAAACCTTACAGGGGGCAGGAAGGAAGCACCGTTATATGAACAGTACCACCCCCGGGTGTGCCAAACCCTACAGAGAGTGGGAAGGAGCACTGTTATATTAACAGCACTACTCCTACCCCCTCGTGTCACTAAACTTTACAGGGGCAGGAAGGAAGCACTGTTATATGAACAGACCCACCCCCACCCCGATTGTGCCAAACTCTATAGAGAGTGGGAAGGAGCACCATCATATTAACAGCACCACTCCCTTGTAGCACTGAACCTTGAGATACACAAGGGAGATGGTGAGTTGAAAGGGGTTCAACTGACCAAGGGAAATGGAGAAACGTACGAAAGCGCCAATCCCAGCTGAGAGTAGGTGGTACAGTAGTACAAAATAAAGGGAAGATTAGAACAGACAGACAATGGTCACTTCCAGCAACAACAGCAGCAGGAGATTAAAAACACGAGCTTAAAAACAAGAGATAAAAGCATGAGATAAAATGGATGGGAAACATCCAGTGAGGCACTTACTTCACTGGGGGGTCGTCAGCAGGATAAGCACATGACACCTGTGACGGATCCCCCCTGGCCAGGATCGTGTGAAGAATCACAGTGAATGATGGCAGCGAGGCACAGCGCTTCTGATCAAATCACCTTTAATGTACAATATATGGCTCAACGCGTTTCGGGGATCAAGGTTTCCCCTTCATCAGGAGAAAGTAAAATACAGTGGTACTGTTGGCATGTCAGGCCTATAAATACACAGATCAATTACCTGGTAATTTACAAATTTGGCGCGATGATGTCCGAAACCGGAAGTGGTGGAGTGTCATTTCCGGACGGTGGAACGCAAACTGGAGTGACCATACGAGGATGGTAATGGTAAAGTGAGGTATAATCAAGTTAGGGTATAGTCTGATGGCATGTGAATTTCCCTAGTGGAGCGCTTGTGGTGGAATGCGCGGGATATGGGGACGTGACAGAGGACAAATTCTGTAGCGGAGGGATGGAGCGATCCGATGTACAAACCCGATTCCAAAAAAGTTGGGGCACTAAACAAATTGTGAATAAAAACTGAATGCAATGATGTGGAGATGGCAAATGTCAATATTTTATTTGTAATAGAACGTAGATGACAGATCAAACGTTTAATCCGAGTAAATGTATCATTTTAAAGGAAAAATACGTTGATTCCAATTTTCACGGTGTCAACAAATCCCCAAAAAGTTGGGACAAGTAGCAATAAGAGGCTGGAAAAAGTAAATTTGAGCATAACGAAGAGCTGGAAGACCAATTAACACTAATTAGGTCAATTGGCAACATGATTGGGTATAAAAAGAGCTTCTCAGAGTGGCAGTGTCTCTCAGAAGCCAAGATGGGTAGAGGATCACCAATTCCCACAATGTTGCGCAGAAAGATAGTGGAGCAATATCAGAAAGGTGTTACCCAGCGAAAAATTGCAAAGACTTTGCATCTATCATAATCAACTGTGCATAACATCATCCGAAGATTCAGAGAATCTGGAACAATCTCTGTGCGTAAGGGTCAAGGCCGTAAAACCATACTGGATGCCCGTGATCTCCGGGCCCTTAAACGACACTGCACCACAAACAGGAATGCTACTGTAAAGGAAATCACAGAATGGGCTCAGGAATACTTCCAGAAACCATTGTCAGTGAACACAATCCACCGTGCCATCCGCCGTTGCCAGCTGAAACTCTACAGTGCAAAGAAGAAGCCATTTCTAAGCAAGATCCACAAGCTCAGGCGTTTTCACTGGGCCAGGGATCATTTAAAATGGAGTGTGGCAAAATGGAAGACTGTTCTGTGGTCAGACGAGTCACGATTCAAAGTTCTTTTTGGAAATCTGGGACGCCATGTCATCCGGACCAAAGAGGACAAGGACAACCCAAGTTGTTATCAGCGCTCAGTTCAGAAGCCTGCATCTCTGATAGTATGGGGTTGCATGAGTGCGTGTGGCATGGGCAGCTTGCATGTCTGGAAAGGCACCATCAATGCAGAAAAATATATTCAGGTTCTAGAACAACATATGCTCCCATCCAGACGTCATCTCTTTCAGGGAAGACCCTGCATTTTTCAACAAGATAATGCCAGACCACATTCTGCATCAATCACAACATCATGGCTGCGTAGGAGAAGGATCCGGGTACTGAAATGGCCAGTCTGCAGTCCAGATCTTTCACCTATAGAGAACATTTAGCGCATCATAAAGAGGAAGGTGCAACAAAGAAGGCCCAAGACGATTGAACAGTTAGAGGCCTGTATTAGACAAGAATGGGAGAGCATTCCTATTTCTAAACTTGAGAAACTGGTCTCCTCGGTCCCCAGACGTCTGTTGAGTGTTGTAAGAAGAAGGGGAGATGCCACACAGTGGTGAAAATGGCCTTGTCCCAACTTTTTTGGGATTTGTTGACACCATGAAATTCTGATTCAACATATTTTTCCCTTAAAATGGTACATTTTCTCAGTTTAAACTTTTGTTCCGTGATTTATGTTCTATTCTGAATAAAATATTAGAAGTTGGCACCTCTACATCATTACATTCAGTTTTTATTCACGATTTGTATAGTGTCCCAACTTTTTTGGAATCCGGTTTGTACTTCCTCCCCATGGAACGCTTGGTGGAACGCAGGTTGGGTGGGCAGGGCTTACTGACGACTCTGTACGCATGTCTCTAGCCGGCAACATGGAGAGGACGGTGGGTGTGTGAGGCATTGTGTCACGGCTGTATGTGAGCAACAAGAGCATACACAGTTAATAGAGCTACTGACCGGACCCAAACTAGGGAGGATAAAGGGTGACCCCTGTCAGACCCTAAGAGCTCTCCCTATGCTGCTAAAGCACATGCCCGGATCCAAATGGTGGAACGGGGCATGCCCACGTACCTAAGACTGATGACCACTGTAACCCCTACAATAGTGGAAGGGGCACGGCCACCGGTGCCCTGCTCAGTATATGGAGGGAACCGTGGCCGCCTCAGATCCAGTCAGAAAATAAACAGGTTCACAACAATGTCTGCACACTTAGCTGAAGGGGCTGCAGCCGCAGAGAAGACGGATCCAAAGACAGCTGGCAATATCCGGAGTGCTTGCTGCAGCAGAACACAGGTCCAGTGAAATGAAAGCTAACAAGTGAAGATACTCAAGCAAGAGCTACAACTCAAATGAGAACTATAATCCACAGCCTAGAAAGGAGGAGGGGTGATTTAAAGGCAGGGAAATCAAACGCAGGAGGAACAGCTGGGAGGGCTCCTCCAAGCTCTAGTAGTGACATCATCACAGGGGTGGAGAAACAGAGCTGTGAGAACGTCTCAAAACTCTGGTAGTGACAGTACCCCCCCATCTACGGGTGGACTCCGGACACCCAGGACCCACCTTCTCAGGATGAGCCCTATGAAATGCCCTGATGAGGCGAGTGGCTTTAATGTCCGACACCGGAACCCACATCCTCTCCTCAGGACCATAACCCTTCCAATGAACGAGGTACTGAAGAGAACCGCGGACAATGCGAGAGTCCACAATTCTGGAAACCTCAAACTCCAGATTGCCATCAACCAAAATCGGAGGAGGAGGCAAAGAGGAGGGTACCGTGGGCTGGACATATGGTTTTAAGAGAGATCTGTGAAATACATTATGTATCTTCTAAACCCGTGGAAGATCAAGACGGAAGGCAACAGGATTGATGACTGACAAGATTTTATAAGGCCCAATAAACTTGGGACCAAATTTCCAGGAGGGAACCTTCAGTTTAATATTTCTTGTAGACAACCACACCAGATCACCCACATTCAGGTCCGGACCAGGCACACGTCTCTTATCAGCCACACGCTTATACTTCTCACTCATCTTTCTAAGATTACTCTGAATCTTTTGCCAAATGGTAGACAAAGACGAGGAAAATCTCTCCTCCTCAGGTAAACCAGAAAGAGCCACTCCCGAGAATGTCCCAAACTGCGGATGGAACCCATATGCACCAAAGAATGGTGACTTATCAGAAGATTCCTGACAACGGTTGTTCAGAGCAAACTCAGCAAGAGGGAGAAATGAACACCAATCCTCCTGGTTCTCTGCCACAAAACAGCGCAAATATGTCTCCAGATTCTGATTGAGGCGCTCAGTCTGACCATTCGACTGCGGGTGAAAAGCAGAAGAGAAGGACAGCCGAACCCCCAGGCGAGAACAGAAAGCCTTCCAGAACCTGGACACAAACTGCGTGCCTCTATCGGAAACAATATCAGAGGGAATGCCGTGCAATTTAACAATATGGTCGACAAAAGCTTGCGCCAACGTTTTAGCATTGGGTAAACCAGGGAAAGGTACGAAATGAGCCATCTTGCTAAAACGGTCCACCACCACCAGGATCACCGACTTCCCTGAGGAACGAGGAAGATCCGTGATAAAGTCCATGGACAGGTGTGTCCAAGGACGGGAAGGTATGGGTAACGGGAGAAGGGAACCTGAAGGCCGTGAACGAGGGACCTTAGCGCGAGCGCACGTCTCACAAGCAGCCACAAAACCCTCCACCGACTTACGAAGAGCCGGCCACCAAAATCTCCGAGCAATGAGATCTACCGTGGCTCTACTCCCGGGGTGACCAGCAAGAACAGTATCATGATGCTCCTTGAAGAGTTTGTGACGTAGCTCAGGAGGCACAAACAACTTCCCAGAAGGACAACGGGCAGGTGCCTCAGTCTGGGCAGCCTGGACCTCGGCCTCCAAATCGGAATATAGAGCAGAAACAACTACCCCCTCCACCAAAATGGGACCCGGGTCCTCGGAGTTTCCTCCTCCCGGAAAACAGCGAGAGAGAGCATCAGCCTTCACATTTTTGATCCCAGGGCGGAATGTAACGACAAAATTGAATCTGGAGAAGAACAGAGACCATCTGGCCTGTCTCGGATTCATACGCCTGGCCGACTCCAAGTATGCCAGATTCTTATGGTCGGTAAAAACGGTGATAGGGTGCCTGGCCCCCTCCAACCAATGGCGCCATTCCTCGAAAGCCAACTTGATGGCCAACAACTCCCTATCTCCCACATCATAGTTTCTCTCTGCCGGGGAGAGTTTTTTAGAGAAAAAGGCACAGGGTCGCCATTTGGCAGGAGAAGGGCCCTGGGACAAAACCGCACCCACACCCACCTCGGAAGCATCCACCTCAACAATAAAAGGTAAGGAAACATCGGGATGCACCAAGACGGGAGCAGACGCAAAACTCTCTTTAATCTTAGAAAAAGCTGCAAGCGCCTCCTCCGACCAAGAGGAAAAATCCGCCCCCTTTTTTGTCATGTCAGTAAGAGGTTTGACAACAGAGGAATAATTCAAAATGAACTTTCTGTAATAGTTCGCAAAACCCAGAAAGCGCATCAATGCCTTCTGATTCTCAGGAAGCTCCCACTCAAGTACAGCACGGACCTTCTCCGGATCCATGCGAAAACCAGAAGCAGAGAGGAGAAAACCCAGAAATTGAATCTCCGATACCATAAAAAGACATTTCTCCAGCTTGGCGTACAATTTATTTTCCCGCAGAATCTGCAGAACCTGAAAAAGATGAACCTGATGGGTCTGAACATCAGGGGAAAAAATCAAAATATCATCAAGATACACCAATACAAATTTCCCCATTAAATGGTAGAAAATACTATTAACAAAATGCTGAAAGACGGCCGGAGCATTCATCAGGCCGAAAGGCATAACGAGATTCTCGAAATGCCCGTTAGGAGTATTAAAGGCCGTTTTCCATTCATCCCCCTCTCTGACCCTGACCAGGTTGTACGCGCCTCTCAAATCCAATTTGGAAAAAACCTTGGCCCCAACAATTTGGTTGAAGAGGTCCGGGATCAGAGGAAGGGGATAGGGATCGCGAATCGTGATACGGTTCAGCTCCCTAAAATCTAGGCAAGGTCTCAGAGAGCCATCTTTTTTTTGTAACAAAAAAAAAACTCGCGGCAACAGGTGATTTTGAGGGACGAATATGCCCCTTATCGAGACTCTCGGAGATATAGGTTCGCATTGCGATTCTTTCCGGTTGTGAGAGATTGTAGAGGCGTGGTTTTGGCAGCTTGGCGCCGGGAATGAGGTTAATGGGACAGTCAAACTCCCGGTGAGGAGGTAGCTCCTGAACACCGCTCTCGAAAAACACGTCCGAGAAATCAGAGAGAAATGATGGCACAGTTTTAGTAGACACCTCTGCAAAAGTCGCTGTGAGACAATTTTCTCTACAAAAGTCACTCCACTCATTTATTTGCCTTCCTTGCCAATCAATAGTGGGGTTATGTCTAGTGAGCCAGGGTAACCCTAAAACTAGAGGAGAAGGCAATCCGTTAAGGACAAAACAAGATATATCCTCCACATGAGTGTCACCTACAGCTAGCCGGATATTGTGAACAATGCCCTTCAGGGATCTCTGTGAGAGTGGAGCAGAGTCAATAGCAAAAACAGGTATATCCTTTTCTAATGTGCAAACCTGAAAACCATGCATGGCTACAAATTGAGTGTTAATAAGATTGACGGGCGCTCCACTATCGACAAAAATCTCACAAGAAATGACTTTGCTCTCTAGCGCCACCCTGGCAGACAGGAGAAAACGGGAACTGCAGGTCAGAGGAAAAGCATCAATTCCTACATCAACTTTGCCCAAAGTAGCAGATGAAGCAGAATTTGATGATTTACCTTTTGAGGTTTTTCTCTTATTATAGCTCTTAGTACAGTTCAAGAATCTCCTAGACGGACAAACATTTGCCAAATGAGCTATGCCCCCACAACAAAAACACACCATACTCTGAGGACTAAATCCTCTTTTATCAGGGGCAAGTCGACCTAGCTGCATGGGCTCCTCCTCAGAGGGGAGCGAGACAGGATGAGGCCCCTGCACACTGAATGAGTCCGCACCACTGCCCCTAGACTGACAATGGCTGGACAGAGAGGTCTCGTTTCTTTCTCTTAGACGCCTGTCAAGGCGTACTGCCAATGACATGGCAGACTCTAAGGACGTTGGTCTCTCATGGAAAGCAAACGCATCTTTCAATCTCTCTGAGAGACCATGACAGAACTGACTCCGGAGTGCAGCATCATTCCAACCTGAATCAGCTGTCCATCTCCGAAATTCAGAACAATAAAGCTCCGCAGACAGTTTGTTCTGGCATAAAACACGTAAGTTAGATTCGGCCAGAGCAACACGATCCGGGTCATCATATATCTGCCCCAGGGCCACAAAAAATCTTTCCACGGATCAAAGGGAGGGATCCCCTGATGGCAGCGAAAAAGCCCAAGTCTGAGCATTACCCCTGAGCAGGGAGATGACAATCCTCACCCTCTGCTCCTCCTTACCAGAGGAGTGGGGACACAAGCAAAAATGGAGTTTGCATGCCTCTCTGAAGCGAACAAAATTCTCACTGCCCCCGGAGAACGTTTCCGGAAGTGAGACCTTTGGCTCGCAACAGACTCCATGAGCCGGAGCAGAGCCCAATGCTTGAAGCTGAGACATAGATTGACGGAGATCCGCTACTTCCAAAGAAAGACCCTGCATGCGGTCAACCAGGCCAGAAAGCGGATCCATGTCAAAAAGGACGGTTTTGGTGGATTATAATGTCACGGCTGTATGTGAGCAACAAGAGCATACACAGTTAATAGAGCTACTGACCGGACCCAAACTAGGGAGGATAAAGGGTGACCCCTGTCAGACCCTCAAAGCTCTCCCTATGCTGCTAAAGCACATGCCCGGATCCAAATGGTGGAACGGGGCATTCCCACGTACCTAAGACTGATGACCACTGTAACCCCTACAATAGTGGAAGGGGCACGGCCACCGGTGCCCTGCTCAGTATATGGAGGGAACCGTGGTCGCCTCAGATCCAGTCAGAAAATAAACAGGTTCACAACAATGTCTGCACACTTAGCTGAAGGGGCTGCAGCCGCAGAGAAGACGGATCCAAAGACAGCTGGCAATATCCGGAGTGCTTGCTGCAGCAGAACACAGGTCCAATGAAATGAAAGCTAACAAGTGAAGATACTCAAGCAAGAGCTACAACTCAAATGTGAACTATAATCCACAGCCTAGAAAGGAGGAGGGGTGATTTAAAGGCAGGGAAATCAAACGCAGGAGGAACAGCTGGGAGGGCTCCTCCAAGCTCTAGTAGTGACATCATCACAGGGGTGGAGAAACAGAGCTGTGAGAACGTCTCAAAACTCTGGTAGTGACACATTGCCTGTGTGGTCATGTGATATTGGTCACATGACCGGGGTCATGCTTTTGGCTAGGAAGTGGTGCCGAGTAAACTTACTGGAAGCTGATAGGTGAATCAGGTAATTGGTATAGATCAAAATGATAGGTATATAGATACATAAGTTCAAGTATACACATAGCGAGGGATAAACTACCTGATATGAAAACCTGATATACAAATAGAATGAACAATAGAATAGACTAGAATAGAAAAATAAAAAATAAATAAATATATAATATATAGAAAAAATAAATAAATAAATATATATATATATATATATATATATATATATATATATATAAAACAATAAAGAAACGGATAACAAACCAGGCAGTATTCCATTCCCAGTTTGACCAGCAGCAATTATATAAATAGAATTACCGTCCCTTTATGGGACACGAGATTGAACCCCCTTGGCCCACGACCATTCTAATTTACACTCTTTTTAAGACATTCACCCCTATTAGCCTCTCTCCTCCCCCCAACAGTGTATATATACAGTATATATATATTTTTTTTTACACTGTAGATCTAGAATATGGAGTGTGAAATATGTTGTTTGTCAAACACGGATAGAGTTAGATGTACATCTAATTATTCCACAATTATTCCATATATACTCCATATATACTCCATACAGTCAGATGTATATCTAATTATTCTAATACAAATACTCTACATTTTGATGTACGAAACTGAGGAATCTATCTGATTAACTCATTTAATTGACCTAGGAAGTAATCCAATTCATTGCTAGTATCGTTTATATGTACCGTATACGTATTGATCTATATTATAATCTATCTAGTATGAATATATTTACATTCTTTTTTTTTTTACTTCATCCTTATTCTTTACCAATTATGCCTTCCCATCAAGTTTTTGATGTAGTCAACTGATTGATGGTCAATAGATGTTTAATTGACAATTGATGTTTAATTGACAATTGATGTTTAATTGACAATTGATGATCAATTATTCATTATTAAGTGATTCACATCATTGCTAGTGTTTTTCACTTATGGTTATATTACCACTGATTCATCTATTTATTTATTATAATCTATTGAGAGTACTATCTTTTAATATATATATATTTATATATATTTTAATATATATATTTTTTATTTATCATATGTGTATTTTTTCTATATATATATATTTTTTTTCTATTATTTTTTTATTCATCATTCTTTATTGTTTTATATATATATATATATTTTTTTTTATATGTATATATTATATATTTTTTTATTTTTCTATTCTTGGCTATTCTATTGTTCATTCTATTTGTATATCAGGTTTTCATATCAGGTAGTTTATCCCTCCCTATGTGTATACTTGACCTTATGTATCTATATACCTATCATTTTGATGTATACCAATTACCTGTTGCTATCAACAGCATGCACAATGATTCACCTATCAGCTTCCAGTAAGTTTACTCGGCACCACTTCCTAGCCAAAAGCATGACCCCGGTCATGTGACCAATATCACATGACCACACAGGCAATGCCTCACACACCCACCGTCCTCTCCGTGTTGCCGGCTAGAGACACGCGTACGGAGTCGTCAGTAAGCCCTGCCCACCCAACCTGCGTTCCACCAAGCGTTCCACGGGGAGGAAGTACATCGGATCGCTCCATCCCTCCGCTACAGAATTTGTCCTCTGTCACGTCCCCATATCCCGCGCATTCCACCACAAGCGCTCCACTAGGGAAATTCACATGCCATCAGACTATACCCTAACTTGATTATACCTCACTTTACTATTACCATCCTCGTATGGTCACTCCAGTTTGCGTTCCACCGTCCGGAAATGACACTCCACCACTTCCGGTTTCGGACATCATCGCGCCAAATTTGTAAATTACCAGGTAATTGATCTGTGTATTTATAGGCCTGACATGCCAACAGTACCACTGTATTTTACTTGCTCCTGATGAAGGGGAAACCTTGATCCCCGAAACGCGTTGAGCCATATATTGTACATTAAAGGTGATTTGATCAGAAGCGCTGTGCCTCGCTGCCATCATTCACTGTGATTCTACACACGATCCTGGCCAGGGGGGATCCGTCACAGGTGTCATGTGCTTATCCTGCTGACGACCCCCAGTGAAGTAAGTGCCTCACTGGATGTTTCCCATCCATTTTATCCCATGCTTTTATCTCTTGTTTTTAAGCTCGTGTTTTTAATCTCCTGCTGCTGTTGTTGCTGGAAGTGACCATTGTCTGTCTGTTCTAATCTTCCCTTTATTTTGTACTACTGTACCACCGGGACAGTACATTCTCCACCTACTCTCAGCTGGGATTGGCGCTTTCGTACGTTTCTCCATTTCCCTTGGTCAGTTGAACCCCTTTCAACTCACCTTCTCCCTTGTGTATCTCATTTTTGCATAGAGTGCCTTCATTGGACACTTCTTTAGCTGCCTTCCTTGCGCTACTCGGACCTACTGTACCACTCTGTAGCACCACTGTCGGCGCCAACTTTCACACACTCTGGGGATTTTTCCAGATCCTTGAGTGGTTGAATTAACTTCCTTTTTTTCCCTTTTTTTTTCTTCCTATACCACTGAACCTTACAGGGGAGCAAGAAGGAACCACTGTTATATGAACAGCAACACTCCTACCCCCTCGTGCCACTAAACCTCACAGGGGGCAGGAAGGAAGCACTGTTAGGCCTCTTTCACACGGGCGTCATGTTTTTGGCCCGGATAAGATGCGGGTGCGTCGTGGGAAAATGTGAGATTTTTCCGCGCGAGTGCAAAACATTTTAATGCAATTTGCACGCGCGTGAGAAAAATCGGCATGTTTGGTACCCAAACCTGAACTTCTTCACAGAAGTTCGGGTTTGGGTTAGGTGTTGTGTAGATTGTATTATTTTCCCGTATAACATGGTTATAAGGGAAAATAATAGCATTCTTAATACAGAATGCATAGTACAATAGGGCTGGAGGGGTTAAAAAAATAAAATAAAAAATTTAACTCACCTTAATCCACTTGTTCGAACAGCCCGGCTTCTCTTCTGTCTTCATCTTTGCTGTGCACAGGTAAAGGACCTTTGATGACGTCACTGCACTCATCACATGGTCCATCACATGATCCATCACCATGGTAATGGATCGTGTGATAGACCATGTGATGAGCGCAGTGATGTCACCAGAGGTCCCTTTCCTGTGCACAGCAAAGATGAAGACAGAAGAGAAGCCGGGCTGCGCGAACAAGTGGATTAACCACTTAGGGACTTAGGGCGTATCGGTACGCCCTGTTTCCCGAGTCCATAAGGACTCAGGGCGTACCGGTACGTCCTAACTTTAAACAGACATTGCGGCGCGGCGGGGGTTTGCGGCTTTTACCTGCGGTTGCGGCGGCGGTGCCATCGCGTCCCCATGCGGCTGTAGGGGAGACCCGATGGCATGGAAGGCAGTGCGATGCCTAATGAAGGCATCGCGCTGCCTTCCGGTGAAGAGCCTGTGAGATCCAGCCCCCTGGATCTCACAGGCCGGAAGCTGTATGAGTAATACACACAGTATTACTCATACACTGCGTGCAGAATTATTAGGCAAATGAGTATTTTGACCACATCATCCTCTTTATGCATGTTGTCTTACTCCAAGCTGTATAGGCTCGAAAGCCTACTACCAATTAAGCATATTAGGTGATGTGCATCTCTGTTATGAGAAGGGGTGTGGTCTAATGACATCAACACCCTATATTAGGTGTGCATAATTATTAGGCAACTTCCTTTCCTTTGGCAAAATGGGTCAAAAGAAGGACTTGACAGGCTCAGAAAAGTCAAAAATAGTGAGATATCTTGCAGAGGGATGCAGCACTCTTAAAATTGCAAAGCTTCTGAAGCGTGATCATCGAACAATCAAGCGTTTCATTCAAAATAGTCAACAGGGTCGCAAGAAGCGTGTGGAAAAACCAAGGCGCAAAATAACTGCCCATGAACTGAGAAAAGTCAAGCGTGCAGCTGCCAAGATGCCACTTGCCACCAGTTTGGCCATATTTCAGAGCTGCAACATCACTGGAGTGACCAAAAGCACAAGGTGTGCAATACTCAGAGACATGGCCAAGGTAAGAAAGGCTGAAAGACGACCACCACTGAACAAGACACACAAGCTGAAACGTCAAGACTGGGCCAAGAAATATCTCAAGACTGATTTTTCTAAGGTTTTATGGACTGATGAAATGAGAGTGAGTCTTGATGGGCCAGATGGATGGGCCCGTGGCTGGATTGGTAAAGGGCAGAGAGCTCCAGTCCGACTCAGACGCCAGCAAGGTGGAGGTGGAGTACTGGTTTGGGCTGGTATCATCAAAGATGAGCTTGTGGGGCCTTTTCGGGTTGAGGATGGAGTCAAGCTCAACTCCCAGTCCTACTGCCAGTTTCTGGAAGACACCTTCTTCAAGCAGTGGTACAGGAAGAAGTCTGCATCCTTCAAGAAAAACATGATTTTCATGCAGGACAATGCTCCATCACACGCGTCCAAGTACTCCACAGCGTGGCTGGCAAGAAAGGGTATAAAAGAAGAAAATCTAATGACATGGCCTCCTTGTTCACCTGATCTGAACCCCATTGAGAACCTGTGGTCCATCATCAAATGTGAGATTTACAAGGAGGGAAAACAGTACACCTCTCTGAACAGTGTCTGGGAGGCTGTGGTTGCTGCTGCACGCAATGTTGATGGTGAACAGATCAAAACACTGACAGAATCCATGGATTGCAGGCTTTTGAGTGTCCTTGCAAAGAAAGGTGGCTATATTGGTCACTGATTTGTTTTTGCTTTGTTTTTGAATATCAGAAATGTATATTTGTGAATGTTGAGATGTTATATTGGTTTCACTGGTAAAAATAAATAATTGAAATGGGTATATATTAGTTTTTTGTTAAGTTGCCTAATTATTATGCACAGTAATAGTCACCTGCACACACAGATATCCCCCTAAAATAGCTAAAACTAAAAACAAACTAAAAACTACTTCCAAAAATGTTCAGCTTTGATATTAATGAGTTTTTTGGGTTCATTGAGAACATGGTTGTTGTTCAATAATAAAATTAATCCTCAAAAATACAACTTGCCTAATAATTCTGCACTCCCTGTACAGCCAATGCATTCCAATACAGAAGTATTGGAATGCATTGTAAAGGATTAGACCCCCAAAAGTTCAAGTCCCAAAGTGGGACAAAAAATAAAGTGAAAAAAAAGTTGAAAAATAAAGTTTTCCCCCCAAAAAAATTAAAAGTTTCAAGTAAAAATAAACAAAAATGTAATTTTCCCCAAATAAAGTAAAAAAAAAATTGGTAAAGAATAGGGGGGAAAAAAAGTATACATATTAGGTATCACCGCGTCCGTATCGACCGGCTCTATAAACATATCACATGACCTAACCCCTCAGATGAACACCGTAAAAAATAAAAACCGTGCTAAATAAACAATTTTTTTGTCACCTTACATCACAAAAAGTACAACAGCAAGCGATCCAAAAGGTGTTTGCCCACCAAAATAGTACCAATCTAACCGTCACCTCATCCCGCAAAAAATTAGCCCCTACCTGAGACAATCGCCCCAAAAAAAAGCTGTTATTGTGTAAAACTTACATAAATAAAAAAAAAGTATACATATTTGGTATCGCCGCGTTCGTATCGACCGGCTCTATAAAAATATCACATGACCTAACACTTCAGATGAACACCGTAAAAAAAAACTGTGCTAAATAAACAGTTTTTTTGTCACCTTACATCACAAAAAGTGTAATAGCAAGCGATCAAAAAGTTATATGCACCCCAAAATAGTGCCAATCAAACCATCATCTCATCCCGCAAAAATTGAGACCCTACCAAAGATAATCGCCCAAAAACTGAAAAAACTATGGCTCTCAGATTATGGAGACACTAAAACATGATTTTTTTTTTGTTTAAAAAATGATATTATTGTGTAAAACTTACATAAATAAAAAAAATGTATACATATTAGGTATCGCCGCGTCCGTATCGACCGGCTCTATAAAAATATCACATGACCTAACCCCTCAGATGAACGCCGTAAAAAATTTAAAATAAAAACTGTGCTAAATAAACAATTTTTTGTCACCTTACATCACAAAAAGTGTAATAGCAAGCGATCAAAATATCACACGCACCCCAAAATAGTGCCAATAAAACCGTCATCTCATCCTGCAAAAATCATACCCTACCCAAGGTAATCGTCCAAAAACTGAAAAAATTATGGCTCTCAGACTATGGAAACACTAAAACATGATTTTTTTTGCTTCAAAACTTATGTAAAACTTACATAAATAAAAAAAAAGTATACATATTAGGTATAGCCGCATCCGTGACAACCTGGTCTATAAAAATATCACATGATCTAACCTGTCAGATGAATGTTGTAAATAACAAAAAATAAAAACGGTGCCAAAACAGCTATTTCTTGTTATCTTGCCTCACAAAAAGTGTAATATAGAGCAACCAAAAATCATATGTACCCTAAACTAGTACCAACAATACTGCTACCCTATCCCGTAGTTTCTAAAATGGGTCCACTTTTTTGGAGTTTCTACATTGAGTTTGGTTTGGCTGTTAACCCTTGCTTTGTAAAAGTAAAAGAAAATATTAAAATGGAAAATCTGCCAAAAAAGTGAAATTTTGAAATTGTATCTCTATTTTCCATGAAATCTTGTGGAACACCTAAAGGGTTAACAACGTTTGTAAAATTTGTTTTGAATACCTTGAGGGGTGTAGTTTCTTAGATGGGCTCACTTTTATGGAGTTCCTACTCTAGGGGTGCATCAGGGGGGCTTCAAATGGGACATGGTGTAAAAAAAAACAGTCCAGCAAAACCTGCCTTCCAAAAACCATATGGCATTCCTTTCCTTCTGCACCCTGCCGTGTGCCCGTACAGCGGTTTACGACCACAAATGGGGTGTTTCTGTAAACTACAGAATCAGGGCCATAAATATTGTGTTTGGTTTGGCTGTTAACCCTTGCTTTGTAACTGGAAAAAAATTCTTAAAATGGCTAATTAGCCAAAAAAGTGAAATTTTGAAATTGTATCTCTATTTTCCATTAATTCTTGGGTTAACAAAGTTTCTAAAATCAGTTTTGAATACCTTGAGGGGTGTAGTTTATAGAATGGGGTGTTTTTTTTGGGTGGTTTCTATTATGTAAGCCTCGCAAAGTGACTTCAGACCTGAACTGGTCCCTAAAAATTGGGTTTTTGAAAATTTCTGAAAGATTTCAAGATTTGCTTCTAAACTTCTAAGCCTTGTTACATCCCCAAAAAATAAAATATTCCCAAAATGATCCAAACATGAAGTAGACATATGGGAAATGTAAAGTAATAACTATTTTTGGAGGTATTACTATGTATTATAGAAGCAGAGAAATTGAAACTTGGAAATTTGCAATTTTTTACAAATTTTTGGTAAATTTGGTATTTTTTTATAAATAAAAATTATTTTTTTTTACTTCATTTTACCAGTGTCATGAAGTACAATATGTGATGAAAAAACTGTCTCAGAATGGCCTGGATAAGTCAAAGCTTTTAAAGTTATCAGCACTTAAAGTGACACTGGTCAGATTTGCAAAAAATGGCCAAGTCCTTAAGGTGAAATAGGGCTGAGTCCTTAAGGGGTTAAGGTGAGTTAAATTATATATATTTTTTTGACCCCTCCAGCCCTATTGTACTATTCATTCTGTATTAAAAATGCTATTCCCTTACGTCCTACCAGCAGCACAGATGGGGTTAACTGCCCCCTGTGGACTGGTAGGACCGGCAGAATTTTTTATGAGCCCAAAGAATAACCAATGAACAAACTCCAGCTCCCCTAAAGGGAGGGGTTCGCCCCCCAGCCCACCGTGTTTTTTTCTGTCCTTTGGACAGGTGGACTGGCGAGTTCCTCTCCCTCTCTGGGAAATTGGAGACTCTTTTTACTCTATTTGAGTTCATTTTTTTGTCTCCTCTTTTTAGCAAAGGCATTGCTGGGCGCTTATATGATGCGCTTTATTTTATTTTTCCCCTCAGTGAACTTGCTTGTGCTAGCGATACCTGGGGGTATGCTTTGCCTCAACGATGCTACGCTCCCCTCCTGTGATGCGAGTCTGCGGCGCTCCGTTGCCGGCGTGGCATGGGTGCCGCCATGACCGGCTGCGGCGTCACTTCCCGTCTCTTGCTCCTGGCCGACGGCGTCTTCTGTAAACAAACTGGAAGCCGCCGGCCGGTTTTCTTCCAGCACAGCTGGAGGAGGGGTGTGTTTTTTCTCTTCTTACCACTGTATATAGTTCTAAAACAGATATCGGTGCAGTGAAGTTTCTGGGGGAGGGTTGCTACAGGAAATCCCTCTCCTGGGGGGAGCTTCCCCTATTTAAGCTCCCTAATCTCTTCAGTCTGTCTCTGGTTGCACTGCTTTAACAAGCTAGCTCCAGAGTCTCCTTGTGCTCGGCTGAGAGTTTCTGCTATTTTCTGAATTTCTTCAGCTTCTAATATTTTTCAAGTGCCTGTCTTTACTCCTCTGGTTCGTGCCTTTAATTAGTGTGTGAAAATCCCTTTGGACTTTAGGGATGTTTTAATCTTTTCTTTCGTTTCACCTATGGCTTCTCCTAGAGAGTCAGACTAGCAGTGGAAGTCTGCGGCCAAGAGGAAACACCTGGCCTGTTATGACTGCAACACGCCTTTAGACGATAGTTGCCCCTATTCCAGGTGCGACAGTTGCCGTTCCGGCACCGCTACGGAACCTACGATGCAGGTCATGTACCAGTGGGCAAAGACGTACGTGGATGACTCCATCAAAGGGGTCGTACGGCTACTGAATGAGAGGCTACCAGGCCCCTCCCAGACTCCGATGGAAGTTGCCGCCCCTACGGACAGACCCATGCCCCTCTCTGTGGGGTCATCTTCCTCGGATGAGGAAGAATCAACTTCGTGTTTTTTCCCACCCGAAAAAACACAGAAGTTATTGAAGTCCATCAGGTCGGGGGACCATGATGTTGACATAGGGGAGTCTTCTGATCCCATCTGTCGGACTCAGCGGGTCTTTAAGGCGGATGAGACCCTTCTTTCTGTGATGCGCACAGAATGGAAAAAAACGGAGAAAGGTCCAGTCCTCACCCGAAGGTTTAAACTGATGTTTCCGATGGCTAAACCCTTAGTGGAATCATGGGGTTCCATTCCTAAGGTGGACATGGCTATAGCCAAATTGTCCAGGCGCACTCTGGTTCCTGCGGACGACGGGTCTAGTCTGCAGGATCCTCTAGATATTAGGGCAGAGTGCACTCTGAAAAGGAGCTACTCGGCGGCCGCAGCCTCGGCCTCAACTTCTATCGCAGCCACGGAGGTCACTTCCTTCCTACGTTCTAGGCTGAACCAGATACAGACCGATGTCGACCAGAGTGTCTCCCGGGATGACATCCTGGCCGCGTTTAAATCCGTCAATCTGGCCATGGATTTCATATGTGATACGTCCCAGTTACAGCTGAAGTTGGCAGCCAAGACAATGGCTCTGGTATCAGCTGCCAGGAGACCTCTATGGCTAAAGCCCTGGAATGTGGAAAACGCCTCAAAAAATAATCTCTGTGGGCTCCCCTTCGAACCGGACCGCTTATTCGGTTCGGAACTAGACACCATCATGGAAGGTCTCTCCGACAAAAAAGGGAAGAGTCTCCCCCAACAGCCCTTTCGGGCCCGGGGCAGACAAGATCGCGAAGGCAGATCCGGACAGCAGGCTAGACGTAGAGATTGGGGGGGGGGGGGGGGCAGTCTAGAAGATTTTCGAGACGCTCCCGTAAACCCACCAAGGAGGCAAAACCCTCCTGACTATGGGCCTCTCAGAGGCTCTTGGTTAAACCCTGCTACCCCTGTCGTTACGCCTCTGGATTTTCCCGTACCCCTCCCTCAGCTCCCTGTAGGGGGTCGTCTTTCTCTTTTCAAGCACGTATGGGCCCAGGAAATCTCAGATCCCTGGGTCCAAAGCATAGTAGCTACTGGCTATCTAATAGATCTCGTTTCTCTCCCCCCAGAAAGATTTGTCGCCACTCGAAGTTTTCTGCCGGCCAGACAGAAGATCCTAGAGTCCTATATTCAGGACTACATTTCCAAGGGAGCCCTAGAGGAGGTACCGGCAGGGGAGAGGGGTCTATGGGTTTATTCTCCAGTATTCCAAGAATTCAGGAGATCTCCGGATGATCATAGATTTGAGATTCCTCAATCGATTCGTAAGGAGAACCAGGTTCCGGATGGAAACCATAAAGTCAGTCAGCCACCTCCTCAGCCCTGGGGACGTTATGGCTACTCTGGACCTCAAAGACGCTTACCTCCACATCCCGATCCACCCCTCCTCTCGGAAATTTCTCAGGATCGCGGTCCAAATTTCAGGAGTGCGCAGGCATTTTCAATTTGCCGCCCTCCCCTTTGGAATCTCATCTGCCCCCCTTATCTTCACCAAGGTGGTAGTATCGGTGGTGGCAGCTCTGAGACTCCAGGGACTGACCATTGTTCCTTACCTGGACGATTGGCTTCTTCTAGCCTCTTCGGTCCCATTACTTACTCATCTTCTTCATGTCACAATTTCCTTTCTGCTCCGCCTAGGCTGGATCATCAACTGGCAGAAGTCGAATGTGAGCCCTTCGACTTCTATCCATTATTTAGGATTCATAGTCGACTCTCTGTAGATGTCCCTCCAGTTGACGCCAGAAAGAGGAGCGCGGATTCAGGACCTGGCAAGGTCCCTTTCCGTCCCACGACGAGTCTCCATCCGGACTCTCATGAAGATGTTGGGGCTCATGTCAGCGGTTGCGGATGCAGTCCCTTGGGCTTTATGGCACCTCCGGCCTCTTCAATCGGAGGTCTTAGACAAATGGAATGGCAGCCCTGTGGGGCTAGATTCCCTGTGCTCCCTGTCCAACCAAACCCAGAATTCCCTCAGATGGTGGTTCCATCTACCAGCAGGGAAGTCTCTGATCCAACCAGTTTGAAAACAGACGCGTCTCTTGTAGGCTGGGGCGCCCATTTAGACGGATCCCCAGTCCGGGGATCTTGGTCTCCTCAGGAGCGGCATCTTTCTTCGAATCTCCGCGAGATGCGTGCTATCCGGCTAGCCCTCCTTCACTTCGCCCCTCAGATTCGGGGCAAAGCAGTGAAAGTCCAGTCAGACAACATGACTGCCGTGCTTTACATAAACAAGCAGGGAGGCACAAGATCCTTACCCCTTTTTTCAGAGATTGGGGTAATTCTGCGGTGGGCAGAGCTGAACCTATCCCATCTATCTGCCACTCACATCCGAGGCTCCCTCAACATCATTGCGGATCGCCTAAGTCGCGGCTTACCGACCATGGAGTGGTCACTGCATCCAGAGATCTTCAGGCAGCTAGTCCTCAGATGGGGTATGCCAGAGGTGGATCTCATGGCAACCAGGTTCAACGCCAAGGTGCAGAGGTTCTGTTCCCTATACAGGGAGGACAACCCCCTGGCGATAGACGCTCTGACGATACCGTGGAGGTTCAGGCTGGCTTACATCTTCCCTCCCTTTTCCATGATTAGGGTATTGATGAAAATCCGTCAGGATCAGGCCTCGGTAATAGCCATCATACCATTTTGGCCCAGGAGATCCTGGTTTACCCAGCTCATTCAGATGAGTCGGGGACAATATTGGAGACTCCCCCCAGAGCAGACCCTGGTGTCGTGGGACACTCATCTCTGCCCAGATCTGCACAGATTCAACCTGACAGCCTGGAGTTTGATCAGTCCCTTCCCAGAGTGGATGGGCTCTCTGAGTCGGTCCTGAGAACCCTGTCGCATTCCAGAGCAGAGTCTACCAAGAAGGCCTACTCCCGGATCATGAGGATCTTCACATCATGGTGTAGTTCCAACCAGGTGGCGTCTGCAGATCTGCCCCTCTCTGCGATCTTACAGTTCCTCCAGGATGGGTTAGACAGAGGTCTCTCCCCATCTACCCTGAAGGTTCAAGTTTTTGCCATCTCGGCCTGTCTCAACAGACCATATTCTCTGGACCCGCTCATCAAACGCTTCCTTAAGGGAGCAGAAAGATTGAAGCCTACAATACTGAAACCCGTTCCCCAATGGGACTTGTCAGTAGTTCTTAAGGGGGTTAGCATCTCCCCCCTTTGACCCCTTGGAGGAGGCAAGCTTTAAGTTTTTAACTCTTAAAGTGTTTTTTCTTCTGGCTATAACCTCAGCCAAAAGAATTTCTGAGCTGCAAGCTTTCTCCGCTTTACATCCATACATCATTTTTTTACAGGACAGAGTCCTTCTGAAATTTCTACCTTATTTTAGACCTAAGGTTCCAACTTTTCAAAATATTAACCAGGTAATTTCTCTACCTGTATTATTCTCCACCTCCTCCTCTGATGTTCCAGTTAGACATCTACTGGACATCTCGAGATGCCTCCAGATCTATGTGGATAGATCCAGAGAATTCAGGATAGATGAGAACCTCTTCATCCTGTTTGCCGGTAAGTCTAAAGGCCGTAAAGCGTCTAAAACTACTATTAGTCGCTGGGTCAAGGAAGCCATTAGGGAAGCTTTCACCTCCCAATCCTTAGATCCTCCGGAGTTTGTTAGGACCCATTCTACTAGGGCCGTAGCTACATCTGTTGCGGAGAGAAGCCTTCTCCCCTTAGAGTTGATGTGTAAGGCGGCTTCCTGGAGCTCTGAATCAACCTTCATCTCTCATTATAGAATAGATGCTAAGGTGGCAGAGTTTTCGGCCTTTGGGCAGACAGTTCTTACTTCTGCCAGGCATGAGGACCCTCCCTAGGGGATTGTTCTTGCTATCTCCCCATCTGTGCTGCTGGTAGGACGTAAGGGAATCGTTAATTTCTAACGATAATTTGTTTTCCCTTAGTCCTAACAGCAGCACACAAATTTTCCCACCCTAAGTATTTTTCTTGTTAGAGACACGGTGGGCTGGGGGGCGAACCCCTCCCTTTAGGGGAGCTGGAGTTTGTTCATTGGTTATTCTTTGGGCTCAATAAAAATTCTGCCGGTCCTACCAGTCCACGGGGGGCAGTTAACCCCATCTGTGCTGCTGTTAGGACTAAGGGAAAACAAATTATCGTTAGAAATTAACGATTATTTTCCCTTATAACCATGTTATAAGGGAAAATAATAATGATCTTGCTTGCGGATGCTTGCGATTTTCACGCAGCCCCATTCACTTCTATGGGGCCTTCGTCGTGTGAAAAACGCACAAAATAGAACATGCTGCGATTTTTACGCAACGCACAAGTGGTGCGTGAAAATCACCACTCATGTGCACAGCCCCAAAGAAATGAATGTGCAGGTGCAGGTTTACCTCACGCATTGCACCCGTGCGGAAATCTCGCCTGTGTGAAAGGGGCCTTAGGCTACTTTCACACTCGCGTTTTGGCTCTCCGTTTGTGAGATTCGTCATGGGCTCTCACAAGTGGTCCAAAACGGATCAGTTTTGCCCTAATGCATTCTGAATGGAAAAGGATCGGCTCAGAATGCATCAGTTTGCCTCCGATCAGTCTCCATTCCGCTCTGGAGGCGGACAACAAAACGCTGCTTGCAGCGTTTTGCTGTCCGCTTGACGAAACTGAGCCAAACGGATCAGTTTGTATTATCTGTAACATAGCCAAGACGGATCCGTCATGAACTCCATTAAAAGTCAATGGGAGACGGATCTGTTTTCTATTGATACTCGGCCTTCAGGATCTCTACTTCCGTTGTCCATCCTGTCCCAACCTTGGACTCATTTGTCCATGGACTTTATCACAGATTTGCCGAATTCCTCAGAAAAAATTGTCCTTCTCTTCGGCCTTTCATCTTCAGTCGAACGGACAGACTGAACGCACTAACCAGAATCTGGAAACTTATTTGAGATGCTTTGTCTCGGAGAATCAGGAGGAGTGGTTTTCATTTTTGACATAAAAAAACGTTTTCTGGTGCTGAGACTTCTGGTATACCTGAAGAGGAAAGATTTTTCTCTTCTTTGCCATCAATTTGGCGGAAAATTCAAAATAATTTGAAAAAAATGGGCAACAAGTATAAACGGGTCGCTGACAAGAATCGTATGAGTGGTCCGGACCTGAGAGTGGGTGATTCTGTGTGGCTGTCCACAAGAAACATTAAGTTCAAGGTACTTTCTTGGAAGTTGGGTCCAAGATTTATTGTTGCATCTAAGATCACTGCCATCATTAAAGGGAATCTGTCACCTGGCTTGACCATATTAAGCTCTCACCATTGCCATGTGTAATAAATTACCTTATCTACCTTATCTCCTGCAGTGGTTTTCTTTCTTATTTTCATGCTTTAATTTTGCTAAAAAAGCGATCTTTGTGTTATGCAAATGAACACTGAAGGTGCCCAGAGGGGCGTTATTCTTCACCCTCTGAGCCTAGTAATGCCCCCCTGCAGTGCCTAGCCCGCCTTAGTTTATAGCCCAAGAACGCCTCCTCGTTATGTAGTAACGTCCCACAGTCTAGTTTAACGGCGCCGCCCCCTCTGCTACGTCAGTTAATTCATTCAAACCAGGCACCTTGAATCTTCAGTTAGTCCGGCTGAAACCTACTGCCTGCGCCTGTGCGATCCGACCGCTCCTGAGGGCATGCGCAGAGCCCAGTGATGTCTTCTCATCGCTGTTGCCCTCAGGAGCGGTCGGATCGCACAGGCGCAGGCAGTAGGCGGTACTGCGCCTGTGCGAAATTTCAGCCAGACTAACTGAAGTTTCAAGGTGCCTGGTTTGAATGAATTAACTGACGTAGCAGAGGGGGTGGCGCCGTTAAACTAGACTGTGGGACGTTACTACATATCGAGGAGGCTTGCTTGGGCTATAAATTAAGGCGGGCTAGGCACTGCAGGGGGGCATTACTGGGCTCAGCGGGTGAAGAATAACGCCCCTCTGGGCACCTTCAGGGTTCATTTGCATAACACAAAGATCGCTTTTTTTACAAAATGAAAGCATGAAAATAAGAAAGAAAACCACTGCAGGAGAGAAGGTAATTTATTACACATGGCAATGGTGAGAGCTTAATATGGTCAAACCAGGTGACAGATTCCCTTTAATCCTGTAGCTTTTCATCTTGAACTTCCTCAGGCCCTGAAAATTCATAATGTGTTCCACACATATGGACCAAAAGAGAGGATGTGGGTACCAGCATCCGACGTGAATGCCAGTCGCTTGGTGAAAGCTTTTCACAAGTTTCACCCGGATAAGGTTGGTCCTGGGTGTCAGGAGGTCACCAGTAGAAGGGGGGGGGGGGGGGGGGTACTGTCACGATCCCTCCCGTGACAGAGGTTAGAAGATCTGAGAGACTTGCATCATGAGGTTATCTGACAGTCTTTCTGTTTTCACTTTGCAGTGTTTTTGTTGGTATGACCACACATCTTGTTTCAGTTGTAGCTCGTGGTCATTACTGCTCCTCTATTTAGTCTAAACTCACACTTCTTACCATGCGGTTGATATTATCTGCCTGGAGTTGGAAATGCTGGTGTGTTGTCCTCTTTTGAGTTTCTGCTCATCCATTTTCTATTGTCCCCTTTGCTCATTGTTTCCTAGGCCTCTGGTTCGTTCATCTGGGAAGGAACCAGTGGTCTCAGACCCTGTCACTACACCTAGGGCTTTTCAGGGTTTCTAGGACCTAGGTTTATGGTGTATGAATATTCCCATCTTCAGGGTCTATTCATACTGACAGGAGTCAGGGCTAGTTTCAGGGTTTCCTAGGTGGTGACCTTTTTCCTTTCCCTAGCCGTGTGGCCTAGTTTTGGGTAATTTTCTTTCTGTGGTTATTCTGGTATCATCCCCTCCCCCTACATTGTGACAGCCAAAGACAAAAAGGAAGACCACTCCTCCTGGTTCTCAGATACAAAACATCTCAAGTAAATCTCCAGACTTTGATTAGTGCGCTCTTTCTGTCCGTTCGACTGAGGATGAAAAGCCGAAGAAAAGGATAGTTGTATACCCAGTCAAGTACAGAATGCTTTCCAGAATCTGGAAACAAACTGAGTCCCACGATCTGAGACCACGTCAGAGGGAATGCCATGGAGTTTCACAATATTGTCAACAAATACTTGTGCAAGTGTTTTAGCATTAGGTAGGCTCGGTAAAGCAATAAAGAGCAACATTTTACTAAAGTGATCAACTACCACCAGAATATCTGTCTTTCCTGAAGAGTTAGGTAGATCAGTGATAAAATCCATGGATACATGAGTCCATGGTCTGGATGGGATAGGTAACGGAAGTAAAGATCCGGAAGGCCGAGTATGTGTCACATCATGTGCAGAAGGTGGTACAGGCTGACACATAGTCCTTAAATGGGTTCTGCAGTTTGTTTTAACTGATGATCTATCCTCTGGATAGATCGACAGCATCTGATCAGCGGCGGTCTGACACCCGGGACCCCCGCCGATCAGCTGTTTGAGAAGGCAGCAGCGCTCCAGGAGCGCCGCGGCCTTCTTACTGTTTACCGCAGGCCCAGTGACGTCACGACTATATCATGCGCCTGGGCGCGGCTAAGCTCCGTTCACTTGAATGGAGCTTAGCCCCGCCCAGGCCAGTTGATACAAGTTGTGACGTCACTCGGCCAGCGGTAAACAGTGAGAAGGCCGCGGTGCTGCTGGAGCGCCGCTGCCTTCTCAAACAGCTGATCGGCGGGGTCCCGGGTGTCGGACCCACGCCAATCAGATGCTGATGATCTATCCAGAGGATAGATCATCAGTTTAAACAAAGTGCAGAACCCCTTTAATACACTTACGCCACCCCAGCCACCAGAATCTACGAGATATGAGGTCGGCAGTGTATCTGCTTCCAGGGTGTCCCGTAAGAACCATATAATGATGTTCCTCAAACACCTTGTGAAGCAATTCTGGTGGCACAAATAGTTTCCCAGAGGGACACGAATCCAGTGCGTCTCCCTGAGCCTCTAACACCTTCACCTTAAGGTCAGGGTAAAGAGCAGATATCACCACCCCTTTAGACAGTATGGGACTCGGATTTTCAAAATCACCACCTCCAGTAAAACTATGTGACAAGGCTTCTGCATTGACGTTCTTAATCCCAGGACGATAGGTGACAGCGAAATTGAATCTGGTGAAAAACAATGAGCATCTGGCTTGTCTCGGGTTCAGTCGCTTGGCCGACTCCAGGTAAGCCAGATTTTTGTGATCAGTGAACACCGTGATCGGATGAATCGCCCCTTCCAACCAATGACGCTACTCCTCAAAAGCCAATTTAATTGATAGGAATTCTCTGTTACCCACATCATAATTTCTCTCAGCGGGAGAGTTTTTTAGATAAAAATGCACATAGTTGTCATTTACCAGGTGACGGACCTTGCAACAAAATTGCTCCTACCCCCACCTCTGACGTGTCCACTTCCACAATGAAAGGTTGTGATACATCTGGCTGCACCAATATAGGGGCAGAAGAGAAGCATTCCTTAATCGCAGAAAAGGCTTGCAATGCCGAATCAGACCACACTGAGACATCCGTCCCTTTCTTAGTCATGTCAGTTAAGGGTTTTACTATTGTCAAACAATTCTGAATACATTTTCGGTAAAAGTTGGTGAACCCTAAAAAATGCATAAAAGCCTTCAGATTTTCAGTCGATCCCAGTCCAATACAGCACGAACTTTCTCTGGATCCATTCGAAAACCCGAAGATGACAGCAGGTAACCCAAAAACTGCACCTCGTGTACAGCAAAACCACATTTCTCAAATTTTGCGTACAATTTATTGTCCCTTAGGATCTGTAACACCTGTCTCACATGATCCTGATGTGTTTCCACATCTGGAGAATAAATTAGAATGTCATCTAAATACACGACTACAAACCTCCCCACCAGGTGATGAAAAATGGCATTCACAAAGTGTTGGAACACCGCAGGAGCATTGGTCAAGCAGAAAGGCATGACCAGGTTCTCAAAGTGCCCCTCAGTAGTATTAAAAGCCGTATTCCATTCATCCCCTTCCTTGAACCTAACCAGATTATATGCCCACCTTAAGTCTAACTTGGAGAATACCTTGGTGCCAATAATCTGGCTGAACAAATTGGGAATCAAAGGAAGAGGGTAAGGATCACGGACAGTAATCCGATTAAGTTCAGGGAAATCCAGACATGGCAGAAGACCTCCGTCTTTCTTTTTAACAAAAAAGAACCCTGCTGCCACTGGAGACTTGGAAGGTCTTATATGTCCTTTGGCCAAACTCTCGGTAATATACTCTCTCATGGCCTGTCTTTCAGGTTCAGAAAGGTTATACAACCTAGATTTAGGCAACTTAGCTCCGGGAATAAGATTGATAGGACAATCATATTCCCGATGTGGCGGTAAATCCTGGCATCCACTCTCAGAAAACATGTTGGCAAACTCAGATATAAAAGAGGGTAAATTCTTGGTAGTTACAACAGAAAAAGATGTATTAAGACAATTATCAATGTAATAATCACCCCAACCTAGAATCTGCCAAGCCTGCCAATCGATATTTGGATTGTGCTTGCTTAACCACTGTAAACCCAGAACCACCGGAGCAGGGAGACCTTCCAACACAAAACACAAGATAAATTCTTGATGAAAGTCACCCACTCTTAATCTGATATCATGCACCACTTAAGACAAACACTTCTGAGCAAGAGGTGCAGAATCAATAGCGAATACGGGAATATTTTTTTCTAATACACTTGATGACAACCCGTGCATACAGACAAACTGAGCATCAATCTGGTTCACCCCTGCCCCACTGTCGATAAACACCTCAATCCCCACAGTCTTGGACTCTAGCGCCACCTCGACAGTCAGGAGAAATCGGGTACTACCAGTAAAAGACAAATGCACATTTTCTGACTCTTCTCTCACTCCTCCAGGAGTCAAATAAGAATGAAATGTCTTTTTTCTCTCCTTTTGCAATTGCATGTCTGGACATACATTGATAAAATGTCCCCTTTTTCTGCAGAAAAAACACACTCCCTTCCTATTACCAGTGGATCCAGGGATAGCTCCCCCTAACTGCATGGGTTCGTCTTTCGACCCAAACCCAGGAGTAGCTTCACTCAAAGTGTCAGAGGAAGACGATACGTTATGTAATAGAACGTCCTGAGAGAGTGGGCCCTTAGATCTTTCTCTCAGGTTTCTATAAATACGTTCAGCAAGAGACATAGCGGCTTACAAAGCCTCTCAGATAATCCCTGACAGAACTGACTATAGAGAGCCGGATTGTTCCACTCAGTATCCGTAGCCCACCTCCTAAACTCAGAGCAATAGATATCCGCAGAACGCTCTCCCTGGCGTAGGCCGCGTAACTTGGTCTCGGCCAGGGAAGTCCGATCCAGGTCATCACAGATGAGACCTAAAGCTCTGAAAAATTCATCCACCGGTCGGAGGGACTGTGATCCTGTCGGCAGAGAAAAAGCCCAAGACTGGGCGTCCCCTTTAAGCAACAAAATAATCACACCCACTCTCTGACTCTCATCCCCAGATGTGTGTGGACGTAGCTTAAAATAGAATTTGCACACTTCCCTGAACCGAATGAAATTATCACTTCCCCCCGAGAATCTATCCGGGAGGGCAACCTTAGGTTCAAGACGGACCTGGTAACCACCACTAGGATCAGCCGCCTGTGGTCTCTGAATCTGTGACACGGTCGTGCGGAGGTCAGCTACCTCCAGAGACAGCCCCTGCAGCTGCCCGGCCAGTGCAGCGAACTGATACAGACAAACAAAAATGACGGTTATTCGGAGGTTTATAATGTCACGGATGCGGTGTGGGTGGGAAACTCCACATCAAGCACAGGAGGAAAGGGGACAGGAACTAGGCCTGGAAACTAGGGTAAAGGAGAAGGTCACCTCCTAGAACAACCCTAATTCAAGTCCTGACTACCTATCACTATGAACTGACCTCGATGGTAGGAAAGTTCATACACAGGAACCTAGAGCCCTAACACACCCTGTAGGGCCCTGGTATAGTGACAGGACTTAAGACAACCTATTCCTCCACCAGAAGGATGAACAGGAGTCTCCCTCAGGCCTAGATACAAAAGACAGGGAAATACAACAAACAAAATACAAATAGGGAAGACAACACTTAACTTCACGCGGAGGAAAGGCAGCGCCAGGAGCTCAACCGAAATCCAACAACCAGCTAGCCCAGAGTCCAGAAACTAAAGCTATAAACCGCACCCCCAGAAGAGGTAATCAGTAATAAATAGGGGAAGTTAAATGACCAAACCAACACCTGCAAGAGGTATGGTCATTACCAAAACAACACAGACACAAATGATCTACAAGGAACCAGTCAGATTAACCCATGTGTTGACAGTTTCTCTGATCTCCTGGCACCTGTCATGGGAGTATCCGTGACACATATTTTAACTGCATCAGCAGACAAGATAACAACACCATTATGCTGAGACTTCTCCACAAAAGATCCAATAAAATGTTGAATAGTTTGTGATCTCTTATCTGTGAGAGGCGAAAGGAAATCCATCCTTGGACTGATGGTTTGCATTGTTTGTGGATTTATTGTCCATCATGAAGACCTTGCCACATTTTGGGTCTCAATCTACCAAGCAGTCATATGTCTCCCAACTCATTCAGATGAGTCAAGGGTGTAACTGGAGACTTTCTCCACTGCAGATTGTGTGTGTCTAGGACACAAGAGCTGAAGAGGTTTAGTCTGACAGCCTGAAGGTTGATCACCCTCTATTACTCTCTAGAGGCCTCTCTGATAGAGCCATAAAGACCCTGCCACACTTTGAGTCTCAATCTACCAAGAGTTCATGTTTCCCAACTTATTCAGTAAATCGTGTCTGTCTAGAGCACTGAACTCTGCCAATACCTGAAGAGGTTCTGTCTGATAGCATGACGGTTGACCAGCCTCTATTATTATCTAGAGACTCCCTGCTTCAGTCATAAAGAACTTGCCACACTTTGGCTCTTAATCTATTAAAATGTCATATTTCTCCAACTCATTCAAATGAGTCAATGGTGTACCTGGAGACTTCTTCCACTGAAGATCATGTGTGTCTAGGACACTAAACTTTGCCAAGACCTGAAGAGGTCTCATAGACTGAAGGTTGATCAGCCTCGATTACTATCCAAAGGTCTCTCTGATTGAGTCATGAAGACCTTGCCACACTCTGACTTTTAATCCATGAAAAAGTCATTTGGTTCCCAACTCATTCAGATCAGTCAAGGGTATATCTGAAGACTTCCCCCAGTGCAAATCATGTGTGTCTGGAGCACTCAACTTGCCAGGACCTGGAGAGACATAACGAGACAGCCACTATAACAACCTAGTGGCCTTTCGGACATAGCCATGAAAACCTTGTCATAGCCAGGTCTCAATCCATGTTATGCAAACGGGTGTGGACCCACTGCGCCACTGAATGGCTATACTTAGGGGGGGCGTGACTAACCCACTACCTGGTCTTCACTAGAGCCTCTGATGGTGAGGATAGGCTTGGGCCCGTTAGGGTAGTTGCTACTCCAGAGCAGTCCCCGAGTCAGTGGCAGCTGACCACAGGGTCAGAGATACCGATGCAAGCACCGAGTGGAAGTACATGGTCAGGAAGTCCGAAGTCAGGGAAAGCAACGATCAAGCAAAGTCTGTAAACGAAGTCCAAGGTCAGAGACAGGCGGCAAACAAGCAAAATCCGATAAATCCAAAAGCAGGGTCCAGTACACAGAAATGGAGAAACTCCAAAAACAAATTCACACTAGGAACTAGACAAGCTAGTGACCATAAATCAAGCATCCTGGGGCAGGAAGCGCCTTTAAATACTTCCTGCAATCCAGCCATAGGCTGGGGAGATATAGGGCATCCTCACAACAGAGGACAGACACACCCATGCAAGCCCTTACAAACATTACGGGTCTCAAGCAAGAAGTAAGCTCTGGCACGGAGCACAGATACAACAGTTAAGCTACCTGCTGCCCACACTTGTCAGCACGGCGCATGACAGCAGGAGGGAAAGAGAAAGCCAGGTGGCCTTGCTCGCAGGTAGGGGCAGCAGCGCCAACATGGACCCCTGGGCTAACAATCTACTTAAAAGGCTTACACAAGGATCAACTGAATCCATCCAGCTTGAATTCTACTCAAGAAGTGGATAGTTCCAAAGTACAGATTATAAGGCTTCCTGCAGGAAGGATCTGAGAAAGGCCTGAGTGTATCGACCTAAAAAGTCTACATTTTGGCCATGTCTATTCTTTGAGTTTATCCTTGTAACAAGAGTAGAAGATGAAAAAATTCCTGAAAGGTTTGCTAAGGTGTGGCCCTAAAAGTTTTAAGCTCATCTCATTTTAAACCCCTGGATGAGGTCACACATACATACCTAAACTAAAACGTTATTTTCATCTGGCCATGACATCTGCAATGAGAAGATTAAGATCCTAGTCTTGTCATCAGTGGATCAGATTCCTCTCTGACAAGGTTTTTGCTAATGCTATTATCAGACTTTACTCCAAAGGATTTTTTTTTTTTTTATAACCATAATCAGGTCTTTCCCCTCCAGTGTCTGTTATGAGAAGTCCTCTAGTGAGGAATTATATCTCTATTCCCTAGATCTTTTAGGATGTCCTAAGATCTGTTCAGCCTAAAGAGATCAGGAAGGTTGAGAATTTATTACTTAAATTCCGGAAGTAACAATGAGCTTAACAGACGCCATACATACCCTGGGTAGATGGGTTTATGGCCACCATTAGACTGGCTTATTTTGTTCAGAACTTGGGTCCACACAATTTTGTTAAAGCTCCTTTTAGAGAAGTGTCCAGCTTTCGAGCTCATAAATCTGATCAGCTTTTTGTGTGTAGCATACACTGCGTGCAGAATTATTAGGCAAATGAGTATTTTGACCACATCATCCTCTTTATGCATGTTGTCTTACTCCAAGCCGTATAGGCTCGAAAGCCTACTACCAATTAAGCATATTAGGTGATCTGCATCTCTGTAATGAGAAGGGGTGGGGTCTAATGACATCAACACCCTATATTAGGTGTGCATAATTATTAGGCAACTTCCTTTCCTTTGGCAAAATGGGTCAAAAGAAGGACTTGACAGGCTCAGAAAAGTAAAAAATAGTGAGATATCTTGCAGAGGGATGCAGCACTCTTAAAATTGCAAAGCTTCTGAAGCGTGATCATCGAACAATCAAGCGTTTCATTCAAAATAGTCAACAGGGTCGCAAGAAGCGTGTGGAAAAACCAAGGCGCAAAATAACTGCCCATGAACTGAGAAAAGTCAAGCGTGCAGCTGCCAAGATGCCACTTGCCACCAGTTTGGCCATATTTCAGAGCTGCAACATCACTGGAGTGCCCAAAAGCACAAGGTGTGCAATACTCAGAGACATGGCCAAGGTAAGAAAGGCTGAAAGACGACCACCACTGAAAAAGACACACAAGCTGAAACGTCAAGACTGGGCCAAGAAATATCTCAAGACTGATTTTTCTAAGGTTTTATGGACTGATGAAATGAGAGTGAGTCTTGATGGGCCCGTGGCTGGATTGGTAAAGGGCAGAGAGCTCCAGTCCGACTCAGACGCCAGCAAGGTGGAGGTGGAGTACTGGTTTGGGCTGGTATCATCAAAGATGAGCTTGTGGGGCCTTTTCGGGTTGAGGATAGAGTCAAGCTCAACTCCCAGTCCTACTGCCAGTTTCTGGAAGACACCTTCTTCAAGCAGTGGTACAGGAAGAAGTCTGCATCCTTCACGAAAAACATGATTTTCATGCAGGACAATGCTCCATCACACGCGTCCAAGTACTCCACAGCGTGGCTGGCAAGAAAGGGTATAAAAGAAGAAAATCTAATGACATGGCCTCCTTGTTCACCTGATCTGAACCCCATTGAGAACCTGTGGTCCATCATCAAATGTGAGATTCACAAGGAGGGAAAACAGTACACCTCTCTGAACAGTGTCTGGGAGGCTGTGGTTGCTGCTGCACGCAATGTTGATGGTGAACAGATCAAAACACTGACAGAATCCATGGATGGCAGGCTTTTGAGTGTCCTTGCAAAGAAAGGTGGCTATATTGGTCACTGATTTGTTTTTGAATGTCAGAAATGTATATTTGTGAATGTTGAGATGTTATATTGGTTTCACTGGTAAAAATAAATAATTGAAATGGATATATATTTGTTTTTTGTTAAGTTGCCTAATAATTATGCACAGTAATAGTCACCTGCACACACAGATATCCCCCTAAAATAGCTAAAACTAAAAACAAACTAAAAACTACTTCCAAAAATATTCAGCTTTGATATTAATGAGTTTTTTGGGTTCATTGAGAACATGGTTGTTGTTCAATAATAAAATTAATCCTCAAAAATACAACTTGCCTAATAATTCTGCACTCCCTGTAGATACTGTATGTTGAATTTACGGTTCTCAGAAGAGACTGCTCTGTGGCGGTCTATTTGAGTTCCACCACGCAAGAAAGCCTTATGGAGATACTTCTTTATTGTGCTGCTTCATTATTGTGCTGCTGGTTAGAACGTAAGGGAATTGTTGATTTTTAACATTAATCTGTTTTCTCTTTAAAGGGGTTGTCTCACTTCAGCAAATGGCATTTATCATGGAGAGAAAGGTAATACAAGGCGCTTACTAATGTATTGTTATTATCCATATTGCTTCGTTCCATGGCTGGATTTATTTTTCCATCACATTATACACTGCTCGTTTCCATTGTTACGACCACCTGGCAATCCATCTGCGGTGGCCGTATTTGCACACTATAGGAAAAAGTGCGGGCCTCTTTGATGGCTTGGACTGTAGGAGCCCACATCGGCCGGTGTATTTTTTCTACAGTGTGCAAGCAAGGCCACTGCAGATGGATTGCAGGGTGGTCGTAACCATTGAAACGAGCAGTGTATAATGTGATGGAAAAACTAATCCAGCCAACAAAGGAAGCAATATGGAGAATCACAATATATTAGTAAGTGGCTTATATTAACTTTTTCTACATAATAAATGCTATTTGCTGAAGTGAGAAAACCCCTTTAAAGGGAACCTGTCACCTGGATTTTGGGTATAGAGCTGAACACATGGGCTGCTAGATGGCCGCTAGCACATCCACAATATACAGTCGTGGCCAAAAGTTTTGAGAATGACACAAATATTAGTTTTCACAAAGTTTGCTGCTAAACTGCTTTTAGATCTTTGTTTCAGTTGTTTCTGTGATGTAGTGAAATATAATTACACGCACTTTATACGTTTCAAAGGCTATATCGACAATTACATGACATTTATGCAAAGAGTCAGTATTTGCAGTGTTGGCCCTTCTTTTTCAGGACCTCTGCAATTCGACTGGGCATGCTCTCAATCAACTTCTGGGCCAATTCCTGACTGATAGCAACCCATTCTTTCATAATCACTTCTTGGAGTTTGTCAGAATTAGTGGGTTTTTGTTTGTCCACCCGCCTCTTGAGGATTGACCACAAGTTCTCAATGGGATTAAGATCTGGGAAGTTTCCAGGTCATGGACCCAAAATGTCAACGTTTTGGTCCCCGAGCCACTTAGTTATCACTTTTGCCTTATGGCATGGTGCTCCATCATGCTGGAAAATGCATTGTTCTTCACCAAACTGTTGTTGGATTGTTGGAAGAAGTGGCTGTTGGAGGGTGTTTTGGTACCATTCTTTATTCATGGCTGTGTTTTTGGGCAAAATTGTGAGTGAGCCCACTCCCTTGGATGAGAAGCAACCCCACACATGAATGGTCTCAGAATGCTTTACTGTTGGCATGACACAGGACTGATGGTAGCGCTCACCTTTTCTTCTCCGGACAAGCCTTTTTCCAGATGCCCCAAACAATCGGAAAGAGGCTTGATCTGAGAATATGACTTTGCCCCAGTCCTCAGCAGTCCATTCACCATACTTTCTGCAGAAGATCAATCTGTCCCTGATGTTTTTTTTGAAGAGAAGTGGCTTCTTTGCTGCCCTTCTTGACACCAGGCCATCTTCCAAAAGTCTTCGCCTCACTGTGCGTGCAGATGCGCTCACACCTGCCTGCTGCCATTCCTGAGCAAGCTCTGCACTGGTGGCACTCCAATCCCGCAGCTGAATCCTCTTTAGGAGACGATCCTGGCGCTTGCTGGACTTTCTTGGACGGCCTGAAGCCTTCTTAACAAGAATTGAACCTCTTTCCTTGAAGTTCTTGATGATCCTATAAATTGTTGATTGAGGTGCAATCTTAGTAGCCACAATATCCTTGCCTGTGAAGCCATTTTTATGCAACGCAATGATGGCTGCACGCGTTTCTTTGCAGGTCACCATGGTTAACAATGCAAGAACAATGATTTCAAGCATCACCCTCCTTTTCAGATGTCAAGTCTGCCATTTTAACCCAATCAGCCTGACATAATGATCTCCAACCTTGTGCTCGTCAACATTCTCACCTGAGTTAACAAGACGATTACTGAAATGATCTCAGCAGGTCCTTTAATAACAGCAATGAAATGCAGTGGAAAGTTTTTTTGGGGATTAAGTTAATTTTCATGGCAAAGAAGGACTATGCTATTCATCTGATCACTCTTCATAACATTCTGGAGTATATGCAAATTTCTATTATAAAAACTTAAGCAGCAACTTTTCCAATTTCCAATATTTATGTAATTCTCAAAACTTTTGGCCACGACTGTACAATCCCAATAGCTCTGTGTGCTTTCATTGTGTAAAAAAAACCCAGATTTTATATATATGTAAATGAGGCAAGTAAGAAGCACAAGGAGCTGTTACCAACGTTTCCGGACCCCAGCCACACCCACTGTAAAGGAGCCCAGCACCGCCCGCATCCTCCGAATCTCCTCCTTGCTCACTAACGTCACAAAGCTAGAGTGCTGTAGTCTCGCAGCTAGCGCATGCGCAGTTCGTTCCCTGAGGCTGATGCCAGCACAGGGAAGGAACACTATGCAGACACTGTGCATGCGCTAGCTCGCGCATCGCAAGATTACGGCGCTCTAGCTTTGTGACGTCGGGGAGGAAGGAGGAGATTCGGAGGATGCGGGCGGTGCTGGGCTCCTTTACAGTGGGCGTGGCTGGGCTCCGGAAACGTTAGAAACAGCTCCTTGGGCTTCTTACTTGCCTCATTTACATATATATATATATATAAAATCTGGGTTTTTTTTACACAATAAAAGCACACAGAGCTATGGGGACTGGGTATTGCGAATGTGCTAGCAGCGATCTAGCAGCCCATGTCCTCAGCTCTATACCCAAAATCCAGGTTCCCTTTAAGGGTGGGACTAAATAGTGATCTTGACCACGGCCAGGGGCGTAGCTATAGGGGGTGCAGAGGTAGCAGTCGCTAACGGGCCCAGGAGCCTGAGGGGGCCCAAAGACCCTTGTGCCACATAAGACACTGGCATTATAGAAAGTGCATACTGGTCAATTTACACCTCTGACTGGAGGGAAGGGGTTAGGTTAAGAATTTGGCATGAGGGGGTGCCCTTTCAATGTTTGCCAACAAGCACTGAGGGACGGGGCCCAAGCTGAACTCTTGCACCAGGGCCCCTGACCACGGCTAAGGCTTGCTGTGTAGCCATTGAACTGAATGGGGTCGCAGTCTAGTAAGACTCCACAAATTGATGCAACTGGGACCCCAGAATCACAAAAATCTGTCAGTGTTGGATTTTTTTTGCACTTCTGTTGTTGCAGTCAGGCCACCCAGTTATTGGTGCTGTTCCCCTTTTAGTTGAATGGCTGCAGCATCCTTGGTTGCACAAGGCGACTACAACGGAGGTGCAGCCTCACAGCCATGTCCAAGCCCCTGGTCTCTGTGTAGCCGGCCATCCCCTCCAACCGCACTACAGCAAAGCAAAGATTAGCTGTCCATGAATGAAGCTGTCACATGGCTCCGCCCACTTTGCTGCTGACAAATAAGACTGTAACAGCTTGCCGCTCTCTGATTGGCTGCGTTCCACAGTTTCCTCCAATCATGCACGTCCACTGGAAAATCCCTCCCACTTCCCCGTAGACGTCGTGACGCGGTGACGCCTCCTCCCGGTCTTCCTGGTCGGAGGAAAGTTTCGCCGGGGTGATGGCGGCAGCGGTGAAAGTAATGCTGGCCGGGGTGGTCCTGCTCGCCCTGTGCGGGGGCCTGTCAGACGGCCAGAAGAAGAAGGAGGTGGGTCTCACAAGGCGGCGGCCTCATGGGACGCACAGCAGAGTCTTCCGGGGACCTGCAGCCATTAGGGAATAAGTGACTACAGGGCTGTGCAGAGACAGGAGTCACGTGACTCGTACACCAAGTGCGAGCTACAACTCATTACACTGTAATCTCCGAAGATTGGTAGAGACTGCCCCATGAAGGGTTAATGTTTATTTTATTATTTTTGTAGCTGAGAAATAAGCTTCGTTTAGTTGGAGGCGGAAGGTCTTTACATGGCGTTTCAGTAGATTTTCTCCACTGTTCACACAGCACGATAAATGCGGCGCGGCTGACCCTCTGCTTTCTGCTGCAGACTTGGGGATTTCAGACCAAAAACACAGGCAGAACTTCTCCATTGCTTTCAGATTGGGGTCTGCATGTTAATCCATAGAGAGCTGTATTTTACCGCATGGGGATTTAGAAACCGCAACGCAGGAAAAATCAGTGTCCTGTTGGTCATGGATGTGGATTCAGCATCCGGAATCCCGCTGAAAATGGACCGGAATGAAAATCGTGACTGCCTGTGTCTTGGGGCACACGTGGCAGACTATCCAGTAGCCACTTTCACATTATTTGGTCAAAACCAAGTTGTAAGAGCTCAGCCCTTTCTAAGACCGTTTTTACCTGGTCAGCTCAGTATTTTACGTCCGTATTTAGAAGCCAAAACCAGGGTTGGAACCTGCAGGGAAACGTATAATGAAAATACCTGCGCCTCCTGGTTTTGGCTTACATATACTGACCATGTGGCATGACCTTAAAGCTGTTCACACAGCAGAATTTGCCATTGGAATTATGGCGTGGAAACCATGGTTTAAAGCTGTGACCGCTCCAAGGAGGACATGTCTTCTGGGCGCGGTGTGCGGACATCCGCTGCTTGGAGCTGCTTCAGTTGTCCGCTGGCGGTTTAGCACCATTCAGTGGCAAAAACTGCGGCAGATTTTGACAGCATATCATTGAAAGAAAACCCTGTTACGGTACGAGTAAGTTCTTACATCTTGGTTCTATCATGGTTTTGTGGGATCTCTGAAAGTCACATAAAAATTAGTCAACTGAACATCCATATGTGGCCTCCCCTGTTACAAGCTGTGCGTGAGACTCTACCGTAGAGGCTGGTAATCGCAGGGCCTCATTTATCACAACTGTCTAGTAGCAGCCAATCAGAACCCAGCCTTTATTTCTTAACCTGTTAGGGACCATAGGTTGCACATGTATGGCGTGTGGTCCAGGCCTTAAAGAGGTTTTCCAAGATCTTTTTACTAATGACCTTCTCAAACAGCTGATGCCTTCTTTTTACCAGTGTCCTCTCAAACAGCTGATCACGGGGATCCCCGGTGTAAGATCTCTCACCGATCAGATACTGATGACTGAACCAGAGGAACCCTTTTAAACCTGTGCCACAGGGGCCCACAAAGTAAAGGAAAGCGCTCATGCCCTTTGTCCCCTCTATTCACTGCTATAGGCCTCCCAAAAATAATCGAGCCAGTGCTTGGCTATTTTTTGGAACTCCCATAGTGGTGAATGCAGGGTGGGCACGCAGACATGGCAGCACTGCCTTCACTTTGGGGGCACTGTCCTGGAGGTAGGAGCAGGCCCCAGAGGTGGGACATTTGTCATTTTCTAGCGATATACGCCCCAAATGATGACACGGTAATACCCCTTTAAATGCATTGTGGCCCATGATTGTAGCTGGGGGTTTGGACTACAAATGTAGACATGTCAGGTTGGTTCTTAGTAATTGCGGTCAGATTATTAATAGACTTCATCCACTTCATTTCTTGAAATGCCTGAGTAAACATTTAGCTCTCCAAACTGCACATATACTGACATCTATCAGCAGTGTAAGGCTAGCTTCACACTAGCAGCAAGGGACTCCGGCGGGCGAACAGCCTGTCGGATCCGTGCTGCCACTAGTGCACGCATGCCCACAGACTACTGCTCCGGCCACATTGACTATAATGGGGGCGGGGTGGAGTTCCGGCGGCAGCTCATGCCGAGAGGTGGCCGTAATAAAAATACGACATGTCTTACCCCTTAGTTTTATTCCGTCCGCCTCTCAGCATGTTTGCCGTGCTGCCGCCAGAACTCCGCCCCACCACCAGTATAGTCAATGGGGCTGGAGCAGTAGTCCAGGGCCACGGGAGCACTCATTTAAACAGCGTATAAGTGTATGGGCCCTCACTGGACCTCCGTGGTTGGCGTGTAAATGCATAACACTGGTGTAAATTATGATTGTGTTATACAGACACAACTATTATTAAGTCATCACTTTTTGTTGCATGGTATGAATGTTGGCTCCATGCCCATATGTCGAGGGGTACATGTCAGTAAGTCCCTGCTACAATCTGCAATGCACTGACGGTTTTTACTACCAGTGAGGTTTATATGTCTTCGTAGAGACTGTTTTCTCCAGGGGTCTCCAGGTCCAGATCAGAGACATGGACCAGTATAGTGCAAGCCCTCAGTTTCATTCATTTCTATGAGTAAATTGTTTCAATAATATTTGTGTGAACGAAGCCTGGGTTTGAGGCTGGTTTGAAAAGTGCCATGAAATGTGTGCCACAGACGCCTGAAACTGCTTGTCCATACATAGAATGTGTCGGCAGATAAGAACCATTTGGCCCATCTAGTCTGCCCAATATACTGAGTACTATGGATAGCCCCTGGCCCTATCTTATATGAAGGATGGCCTTATGCCTATCCCATGCATGCTTAAACTCCTCCACTGTATTTGCAGCTACCACTTCTGCAGGAAGGCTATTCCATGCATCCACTACTCTCTCAGTAAAGTAATACTTCCTGATATTACTTTTAAACCTTTGCCCCTCTAATTTAAAACTATGTCCTCTTGTAGCAGTTTTTCTTCTTTTAAATCTTCTCTCCTCTTTTACCTTGTTGATTCCCTTTATGTATTTAGCAGTTTCTCTCATATCCCCTCTGTCTAGTCTTTCTTCCAAGCTGTACATGTTAAGGTCCTTTAATCTTTCCTGGTAAGTTACAGTTACCACTGAAGGCCATTGTACAGATTTTCAAAATCCCCTTGTATTTAAAAACTTAGTTGATTATGCTTCATCATACAGTTGATAAAAAGGTATGCCAGCTTCTAGCAGTAGAACTCAGCGGGCTCCATCGGTGATCACCTGGGCACATATATGAGCTGTGCGATTTCCATCATGTGCATCAAAATGGGGAATGCAAGGAAAGGGTAAAAGGTAAAAAGGTAAAACCTGCACTTACTGTAACCTTGTTTTTTTTTTTTTTCTGTTGCTTTGTGCAATCTGTAGATGGTGTTGTCAGAGAAGGTGGGTCAGCTCATGGACTGGGCCAGCAAGAGACCCGTCATACGCATGAATGGAGATAAGTTCCGGCGGCTAATCAAGGCTCCACCAAGAAACTACTCTGTGATCGTCATGTTCACAGCTCTGCAGGCACAGAGGCAATGCGTCGTTTGCAAGTAAGGATAAGAAAAAATGTCTTAATTACGGATTTATTTATTTTTTAAGTAGAGATAAAGCCTTGAGTAACCCGTGGCACTATCAGGGACTTAGTACCATCTCTCTGTTTCTACATTAAAATAACATAGACGTTCTTCATGGCTCCAGTATATATGTCTGTCAGTGCCTTGCTCAATTCACAGGAACATACGACTACCCAGAAACTATTGATGTTTTTTTTGTTCAGCAGGATTGGTAAAAAAAAAAAATAAACTCTCCTCACAATCCCCAATGTTGTCTTTTTGATGCTTACTGGACGTCCTCGTCTCAGCTTAAGGCTATATTCACCGAATGTGGTGTTTTGCAGATCCGCAAAACACGGACGCAGGCCCATATGCGTTCCTCAATCTGCGGACCACACATGCCGCGGCTATCCTAGAAAATGTCTATTCTTGTCTGCAATTGCGGACATGAATAGGACATGTTCTATTTTTTTTATTTGCGGGGCTGCGGCATGGAGCAACGGATGCGGACAGCACACTGTGTGCTGTCAGCATCTTTTGCGACCACATAGAAATGAATGGGTCTGCACCCGTTCCGCATATGTAGCCTAATACACAGAAGATGGCTCCCAGCACTTCACTGGCTGAAAAGTCCGTGCTGTGGCCAGTGATTGAGCAGTCATCTCCTGTCACATTAGTACCTGGAAGCAGAGACCAGCAGGAACATTGTCAGAATGGCATCAGCTTCTGATGGGTTGAGGTTAGTAAGACTATTTTTTGTAATATACACCCATTGTGCACCGATACAGACCAATTTATCCACTTTACTCTTTCTTGCCCATATTCATTGGAGGACACAGGAACCGTGGGTATAGCTATGTCCTCTAGGAGGCGTTGACACTAGTAAAAGCTGTTAGCTCCTCCCCTGGCAGCTATACCCCCTCCAGCCTGGAGAGAGAGCTTCAGTTTTTTCTAGTGTCAATAGGAGGCAAGATCTCCCTGCTCTGCAGGCATCTCCTGAAGATTTTTTATTTAAGTTTTTTATTTTCTTTCTTTCAGGTGGGAAACAGTGGTCGCCTAGCCTCCCTGTTCTCCCGGGAGAGCACGCCAGCGTTGGTCCGCCACGCTGCCTCCTCCCCCACAAGAAGACAAGGTGGACCAGGGCAGCCTCGCTCCCCTGCATCCCGCCAGCAGAAAAGTCACCCATCAAACCCCCCTTTCCAGCGTCCTGCCACTACAGTGCCAGTAGCTGAAGGGGTGACCCTGCTGGACCAGAGGAAGGGTGAAGATGGTAGCAGAGCAGAAGATGAGGTGAGTACACGGGACTAGGTAAGTATGTTTAACCCTCCCCCCCTCGTCATTATTGTCAGCAGGGCCAACCTATACTCGGGTGCAAGACCCCATGATGGCCAACGGTTACATACTTTAATCAGGGTTGGGACACCCTGTCTGTGTAAATCAATAGGCCCTCCTCAGCCCTCATCTCTTGGACTCGCATCAGGTTCCAGTACAGTGTGCCATAACATCCCCTCAGGGGGTTAATTCCTCTGTTCTAAAGCGGGAGGCCGAGCGGACCGCTGTGGACCGGGGCGCTCGGCCAGGCATGCAGAGGGGGAGCGGAGGAGGCTCCTGCTCCCCACACCTACTGCCATCATCCACCCCTTTCGGGAGCAGAACGCGCTGCAGTGTGAGCGCGCCACTCCGGAGGGGGTTAACTGCCGCGCCATCAGCCGGTACACCCTTTGTCTGCCACAGGGAGGGGCACTCTCGGCCGCTTTAATATCGGGACGCTGCCGGGCGTGCTCCGGCCCCTATGTGTCCCGTCCGTCGCATAATTCGGTGGCTCCCCTACTGCGCTGAGGCTGTGGGAGGGGGGGGGGCACTCTCTGGATCGCCGCCCTACCTCCCCTAGACACCTGCTGAGCTCCGCCCCCAGGTCATAGACCGCCATTAACCCTTCAGGGCCAGCCACCTCTTTGCGCCAGCACCTGATTACTGGCGTTCTAACTCTAGTACAGTGTGCCTTACTTGTGGAGAAATTTAACCCCTTCCTGCCTCCTGTCATTGAGGCCGGCTTCCTAGTTTTAAAAAAATAAAAGAAAATGAAATGTGCGTTCATACGGGTCCCCCTCCTCAGCCCTCATCACCGCAGGACCACCCTGTCTGTGTGGTCCCATCCTGGGCCTGTGTCCTTTTTTTGGATAAGGAGGACCTCGCATAGTTCCCAATCCGCCCTTCGGGGCTGTTTTGGTTGCTAATTCTCCACCTGCGCAATCCAGTGAAGGACCTCTGCAGGATTTTCAATCCGTCCTCTGAGGCAGTTTGGTTGATAATTCTCCGCCTGCGCCATACAGTAGAGAACCTCTGGAATTCCCAATCCACCCTCCTTGGTCGTTTGGTTGATAATTCGCCACCTGCGCAATCCAGTGGGGGTCTGCTGGAACCTCCCATCCACCCTCCGGGGTTGTTTGGTTGATAATGCACCGCCTTCGCGATCCGGTGGAGAGACCTCTAGAAGGTCCCATTCCACCCCCTGGGTAGTTTGGTTGATAAGTCCACACCTGTGCAGTCCACAACTGCCAGGGGCGAGATTCTGAGGGGTAGTCCTACGCGCAAGCAGGATATATTTCTCCTTGAATATCTCGCACCTTCACCCTTCCTTCCTGGGTCAGGCTCAGACACACCCTACCCCACAGGGGAGGGTCCGTCCGGAGGGAGAATCACTGATTCAGACCCTGACATGAGTCCGATGCAATCTCCCGAGATTGCGTCTAAGGTGGCCAGTAGTACTTGTCGTATGTATTACCCCTTCCTTAGGCGGAGTAACTGCACTACTTCGGGATGCAGTACCTGCCTTATACATTGTCCCCTGCCATAGGTGGACAAAGTACAATGACATGGGGTTCGGGACCTGCCATATGCATATCCATTCATCGCGCGATGACATTATCACGGGGTACAGTTCTCGCCTTATGCACTGGTTCTCGCCTTATGCACTGGTTCTCGCCTTGGGCATTCGCCCCCCCCCCCCCCCCTTCATAGGTGGGGTATTCTCCCTGCCCCTGGCTAGTACTTGCCGTATGCTTCCACCTTCCTTAAGTAGCTAATTGCACTACCACTGGATACGGTCCCAACTGTCGTGCTATCCTTCCATAGGCGGAGTGTTGCACATCACCGTGCTTTCTGTTGCATTACCCCCTTCCACAAGTGATCCACTAGCGGGAAATAACTAAACATCTTCAGATGTTGCAATTCTGCGGCGCCATGGCTCTAGGTGCCTTCGCTTATTTCCAAGGGGGCGTGGCAACAGTTGGTACTTGCGGGTGCCCGGTACTCTTACTCTAGTGCTATATGGGTGCCGCCAGTAGACACGGTGGCTATTCCTCATGGTATCCTTCTTTTCTTTTGGTGCTGGTTTTGCGTATGATTATAACATCCTCTGTCTTGTCAGAGGGTTCCTAGCATCAATTATGTGTCCTAGAAAACCCCATCTCCATGGGCCTCCGTTGTTCCAGTCGATCATGGTTTTTGTCCGCATCAATATGTAGTGCATACTCCATTGCACATATATGGTGAGTACGTTCCAGCGAGTCGAGTGTTTCACTGACTCTGTATTCTCTATCCACCACTCCCCCTTCTCTGGGAAAGTGGTTATGCTGGCACTCTGGTTTAGCTCCTGCAGCTTGTTCTCTTCCATAGGTGCCGCTTTTTGCTGATGCTCGAGTTCGTGGTCACTCCAGTGGGACATCCCCCTCAGGTAGGGGGTCCTACCCTGGCGCAGTTCCGCCTGCTCAGCGCCCTTCCAGGTAGGGTTTTTTAAGGTAGCTCTACTTAACTGGGGCAGTATGGTACGTGGCTTTTACGGCTAGTCTCAGGCCTCCCCCTCAGTTTTGCGCTGACGGGGCAAGCGCTTGCTGCTACTGTGGGAGCGGTATTGCATTACCACTACATGCTTGGGTTCTTACTGCACAGCTATTTCGTCAGGCGGTGGACTCTTAGCACTGAATTCGGTGGCCTCTGCGGTTGGCCCCCTCCTCTGCTGGGGTATGGGGCTAGCAATACAGTGTGACTCCTCAGGCAGAGTTTTTTGCACAGCCACTTAATCCTTGGCTACTTCTGTATAGCGCCGGTCTCAGACTGGGAATGGGCTTAGGCCTAGCCTATTCTTCTCCTGTCTTTTCCTCCTCTGGCTCATGATTCATAGCCACCCCGCATGCCTTGGTAGTTCCTAGTTGCTACCTTCCCTCATCTGCATTTGCACGGGGTATTCGTTTGGTGGCCTTCCATTCCAGGCACGATCCGGTCCCGACTGGTGGGCGGTGGCACCTTCCACATCCCTCCTTCTACAGGGACTCTTCCATTGGTCCGGGTGTGCTATTGGTATCTACACGAAAGCTTCCCACCTTTCTCTCCAGAGCCAGAGTTCCGGAAGCATGCAACGTGGACCCCCTGATTTCTCCTTGGTGGGAGTTCTCCCTCCTCACAGGAATTCTACGGAAACTCAAGCTGGAGGACATTCCGGCAAATCCTAGTCGCTCCGAATTGACCCCGTCGCGCGTGGTACGCCTACCTCGTTCTCCTTCTAGGAGACGTTCCTTGGTTACTGCCACTCAGAGACTACCTTCTTCACAGGGTCCGGTCCTAAATCAGCGTTTAGGGTCTTTGTTTGACGGCGTGGCTATTGAAACCGCCATTCTGACGTGGAGAGGGTTTTCGGCGGATGTCACCTGCACTATGATTCAGGCCAGGAAGCCTGCTTCGCCCAGGATCTATTAGGACCTAGAGGTCCTTCCTGGGCTTCTGTGAAAGCCGGGACATCCCCTCACTCTATTTTTTTTCTCTCCCCGCGATCCTATCCTTTCTACTAGCAGGGTTGGACCTGGTTTAGCCCTTAGTCCTTGATGGGTCAGGTGTTGGCGCTTCTATCCTGGGGCGGCTTCCAGTGTACTCTGGTTTCTCTGGTGCCATGGAAACCTTCCTAGGGGAGTGGCACATACAGTTCCTCTGTACCGTCCTTACCGCCTTGGGATCCGTATATAGTTTTCTCAGCTGTCCAGTCTTCTCCCTTTTAGCCCTTGCAAGAGATCTCACTCTATCTCCTGTCCTACAAGGTAGTCTTTTCTTGTGGCTATCACATCCATCAGACGGGCGTCCGAGTTGGGGGTGCTCTCTTGCAGAAAGCCCTTCCTGGTTCTTCACAAGGATAAGGCGGTTCTCCGGCTCATTCCTTCTTCTCCCGAAGGTGGTCTCTGACTTCCATATCAATGAAGAAATTGTCCTTCCTTCACTATTTCTCCCCTTCACACCCTACGGAAGGGAGTTACGTTATTGGACGTTGTCTGAGCTCCGATCATTATTTGGCAGCCTCCAGTATCTTCCGGCGTACGGACCCCCTTTTTGTCTTCCGAAGAGTCCTCGCTAGGGATTGGCAGCCTCCAAGGTGGCGATTGCACGTTGGATTCGGTCTGCAACTGCTAAACCATACTGCACCCGGAGCAGGGTTCCGCCCTTAGGTGTCACGGCTCACTCCACAGAGCGATGGGCGCTTCTTGGGCTCGGAGGAATCGCGCTTCGGCTGCTCAGTTGTGTAAGGCGGCTACTTGGTCCTCCTTACACACGTTCACTAAAATTTACCAGGTGCATACTTGTGCATCGGCGGTCGTTACCTTGGGCCGCATGGTCTTGCAGGTGACAGTTCTTAGATGCCTTCAGGGACGCTTGCTTCCATGGGTCTGTGGTTTCCCTCCCTGTGTACTGCTTTTGGATGTCCCCCAATGAATATGGGCGAGAAAAGGAGATTTTTGTATAACTTACCAGTAAAATCTCTTTCTCGCTCTTCATTGGCGGACACAGCACCCACCCAGTATTGTTGTTCGACCACAGTTATAGCTCTTGCTGGTTAGAACCCCGTTGGGTCTTTTGGCATGGTCGGTGTTCCATGTTTTTTCTTTGGTTGGCTTGCTTCTCCTATTGCTTGTACACAAACTGAAGCTCTCTCTCCAGGCTGGAGGGGGGTATAGCTGCCAGGGGAGGAGCTAACAGCTTTTACTAGTGTCAACGCCTCCTAAAGGACATGGCTATACCCACGGTTCCTGTGTCTCCCAATAAAGAGTGAGAAAGAGATTTTACTGGTAAGTTATACAAAAATCTCCTTTTCCCTAAAGCTCTGAACAGAAACATGTGGAAAACGCCCTAGTAAGGCTACATGCACACGACCGTTGTGTGTTTTGCGGTCCGCAAATTGCGGATCCGCAAAACACGGATGGCGTCCGTGTGCATTCCGCCATTTGCGGAATGGCACGGACAGCCATTGATATAATTGCCTATTCTTGTCCGCAAAACGGACAAGAATAGGACAGATCATATTTTTTTTGCAGACCACGGAACGGAGCACATGGAGTGCTGTCCGCATCTTTTGCGGCCCCGTTGAAGTGAATGGGTCCGCATCCAAGCCGCAAAAACTGCGGCTCTGATGCGGACCAAAACAGCTGTGTGCGTGAGGCCTTAATCTATGGCTTGTTTGTCTGTGACCATAAGATCACACATCACCCCAACCCTTATATATATTTTTAATATATTCTACATTATGTAGATACAGTCTCCAGCCTTCATATATACAATAAGCACCAATTTTCCCATTTCCTATATAGGCAAGCTGACGAGGAATATCAGATCCTGGCAAATTCCTGGCGTTACTCAAGTGCTTTTACCAATAGGATTTTCTTTGCTATGGTGGATTTTGATGAAGGATCCGATGTCTTCCAAATGGTAAAGTATAAAATTGTTGCTTTACAGGGGTTGTCCGGTTTCCGATGTTGATGACCTATTCTCAGGATAGGGTATCAGATCGGAGGGAGCTGACTCAGCTGTTTGAAGAGAACACAGTGCTCGGATGAGCGCAGCGTTCTCTTCATTATTTACCTTCTCGCCACTGACATAGCAGCGGCAGAGCAGCGTAATTGCAGCTCCTCCGTCCTATTAACTTGTAGTTACACTCCACCCGTTCAAGAATAAAATAAGTCCACATCCCTCTGTGGCACCCAAGATGGAGAGCACAGCTTTAAAACGGTATTTGTGTTCTTTAGTGAGCAGTAGAGAACCTGGATACGTTGTTCACATGATCTGTTTCAGGAGATCTTGGCATTGTGAACTACAGGCAAAATGACTATGGGGCATAGTGAGCAGCAACGTGCTGTGGCCATACTGGAATGGATGTACGGTTTGCTGTCTCCTTCTGAACCACCTCTAGCATGCTTAGGCTAGTTTTACACCTCCAATGTGAAACATAGAATGTGTCGGCAGATAAGAACCATTTGGCCCATCTAGTCTGCCCAATATATCTGAATCCTATTAATAGTCCCTGGCCCTATCTTATATGAAGGATAGCCTTATGCCTATCCCATGCATGCTTAAACTCCTTCACTGTATTTGCAGCTACCACTTCTGCAGGAAGGCTATTCCATGCATCCACTACTCTCTCAGTAAAATAATACTTCCTGATATTACTTTTAAACCTATGCCCCTCTAATTTAAAACGGTGTCCTCTTGTGGTAGTTTTTCTTCTTTTAAATATGCTCTCTTCCTTTACCGAGTTGATTCCCTTTATGTATTTAAAAGTTTCTATCATATCCCCTCTGTCTCTTCTTTCTTCCAAGCTATACATGTTAAGGTCCTTTAACCTTTCCTGGTAAGTTTTATCCTGCAATCCATGTACTAGTTTAGTAGCTCTTCTCTGAACTCTCTCTAGAGTATCTATATCCTTCTGGAGATATGGCCTCCAGTACTGCGCACAATACTCCAAGTGAGATCTCTCCAGGAACATCAACCCTGTTACATATCTTTGTGTCATCAGATCAGAAACTCCTTCACCCTGTTCCGGCAGACAAATGGAGAGTCGTCCAGATACAAACCGCATCATGCAGCAGTTTGTGTCCAGCCAACTCTGCGCTTGACAGTGTATGGATCTCTGCTGGACCCCATTATAATTAATGGGGCTGAGGGGCATTCCGTTTGTATCTGGCAGCTACAGAGATGTGAAAGTAGCCCTAGGGTGGCTGCAACATGGTGCAGATTTGTGTGGAAATAAACCTCAAATCTGCACCAAAAACGCACATAAATCCACACTATCGTGTTTTTATGTTTTTGGTGTGGATTTTCTGCAGATTTCAAAATCCACACAGCAGGTCAATTTCCGCACCTAAGAAAAAAGCAAATGTCATCCGCATTGTGTGCAGGCACCCGTAGGCCGTCCATGTATTACATGATTGCCATGTAATACCACATAACTTCCTGGCAATGCGGCTACACAGCTTAAAAGCTCTCCTCGCCCAAGAAAAATATGCTTGAGCAGAGTCACTCATCTCCCACCTTAGGCCTCTTTCACACGGGCATTGCGGGTGACGTGCGTGAAAAGATGCTGGTGCATTGCGGGAAAAATGTGCGATTTTATTTATTTTTTTTCCCTGCGAGTGCAAAGGGTTTTAATGCGTTTTGCACGCGCGTGATAAAAATCGGCATGTTTGGTACCCGAACTTCTTCACAGAAGTTTGGGTTGGGTTCGGTGTTATGTAAATTTTATTATTTTCCCTTTTATAGTAAATTAGGGGTTAAAAAAAAAAAAATTTAAACTCACCTCATCCACTTGTTCGCGCTGCCCGGCTTGTCTTCTTCATTCTTCTTCTTTGAGGACCTGGGAGGAAAAGGACCTTTGACGTCACTGCGCTCATCACATGGTCCATCGCTATGGTGATGGACCATGTGATGAGCGCAGTGAAGTCACCAAAGGTCCTTTCCTCTCAGGTCACCAAAGAAGGAAGAATGAAGACGAGCCGGGCAGCGCGAACAAGTGGATGAGGCGAGTTTAATTGTTTTATAACTCCTCCATCCCTAATTTACTTAGCATTCTGTATTAAGAATGCTATTATTTTCCCTTATAACCATGTTAGAAGGGAAAATAATAAAGATCGGGTCCCCATCCCGATCGTCACCTAGCAACCATGCGTGAAAATCGCACCGCATCCGCACTTGCTTGCGGATGCTTGCGATTTTCACGCAGCCCCATTCACTTCTGTGGTGTGTTTTTCACGGAACACAGAATATAGAGCATGCTGTGATTTTCATGCAACGCACAAGTGATGCGTGAAAGTCACCGCTCATGTGCACTGCCCCATAGAAATGAATGGGTCCGGATTCAGTGCTGGTGCAATGCGTTCACCTCACGCATTGCACCCGCGCGGAAAACTTGCCCGTGTGAAAAAGGCCTTAGAATGCCTGCACACGATGTGGATCACCTCTGGTTTCTCTGTGCAGATTTCCGTGCAGAAATGCCATAGGGTAATAACCGGCAAAGTGAAGGAGACAAGTCTCATGTACACTTTAGTTTTTTTCTTAGGTGTGGAAATTGACCTGCTGTGCGGATTTTGAAATCTGCAGAGTGCCAATAGTTGTTGCTTTTCTCTTTCAATGGAAGGGTGAGTTTGGTGGAAAATCTTTACCAAAAACGCGGTAAATAGCACAGATTTAGGTGCGTTTTTTTGTTTGTTTGTTTTTTGCGTGTGGTGATCGAGCAGAACCCTCCGGAAGCATTATGCCTGATCGCAGAGAGGATGGAGCAGTCGTTCTGGCCTCTCTATTCCCTTCACTCTAATTTCTATGATCAGTTCAGGGAGAGATTAGGAAGCTGAATGATCAGTGTTAAACTTCCACGGGAACCCAGGTATGAAATATTAACCTTTACTACCAGGGATTCTAGAAAACCAGGAATTGGGACACTAATCCCTTTGCTGCCCAGGACCACCAGGGATTCTGATGTTAACCCATTCACTGCTAATTATTTGCCACACTTTGGGTATCTGTTGGGTCAGTGGTGATATGTTCAGTGTATGCACTGGGAATCACTTTCATATATCATACACTGTGAATCTGAAAATCTTCATTCATTTTTTATCTTTTACATGACAGTTTTTTTTTTTTTTTTTTGTTCCTTCCTGTTTGTTCAGCTTAATATGAACTCTGCACCGACCTTCATTCACTTCCCCCCTAAGGGGAAGCCCAAGAGAGGGGACACGTATGAGCTGCAAGTGCGTGGTTTTGCTGCAGAACAGCTCGCTCGCTGGATTGCGGATCGGACAGATGTCAATGTAAGAGTATATGGCATTTACAGCAAATTGTCCTTTATGAAACAAGGGATAATAAAAATGTTTATAATCTTCTCCCAAATGTTTTTACAGATACGTGTAATAAGGCCTCCAAATTACGCTGGCCCTTTAATGCTGGGTTTGCTCTTGGCTGTAATTGGAGGATTAGTGTATTTGAGAAGAAGCAACCTTGATTTCCTGCACAACAAAACCGGATGGGCGCTGGCTGCCTTGGTAAATAACGCAGTTTATCACACACAAGAATCTAGGATAAGCTCCCATATTTTGGTGTCAATTTGTTTTTGCTTTACGTCAATCTAGCACAATCTAGTGTCTGTGGCATGCAGTGTGATACAGATGCACGATTCCTATAGCTATGGTCCAGCACAGGGCTGCATGCAGTTGTACCGTAGAATGGTTGCAGTCCCAATATTGGAAATCCACAATTGCTTGTATTTTCAATGGTAATGATGCAGATTTGTGCCACACTATTGGGGTACGGCCACGTGTAGCGAGCCTGTCCGAATTCTGCAGCCCCAAAATCCACTCCAAATCTTCTGAATTTTGTAATATTTCATTTTTAAATCCATGACACACATCCACAAATATAAAATGACATGCTGCGGATTTCTGCACTACATGTCAAGTTGTGTGGATTTCATTGAGGACACTCCGCAGTGTGTGGATGATCTGTGGAAATCTCACTTCGCTGCTCCTGTAAAACACTGTGGGTTTTCTGGACACAACTCCCCTGCAGAAAGTCCACAGTGTTTATGCTTCCTGTGACCGTGCCCTAAGGCTAGGTTCACACCTCAGCGTTTTACAGCGCTGTAAAACGCTCAACAGGCAAAAACCAATGTTTCCCTATGGGCATGGTTCTCACCTGAGCGTTTTACAGCGCGTACGTACGCGCAGGAGCTTCTTTGGGGCATATTGTCGCGCGTATTGTGGCAGTTTTTCATTGGATGCCTCTGTGGTTAATCACACAAACGCGCTACTACGCGCGTTTCCAAAATACAAATACGCCCCAAAACACGCCTCAAAACGCCTATAAAAAGCGCTTATCGAATACGCTCAGGTGTGAACCCAGCCTTAAGCTTCCAGCCTAATAACACAGGATGGTATCAGAAAGCCATAATTACAATAGATTGTTGGGGGTAAACAGGAACGTCTACATACCCTGACGGCAAATGCAGATGTTTAACCCCTTAAGGACTCAGCCCTATTTCACCTTAAGGACTTGGCCATTTTTCGCAAATCTGACCAGTGTCACGTTAAGTGCTGATAATTTTAAAACGCTTTGACTTATCCAGGCCATTCTGAGATTATTTTTTCGTCACATATTGTACATCATGACACTGGTAAAATGAAGTAAAAAAAAAAATCATTTTTATTTATAAAAAAATTGCAATTTTTTACAAATTTTTGGTAAATTTTGGTAATTTCCAAGTTTCAATTTCTCTACTTTTATTATACATAGTAATACCTCCAAAATAGTTATTACTTTACATTCCCCATATGTCTACTTCATGGTTTGGATCAATTTAGGAATGATATTTTATTTTTGGGGGATGTTACAAGGCTTAGAAGTTTAGAAGAAAATCTTGAAATTTTTCCGAAATTTTCAAAAACCCACTTTTTAGGGACCAGTTCAGGTCTGAAGTCACTTTGTGAGGCTTACATAATAGTAACCACCCAAAAATGACCCCATTCTAGAAACTACACCCCTCAAGGTATTCAAAACTGATTTTACAAACTTTGATAACCCTTTAGGTGTTGCACAAGAGTTATTGGCAAATGGCAATTTTTTGGCAAATTTTTCATTTTAATCCATTTTTTCCAGTAACAAAGCAAGGGTTAACAGCCAAATAAAATGCTATATTTATTGCCCCGATTCTGTAATTTGCAGAAACACCCCATATGTGGCCGTAAACTACTGTACGGGCACACAGTAGGGCGTAGAGGGAAAGGTGCGCCGTATGGTTTTTGGAAGTCAGATTTTGCTGGACTGTTTTTTTTTTTTTTTTTGACACCATGTCCCATTTGAAGCCTCCCTGATGCACCCCTAGAGTAGAAACTCATAAAAAGTGACCCCATCTAAGAAACTACACCCCTCAAGGTATTCAAAACTGATTTTACAAACTTTGTTAACCCTTTAGGTGTTGCACAAGATTTTATGGAAAATAGAGATACAATTTAAAAATTTCACTTTTTTGGCAGATTTTCCATTTTAATATTTTTTTTCCAGTTACAAAGCAAGGGTTAACAACCAAACAAAACTCATTATTAATGGCCCTGATTCTGTGGTTTACAGAAACACCCCATATGTTGTCGTAAACTGCTGTACGGGCACACGGCAGGGCGCAGAAGGAAAGGAATGCCATACGGTTTTTGGAAGGCAGATTTTGCTAGACTGTTTTTTTGGACACAATGTCCCATTTGAAGCCCCCCTGATGCACTCCTAGAGTAGAAACTCCAAAAAAGTGACCCCATTTTAGAAACTACGGGATAGGGTGGCAGTTTTGTTGGTACTAGTTTAGGGTACATATGATTTTTTGGTTGCTCTATATTACACTTTTTGTGAGGCAAGGTAACAAGAAATAGCTTTTTTGGCACCGTTTTTTTTTTTTTTTTTGGTTATTTACAACATTCATCTGACAGGTTAGATCATGTGGTATTTTTATAGACCAGGTTGTCACGGACACGGCGATACCTAATATGTATACAATATTTTTTTATTCATGTAAGTTTTACACAATGATTTTATTTTTGAAACAAAAAAAATCATGTTTTAGTGTCTCCATAGTCTGAGAGCCATAGTCTTTTCAGTTTTTGGGCGATTATCTTAGGTAGGGTCTTTTTTTTTTTGTGGGATGAGATGACGGTTTGATTGGCACTATTTTGTGGTGCATATGACTTTTTGATCGCTTGCTATTACACTTTTTGTGACGTAAGATGACAAAAAATGGCTTTTTTTACACCGTTTAAATTTTTTTTTTTTTACGGTGTTCACCTGAGGGGTTAGGTCATGTGATATTTTTATAGAGCCGGTCGATACGGACGCGGAGATACCTAATATGTATACTTTTTTTATTTATGTAAGTTTTACACAATGATTTCATTTTTGAAACAAAAAAAATCATGTTTTAGTGTTTCCATAGTCTAAGAGCCATAGTTTTTTCAGTTTTTAGGCGATTATCTTGGGTAGGGTATGATATTTGCGGCATGAGATGACGCTTTGGTACTATTTTGGCGTACATGCGACTTTTTTGATCACTTTTATTACCTTTTTTGGGAAGTAAGGTGGGCAACATTTCAATTTCCTCATAGTTTTAATTTTTTTATTTTTATGGCGTTCACTGTGGGGGGAAAGTAACATGACCGTTTTATAGATCAGGTCGTTACGGACGCGGCGATACCTAATATGTGTAGTGTATTTTATTTTTTTACATTTTTATTCAGTGATAAATGTTTTTTTTAGCTTAACTTTTTTTTATTTTTTTTTGACCCAGACCCACTTTGTTCTTGAAGATCCAGTGGGTCTGATGTCTGTATAAGGCCTCCTGCACACGACCGTTTTTTTTTAAGGTCCGCAAAAACGGGGTCCGTAGGTCCGTGATCCGTGACCGTTTTTTCGTCCGTGGGTCTTCCTTGATTTTTGGTGTCCACCTGGCCGTGCAAAGCCAAACGGATCCGTCCTGAATTACAATGCAAGTCAATGGGGATGGATCTGTTTGATGTTGACACAATATGGTGCAATTGCAAACGGATCCGTCCCCCATTGACTTTCAATGTAAAGTCAGGAGTTAATATACCATAGGATCGGAGTTTTCTCCAATCCGATGGTATATTTTAACTTGAAGCGTCCCCATCACCATGGGAACGCCTGTATGTTAGAATATACCATCGGATTTGAGTTAGATTGTGAAACTCATATCCGACAGTATATTCTAACACAGAGGCGTTCCCATGGTGATGGGGACGCTTCAAGTTAGAATATACTAAGAAGTGTGTACATGACTGCCCCCTGCTGCCTGGCAGCACCCGATCTCTTATTGGGGGCTGTGATCCGCACAATTAACCCCTCAGGTGCCGCACCTGAAGGGGTTAATTGTGCGTATCATAGCCCCCTGTAAGAGATCAGGGGCTGCCAGGCAGCAGGGGGCAAACCCCCCTCCCTCCCCTGCCTGAGAAGGCGTCCTGTTGCCATGGGAACCTTCCCGGTCTGCTCAGTTGTGGCCACAACTGCGCAGACGGGGGAAGGGTAAGGAGGGGGGCTCCCTCCCTCTGTCACCCCATCCTGTCGGGGGGCTGCAAAGGCACAGCAGCCCCCCGATGGGAGAGGGAGGGAGCCCCATCTTACTGTTAACTTTTTCCATACAGCGGTCCGTACGGACCGCGGTAGGGGTGCACGAAAATATCGGCCGAAAATGGGCCTAATCCATTTCGGCCGATATTGGTACATATCGGCAGAAAATATGATAGCCCCGCCCCGCCGCTCCGGTATACTAATATAAGATGTCATATTCATTTATTGGTTATTAAACATGCCCCCTCAGTCCTATTACTACCTTACATCCTAATCGCATCTGTAGAATTCAGGCAGGCCAGGCGGGCGGCAGTGTAACTCTTGTCATGTGCCTGAATGAAGCCGGCGGCGCAGGCAAGTGACGTCAGTGAGAGACGCGCCGGCCGCCCGGCTTGGGCTGCCTGAATTCTACAGAAGCGATTAGGATGTAAGGTAGTAATAGGACTGAGGGGGCATGTTTAACCACCTCAGCCCCCAGTGCTTAAACACCCTGAAAGACCAGGCCACTTTTTACACTTCTGACCTACACTTCTTTCACCGTTTATTGCTCGGTCATGCAACTTACAACCCAAATGAATTTTACCTCCTTTTCTTCTCACTAATAGAGCTTTCATTTGGTGGTATTTCATTGCTGCTGACATTTTTACTTTTTTAACTTTTTTCGAAATTTAACGATTTTTTTGCAAAAAAATGACATTTTTCACTTTCAGTTGTCAAATTTTGCAGAAAAAACGAGATCCATATATAAATTTTGCTCTAAATTTATTGTTCTACATGTCTTTGATAAAAAAAAAATGTTTGGGTAAAAAAAAAATGGTTTGGGTAAAAGTTATAGCGTTTACAAACTATGGTACAAAAATGTGAATTTCCGCTTTTTGAAGCAGCTCTGACTTTCTGAGCACCTGTCATGTTTCCTGAGGTTCTACAATGCCCAGACAGTACAAACACCCCACAAATGACCCCATTTCGGAAAGTACACACCCTAAGGTATTCACTGATGGGCATAGTGAGTTCATAGAACTTTTTATTTTTTGTCACAAGTTAGCGGAAAATGATGATTTTTTCTTTTTTTTTTCTTTTCTTACAAAGTCTCATATTCCACTAACTTGTGACAAAAAATAAAAAGTTCTATGAACTCACTATGCCCATCAGCGAATACCTTGGGGTCTCTTCTTTCCAAAATGGGGTCACTTGTGGGGTAGTTATACTGCCCTGGCATTCTAGGGGCCCAAATGTGTGGTAAGGAGTTTGAAATCAAATTCTGTAAAAAATGACCTGTGAAATCCGAAAAGTGCTCTTTGGAATATGGGCCCCTTTGCCCACCTAGGCTGCAAAAAAGTGTCACACATCTGGTATCTCCGTACTCAGGAGAAGGTGGGGAATGTGTTTTGGGGTGTCATTTTATATATACCCATGCTGGGTGAGAGAAATATCTTGGCAAAAGACAACTTTTCCCATTTTTTTTTTTATACAAAGTTGGCATTTGACCAAGATATTTATCTCACCCAGCATGGGTATATGTAAAAAGACACCCCAAAACACATTCCTCAACTTCTCCTGAATACAGAGATACCAGATGTGTGACACTTTTTTGCAGCCTAGGTGGGCAAAGGGGCCCATATTCCAAAGAGCACCTTTCGGATTTCACAGGTCATTTTTTACAGAATTTGATTTCAAACTCCTTACCACACATTTGGGCCCCTAGAATGCCAGGGCAGTATAACTACCCCACAAGTGACCCCATTTTGGAAAGAAGAGACCCCAAGGTATTCGCTGATGGGCATAGTGAGTTCATAGAACTTTTTATTTTTTGTCACAAGTTAGTGGAATATGAGACTTTGTAAGAAAAGAAAAAAAAAAGAAAAAATCATCATTTTCCGCTAACTTGTGACAAAAAATAAAAAATTCTAGGAACTTGCCATGCCCCTCACGGAATACCTTGGGGTGTCTTCTTTCCAAAATGGGGTCACTTGTGGGGTAGTTATACTGCCCTGGCATTTTCCAGGGGCCCTAATGTGTGGTAAGTAGGTAAATGACCTGTGAAATCCGAAAGGTGCTCTTTGGAATGTGGGCCCCTTTGCCCACCTAGGCTGCAAAAAAGTGTCACACATCTGGTATCTCCGTACTCAGGAGAAGGTGGGGAATGTGTTTTGTGGTGTCATTTTACATATACCCATGCTGGGTGAGAGAAATATCTTGGCAAAAGACAACTTTTCCCATTTTTTTTATACAAAGTTGGCATTTGACCAAGATATTTATCTCACCCAGCATGGGTATATGTAAAAAGACACCCCAAAACACATTCCTCAACTTCTCCTGAATACAGAGATACCAGATGTGTGACACTTTTTTGCAGCCTAGGTGGGCAAAGGGGCCCAAATTCCTTTTAGGAGGGCATTTTTAGACATTTGGATACCAGACTTCTTCTCACGCTTTGGGGCCCCCAAAATGCCAGGGCAGTATAAATACCCCACATGTGACCCCATTTTGGAAAGAAGACACCCCAAGGTATTCAATGAGGGGCATGGTGAGTTCATTGAAAAAAAAATTTTTTGGCACAAGTTAGCGGAAATTGATTTTTTTTGATTTTGTTATCACAAAGTCTCCCTTTCCGCTAACTTGGGACAAAAATTTCAATCTTTCATGGACTCAATATGCCCCTCAGCGAATACCTTGGGGTGTCTTCTTTCCAAAATGGTGTTATTTGTGGGGTGTTTGTACTGCCCTGGCATTTGAGGGTCTCCGCAATCATTACATGTATGCCCAGCATTAGGAGTTTCTGCTATTCTCCTTATATTGAGCATACGGGTAATGAGATTTTTTTTTTTCCGTTCAGCCTCTGGGCTGAAAGAAAAAAATGAACGGCACAGATTTCTTCATTCGCATCGATCAATGTGGATGAAAAAATCTCTGCCAAAAAAAGAAAAAGGAGGGGAAAGGCGTCTGCCAGGACATAGGAGCTCCGCCCAACATCCATACCCACTTCAGCTCGTATGCCCTGGCAAACCAGATTTCTCCATTCAAATCAATCGATGTGGATGAATAAATCATTGCCGGGATTTTTTTTTTTATATATACAAAGTGTTTGCCAAAGTATATGAACACCGCCACCTCCTCAGCTCATATGCCTCGGCAAACGTATCTTTTACTGCAGAGGAGAAATCTCGTCTTGCAGCGCCGCATACACCGACTTGCGTGTAATCTGACAGCAGCGCAATGCTTCTGTCCGAATGCACATCAGTGCTGCAGCTGGTCGATCGGTTGGTCCACCTGGAAGGTAAAAAAAAACAAAACAAAAAAGAAAAAACCAGGCCGCAAAGCAATAACTTTATTAACTTTAGAACAGAACATATTAACTTTTTTTAACTTTTTTACTTACCGGTAATTTTTTTTTTGTTTAGTTTTTTTTACTTTTATAGAACAAACCTCTCCTTCCCCATGGGACAATGTGCAAAGCGCAAATCGCCCAAAGATGTGGCGAAGTACGTTATGCACTTTATCCCAGGTGAAAGGAGAGGTTTGCAGCAGCTGTGAGAGAAAGGGCCCTAATAGCCCTGTGTGCCTGTCCTGGTGAGATGTGATCCCTATGCTAGGTGTACCTGTGTGTGGTACTTCCGGAAACACTCACCATAGCATAGGGCAGGGTGGTCCGGACAGTCAGGACAGAAATAGCGGGTGTCACGCCTTATTCCACTCCTGCTACAGACACGACATTTTTTTCGGGGTGGCGGTTGGGTTGAGGTACCAGCAACGACACTGGGGAAATGTCGCTCGTGTAGACGGCTAACTACACTGGTGGATGGGGCCACGGAACCTCCCGGATAAATGAGGTTCTCGATGATCTCTTCCTGGAATTTGAGGAAGGATCCTGTTCTCCCAGCCTTACTGTAGAGAACAAAACTATTATAGGCAGCCAATTGAATTAAATATACAGACACCTTCTTATACCAGCGTCTGGTTCTGCGGGAAACTAAATAGGGAGCCAACATCTGGTCATTGAAGTCCACCCCTCCCATGAGCGCATTATAGTCGTGGACTGAGAGGGGCTTTTCAATCACACGGGTTGCCCTTTCAATTTGGATTGTCGTGTCTGCGTGAATGGAGGAGAGCATGTAAACGTCACGCTTGTCTCTCCATTTCACCGCGAGCAGTTCTTCGTTACACAAGGCAGCCCTCTCCCCCCTTGCAAGACGGGTGGTTACAAGCCGTTGGGGGAAGCCCACGCGACTAGTTCGCGCGGTGCCACAGGCGCAAATCCGTTCTAGAAACAAATGCCTAAAGAGGGCCACACTTGTGTAAAAATTGTCCACATAAAGATGGTACCCCTTGGCGAATAAGGGTGACACCAAGTCCCAGACTGTCTTCCCACTTCTCCCCAAGTAGTCAGGGCAACCGACCGGCTCCAGGGTCTGATCTTTTCCCTCATAGATCCGAAATTTGTGGGTATAGCCTGTGGCCCTTTCACAGAGCTTATACAATTTGACCCCATAGCGGGCACGCTTGCTTGGGATGTATTGTTTGAAGCCAAGGCGCCCGGTAAAATGTATTAGGGACTCGTCTACGCAGATGTTTTGCTCTGGGGTATACAAATCTGCAAATTTCTGGTTGAAATGGTCTATGAGGGGCCGAATTTTGTGGAGCCGGTCAAAAGCTGGGTGGCCTCTGGGACGGGAGGTGGTGTTGTCGCTAAAGTGCAGGAAACGCAGGATGGTCTCAAATTGTGTCCTGGACATAGCAGCAGAGAACATGGGCATGTGATGAATCGGGTTCGTGGACCAATATGACCGCAATTCATGCTTTTTAGTTAGACCCATGTTGAGGAGAAGGCCCAGAAAAATTTTAAGTTCGGAAACTTGGACTGGTTTCCACCGGAAAGACTGGGCATAAGAGCTTCCCGGGTTGGCGGATATAAATTGTGTGGCATACCGGTTTGTCTCTGCCACAACTAAGTCCAAGAGCTCCGCAGTCAAGAACAGCTCAAAAAATCCCAGGGCCGAACCGATTTGAGCCGTCTCAACCCGAACTCCAGACTGGGCGGTGAAAGGGGGAACTACAGGTGCGGCTGAAGTTGGTGACTGCCAATCAGGGTTTGCCAGCACCTCAGGGATTCTAGGGGCTCTACGGGCCTGTCTGCGCGGTGGCTGCGACGGGGTAACTAGTGCACGTGCCACTGTACCAGCTTCAACTGCCCTTCTGGTGCTCGCCACGTCACCATGTTGTACGGCAGTGCTGGTACTAGGTCCAGGAAGGGCTGCGCTGCTGGTGTATGCCTCACCACGTGATCCGGCAGCAACAGCCCCACTCTGCTGCTCTTGAAGCGGATCCTGCATAACCTGTGGTCTAGCGACACGGGGCCGGGTACGCCTGGTGCTGCCAGGGACCTCCACCTCCTCGTCCGAACTTTGGGTCAGAGAGCCACTGCTTTCCACAGGTTCATATTCTGACCCGCTAGATTCGTCAGATGAGGGTTCCCACTCCTCATCCGACTGGGTCAGAATCCTGTAGGCCTCTTCAGAAGAATACCCCCTGTTTGACATTTTGGACTACTAAATTTAGGGGTATTCCCTGAGACTACCCAAGAAAAAAAGCAAGCCTGTCTTACAAAGGGGAGGCTAGCGAAGTACCGGAGGCCGCTGCGGTTGATAAAAAATATCAAAACTGTTTTTTTTATCGCCGCAGTGCGTGTAAAGTGAATGTGCAGTGATCAAAAAACAAATTTTTTTTTGTCACTGCGGTGGGGCGGGCGTGGGTGAACGCACGTGTGGGCGACCGATCAGGCCTGATCGGGCAAACACTGCGTTTTGAGTGGAGGGCGAACTAAGGTGACACTAATACTATTATAGATCTGACCGTGATCAGTTTTGATCACTTACAGATACTATAAAAGTACAAATGCTGATTAGCGATACGCTAAACAGCGAATAAAAGTGACTGCGGTGGGCTGGGCGCTAACTGACGCTAACTACCTAACCAAGGAGCCTAAACTATCCCTAAAACCTAACAGCCAATACTAGTGAAAAAAAAAAGTGACAGTTTACACTGATCACTTTTTGTCTTTCACTAAGTGATTGACAGGGGGCGATCAAGGGGTTAATTAGGATGATGGGGATGATGGAAGGTGATCAGGGGCTAAGGTGTAGTGTTGGTGGGTACTCACAGTGATCTCTGCTTCTCTGCTGGATCCAACCGACGAAAAGGACCAGCAGAGAAGCAGAGAAGCCATATAACAGATCATATTTACTAATATGATCTGTTATCTGGCTTCTGATTTGATTTTTTGAAAATCGCCAGCCTGCCAGCCAATGATCGTGGCTGGCAGGCTGGTGACGAAATACTTCTTTAACTTTTGCCGGCCCGCGATGCGCATGCGCGGGCCGGCAATGCACGAAATCTCGCGTCTCGCGAGAGGACGCACCGGCGCGTCCACCCAGAACAACAGGACCGCCGCAAAGACGCAATCCTGCGTACGGCGGTCCTGAGGAGGTTAATAACCAATAAATAAATATAACATCTTATACTTGTATACTGGCGGGGGGGGGAGGCGGGGGCGATCTGTGGATGGCACAGTTATGGGCTGAGGGGGTCTGTGGATGGCACAGTTATGGGCTGGGGGGGGGTCTGTGGATGGCACTGTTATGGGCTGGGGGGGGATTTGTGGATGGCACTGTTATGGGCTGGGGGGTCTGTGGATGGCACATATATAACAGTGCCACCCACAGATCGCCTCCTGTAACAGTGCCACCCGCAGATCCCCTCCTGTAACAGTGCCACCCGCAGATCCCCTCCTGTAACAGTGCCACCCGCAGATCCCCTCCTGTAACAGTGCCACCCGCAGATCCCCTCCTGTAACAGTGCCACCCGCAGATCCCCTCCTGTAACAGTGCCACCCGCAGATCCCCTCCTGTAACAGTGCCACCCGCAGATCCCCTCCTGTAACAGTGCCATCCGCAGATCCCCTCCTGTAACAGTGCCATCCGCAGATCCCCTCCTGTAACAGTGCCATCCGCAGATCCCCTCCTGTAACAGTGCCATCCGCAGATCCCCTCCTGTAACAGTGCCATCCGCAGATCCCCTCCCCCTGTAACAGTGCCAGCCGCAGATCCCCCCCCCCCCTGTAACAGTGCCAGCCGCAGATCCCCCCGTAACAGTGTCCGTCATCCACAGATCCCCCCCCATAACAGTGTCCGTCATCCACAGATTCCCCCCATAACAGTGTCTGTCATCCACAGATTCCCCCCATAACAGTGTCCCCCCCATAACAGTTGTTTTGTACAATCACTTGTGTATGAGGAAGCACCATGTTATATAATATGATTTATTAAATTCATGAAAAAGAATTATTAATAAAATCATTAAAAAAAAAAGTATTTTAAAAGTATTTGGGCAAAAAGGCGGTTTCGGTTTTCGGTCAAGGGCATCCTGAATTTTCGGTTTCGGACCAGAATTTTCATTTCGGTGCACCCCTAGACCGCGGTATGGAAAGGGTTAAACGGCTGACATCGCATCACAGATGTCAGCCGTTTATACCAGAGTGTCAGCAATGTGCTGACACTCTGGTATACCCACTGAACACCAACGATTATTCAAGAGGAGGCGGGTGGGGGATCGCGATCCCGCCTGCCGCACCGCCTTCAACACCCCCCCCCCCTGCACCACCCGCCGCCATAATATCAAATTTATATGGGGTAAAACTTTATATGGGGTATTTTAAAGTTTGCCGCGGGGATCAGAATCGGCAGAAAGCGCAGCAAACCGCAGGTCTGAATTGACCTGCGGTTTGCTGCGATCGCCGATACGGGAGGGTCACATGACCCCCTCCCCGGGGTTGTGACAGGATGCCGGCTGAATGATTTCAGCCGGCATCCTGTTCGGATTAACACCCGCAGCTCCGCAATCTCATTTTAAACTCATGACGTACCAGTACGTCATGGGTCCTTAAGGACTCGGGGAAACATGCCGTTCCGGTACGTCAAGCGTCCCTAAGGGGTTAAACTAGTGAGGAACGTAAGCAAAAACATTTTGAAAGCTGAAACCTTTAATTATACTATGATCGAAGTGGTTGTTGCGTTGAACAGTCACTTTTTGTAAGAAAGCTCCCTTAAGTAAAGGCTAATTTACCGTTTTGGCGGCTCAGATGTGGACCCATTCACTTCAATGGGGCAGCAAAAGATGCGGACAGTTTTCCGTGTGCTGTCCGCATCCGTTGCTCCGTTCCACGGCCCCGCTAAAAAAATATAACCTGTCCTATTCTTGTCCGCGCTTTGCGGACAAGAATTGGCAATTATATTGACGGCCTTCCGTTCCGCAAATTGCGGAAGGCACACGGGTGGCTTCCGTTTTTTGGGGATCTGCGGTTTGCGGACCGCAAATAACGGTACGGTTGTGTGCATGAGGCCTTACAGCGTCACTACAGAAGCAATAAATCATTACTTTGCTGCATTTGAAAGTGCCAGTTCCTGTTCAGAGAGATATGCTCTGTGCAGCTGCTCTCTGTGTAAGAGATCCTGAATGGAGGACCCCATAGATTATATTTCCTAATGTGATAAAATGGGTTTTCCAAAGTACACAACCTTTTTTTGCCCATTAAAACCAGATAGCAACCACACACACACATCCTTTTTTCTAATGTGTTTTATTTTATTTTTCGATTTTGAAATTGTTTATTCTATTTCCTGATCATGATAATGGGGGCTGCCGTCTTGTCTGAGCTGTTCTTAACAGCATTTAGAAAGCATTAAGGCCCCTTTCATACGAGCGAGTTTTCCGCACGGGTGCAATGCGTGACGTGAATGCATAGCACCCGCACTGAATCCTGACCCATTTATTTCAATGGGTCTGTGTACATAAGTACACGTGGTTTTTTTTTATTTATTTTTTCACGCATCAGTTCTGCGTTGCCTGAAAAACGCAACATGTTTTATATCCAGTGTTTTTCACGCAGCCCTGGCCCTATAGAAGTAAATGGGGCTTCAGTGAAAAACGCATTGCTCTGTGGCCTGTGCAGAGGTCATTGTACAAGGAAAGAATAGATAAGCTTTGACAATCACCTACTGAGAATGGTGGACCTGTCTTGTCTATACACAGAGGTGATATCATTACAGGCAGGATTAGAATGACTGATAAGCAGGTAACTTAAGTAAAGTGATCTGTACAGGCCAAGAAGTGGCATCTATTAGTCTTAGTGGCCAGTAAAAAAAAACCTGTAGGATTTCATGGTTTTTGTTAATATAAATATTGACATGGAAAATTAAAATTTTCATTCAAAAGTCCTTAGAAAAGTTAAAATAAAAATGTGATTTAAACAATGGGTTATTTTCTGTTGACACATTCCCTTTAAGGTCTCTTTCACACAAGTTTTTTTTTTTCCGTTCAGTTTTTTGCGTTCCGTATACAGAACCATTCATTTTTTAATGGATCCACAAAAAAACGGAAGGTACTCCGTATACCTTCCGTTTCCGTTCCGTTCAAAGATAAAACATGTCCTATTATTGTCCGCATAACGGACAAGGATAGTACTGTTCTATCAGGGGCCAGCTGTTCCGTTCCGCAAAAAACAGAATGCACATGGACGTCATCTGCGTTTTTTGCAGACGGCAAAATACTGAAAAAGCCATACAGTCGTGTGCAAGAGGCCTAAGCCCCATCATTTACAGTCCTCTCTACTGTTCTTTGTCTCTTTCTCAGTGCTTCGTGTTGGCAATGACTTCTGGACAAATGTGGAATCACATCCGTGGACCCCCCTATGCTCACAAGAATCCTCATACTGGTCAAGTGGTAAATGTTCTCTGTTTTTCCTATTTGTCTGAGTTTAATGCTTTTCAGTTATATCTAAAGCGTGGGTCAATCAATTATCAATATGCTCTCCTCTTGGTCTATAAGGTTTGAAATAGGACAAGACTTGTATTAAATGTATGACCTTTTCCTTTGAGAAGCAGGTTATGGTTCTTGCAGGATCAGTAATGCAGAATTTTGATTGGGTTTTGCAACAGGAGTGACAGTGGAAAAGAGAGCATGTTGTGTTGGTGATGAGGGAGGAGAGCTGTGGGATAAATTATGGCATGGAAAAGACTCGCACAGTTCTATAGGCCACTGTTTCTAGCATTGACTACCCTAATACAGATTTACTTCATATGGGGTATAAGGGATTGCTCTCAAGCCGGGCGGCAATGACAGATTCCTTCTTAGACAACAGGGTTCAAGTCCAAATGGTGCTTTATTCTGGCACTTCAGCACCATCACAAACATAAACCATAATTAACACCTGTCCGTCTGGGCTCTACCTAATACAGGTTTTGTCTCTATCTCCCCTATAGAGCGCAGTTCACAAACAGGGTATCGGGTTCCGACCCTCAGCAGGTCAGCTCATCAGGCACAGTCCAACACAGGGGAGATATCCAGCTTCACACAGCCTTGTGGCCCCTCGGCCCTCTTGGCTGAGACCACACAGAGCCTAACAGGCTTCCCCCTCTCTAGGGTCCCTTCCTCTCCCCCTGGACTCCTACACTGAAGGCTGGTTTATGCCCCAGTGATTAAACCCCAGCTAGCCTCACCTGTGGGTGGAATAGGGGTGTGGACTGAAATTTCCACACCTCTATCAAGTATGAGGCCTGTCACTGCCTCACAGGGGTCAGAAGCGCTCTAAAAACCCTGATACATGTCACTGATCTAAAGAATCATAAATAGCCAGCACCCCAATGTGAAAAGAGTTGGTGTCTTTATTCACCCATGTAGTTTGGATTCATTGTATCCTGGAACTCTACATTAGTGGGCTGAGGCTGTCGCCTAATATGTGACATCCTCAGCCTAACTGAAACATTTAGACTTTATTTCCTTGACATGATTCATACTTTAGGAAGAACTTTTAAGGTTCACTACATTTATTTGTATTATGGCCGTTAGAAAAAGCAAATTGAGAGGTACTTCTCCACTACAAACTTGGTGGCCCTGACACAATAACATGCAGCCATTTGTGCAAGTGCTTCAGGTCTTGTCAGTAAACCCGTGCAATGCCACCCCCTTGGTCCTCGTTGCCATCGTCCGCTGTTCTGCGATGTCGCTGTCTTTGTTATTGAAATTTGCATCCAAATTTGATTTCAATGCTGAGCACAGTGATATCACAGAACAAGGGTATCGGCAATCAGGACTATGTGGACAGTATAGTGGGTCTCGTCGGTAAACCCTAACCCTCCGTTCTGAAACCTACATGCCCTTAGCATTGAAATGTGGTTGTAGCGCATGCACAGTACATCTGTGAGGCTCTGCCCACAGCAAGGGTGAGTACCGTGTATGGGCAGATGTACCACTTACAGATGTATTGCAAATGCACCACAGCCAGATTTCAATCCTGCACATATGCCGCAGTCAGATTTAAATACTGAGGACACTGAGTTTGCAGAAAAATTTAGTTGTCAAGTCCAAGGGGACAGGGTTTACGAACAAGACTTTTAATACTGACCAGACTTTGGATGCATGTAACATTTTTGTAATGGGGCAAAGCTCCCTTTCTTGGAAATGGTATGTTTATCTGCGCCACAAAAGCATTTTGGAATGTGTCCTATTCCCCTACCTGGTATATGGTAAATCTGTACCAAACGGGGGGCGTGGCCGGAAGCTGGTATGTAAGGACTCATGTAGAGGAGCTCCGGACCCAGTTCACCTAACTTCTACATTATCCTGTTAATTCATCGCCGCAAACATTCCATCTAGAACCGGCAGGAGGTCGGGAAAGACCCGTGACCCGAATATGGCTCGAAATAAGACGCAGTCTGCAGTGGACAGGCTCCGTGAGTTTGCCCGCGTGGAAGACCAAGATGGCGCGGGAGCTTGTGCGTCGTCAGTGGAGAGGGCGAAAGAGGACGCTGTGTCTGAGGAGGTGGGAGCCGCGGCCAGTGAACCCTCTCTCAAGCAAGTAACTGAACAACTGTTACAGGCTATATCTGTATGCCGCACGTCCATGGTGGGCAAACTGGAGGAGGTAAAAGTGGATATTGGCCTACTCCGCCATGATATGCAGGTCATCCGAGACCGCGTTAAGGAGGCCGAAAATAGGATCTCAGACGTGGAAGACCGCCTACAACCACTTCCCGATAAGGTACAGGAATTGGAGCAAAAAATAAACTTTTGGCAGCAGAAATGTGACGATTATGAGAATCGTACAAGACGCAATAATTTGCAGATTATCGGCATGCCGGAGAAAGCTGAGGGTAATAATTCAAGTGCATTTGTCACTACCTGGCTCCGAGATTCCTTCCCGGACGCGGCATTTTCGGCGGCATTTATTATTGAACGAGCTCATCGTGTTCCCGCCAAACCTCCACGGGGAGCTCCTCCAAGACCCTTGCTTGCAAGGTTACTGAACTCTATGGACAGAGATCATATATTGCAGTTGGCGCATACGAAACAAGAGCTTAAATATGAAAACTGCACAGTTATGATTTTTCCAGATTTTTCATCTGAATTACAAAAACGCAGAGCCACGTTTAGTGTCGTGAAAAGGAGGCTACGTGAGAAGAACTTGCCGTATTCTATGGTATATCCAGCTCGCCTAAGAGTAGCAGATGGCGATGTGAGCCGGTTCTTCAATAGCCCTGAGGAAGCCACTAATTGGTTGGATGGAAGAGGAAGAAACGCAAGAGCCCCAAGATAATAGTGGGAATACTCCTCAACATATTATTTTATTTTGTTGTTTGCTTGCGGAAGTGGGGCCCGGGAGCCTGGACATTGGACCAACGATATCATCTGGACTGCCTAAGTATATATTTGTTGGACTCACAGGATATAGTTTAACATCCATTTGATCTAGGTATCCGAGGCACTGGGAGAATTATAGTTAGGAGAGGAAGGGCGAATAGCATATGTGTCCTCTAGTATACTGAGAATGTCCGTATTGGCCCGATGTTCAGAGTTCTTTGTCCTGGGGTCCTATTAGAGGTTAGGGACTGGGTCCCAGGCGATATGTTCAGATTCACTTCTGTATTAGATTTAAGATCACTGGTGCTATCGGTTAAATGCCAAAAGCACACCCCGTTAACTTGTAGTGCCACAGAACGAACGAGGTATACTGCTTTTTGTTTATATATGTCAAGAGTGATGCGAATGGTTAAGTGTTACACCATGCAGGCACTCACAGTATATGTCAGGATAAGCCTGACAGTTAAAATGTTATGTTATATGTGCTGTATCAGTTATAATGCAAAGAGGTGGGGGAAGGGGAAGGTAACTGCGGTTCATTATGTAATATCATCATGGCAGAATTGCGAGTAATGTCATGGAATGTCGGGATTGGGAGCTGCTAGGAAAAGAGCTATGGTGTGCTCTGCAGTCAGGAGATTTAATCCACATGTCCTCTGCCTGCAGGAGACTCATTTAACAGCAGATAACACGAGGCGCATACAAAAGCCTTGGATTCAATGGGCGCAACACTCATGCTATACGAATATGTCTAGGGGTGTGTCTCTCATGGTACACAAATCTCTCAGGTGGGAGGTGGAAACGTGCCAGACAGACACAGCGGGTAGATTCGTGTTTGTGGCAGCTTACATAAACTGTATACTGTATGTTATCATAGGTGTATATATTCCTCTGCCCTTCTCCATGCAAGTGGTTCAGCAAGCGGTGAGCTTTGCAGCCTCTTATCCATCAGCCCGTGTAATCAGCATGGGAGATTTTAACATGACCTTAGTTAGGGACCTGGATAGGCACCACCTGGTAGAAGCTGATGATAATCATTATAACAACAAGACGTCTCTGGCTGAATTGTTGGAGGAGGTAGGGTGGACGGATATGTGGAGACTGAAGCATCCAGATATCAGACAATACTCATGCTACTCCGCCAGTCATGGTACATTGTCACGCATAGATTATGTTTTGGGCAACTCAAGTACGAGCTCCCTGGTGTATAGTGTAGAATATGGACCTAGAGGCATATCTGATCACACCCCTGTGCAGTTGGCATTTGCGCTGGGTGGGGATATGACCAGACGCTCAGCTCGGATTAATCCATTTTGGTTGACCTTGTTTGGACCGTCTGATCGTATCCCTGACCAATTGAAGGTATTCTTGGAGGGACATGAGGAAGAATCGAATAATGTATTATTGTGGGAAACCATGAAAGCATATCTCAGAGGATGCCTCAGATCCACCATATCATATATCAAAAAGTCGTCGGCTAGGCAGGAGGAGGACCTGGCGGCAGATTGTAATAGATTAGAGGCAGCATATGTCGCCGATCCCAATGATTTGAATAGGGAGGAGTGGTTGTCTAAAGGGAGACAATACTTGACTCTGCTTAAGGAAAAAGCTCAAAGGAAAATGTTTTTCTCCAAGCAGACTTACTTTGAGCTGGGCAACCAGTCCAGTAAACTGTTAGCCCACATTGTTAGGCAGAGCCAAGCATCTCCTGCCATATTACGCATTAAAGCAGCTAATGGACAGATACTCGTAGATCCAGAGGCTATAGCGGCTAGATTTCAGGAATATTAGAGACCTATATGATTCTAGGGTGAACTATGAGATAGAGGATGTAATGCAATACCTTGAGGATTTGGAGTTTCCAACTTTAACACAGGAAGCAGTAGACAGTTTGGATGCACCCATAACTATTTTAGAGATACAGGAATCCATCTCACAGCTGGCAAGGGGCAAGGCCTCAGGTCCTGATGGAATACCTTTAGAGGTGTATGTCAGATATTCTGCTCACATTACTCCCTATTTTGCTTAAAATGTATAATGATGCCTTTAGAAATGGATGTTTCCCACCAACAATGTACGATGCAACCATAGTGGTGCTTTTGAAACCTGGCAAGGAACCAGATGAATGCGGGTCATATCGTCCGATATCCTTGTTAAATTTAGATTACAAGGTTATAGCAAAAATATTGGCTGTACGTCTGGGCAGAGTGGCCACCAACCTAGTACATCCAGATCAATCTGGATTCATGCCGGGTAGGTCCACTACCGACAATATCAGGAGAGTGCAGGTGGTGACCCAGATTGGTGTTCAGAGGCAGGAGAAATGGGCTCTGGCTTCGTTAGACACAGCAAAGGCATTCGATTCGGTTGAATGGCCATACTTGTTCCAGGTCCTGAGAAAATTCGGCTTTGGCCCTAAATTCAGAAAATGGGTGGAATTATTATATAAAAGCCCCAGAGCTGGTATATTAGTGAATGGGATACTATCAGACAACTTTGATCTGAAGAGAGGAACCAGACAGGGTTGCCCGCTATCGCCATTACTGTTCGCCCTAGCTATAGAGCCACTGGCAATGCGTATAAGAACAGACCCACATTATAATGGCATTCAAATAGGAGAACAAGAGGATAGAGTTGGGCTGTATGCTGATGATATGGTGCTTTTTATGACACAAACGGAGTCTACACTACCCAGGGTAATCACCACAATTGAGTTATTCAGCCAATTCTCGGGATTACGGATAAATTGGTCAAAATCGACTCTATGTCCTTTATATCAACTGGATGATACCTTTGACTCAGGGGAACTGCCTGTTGTACACAGCTACAAATATCTGGGTGTACATATCACCAAGAGTGCCACGTCCTTCCATATACTAAATATTCAACCATTGCTGGAGTACTGCAAGGAGAAATTTAGGATATGGCAGAACCTGCCTTTGTCAGCACCAGGGAGAATTAATTTGATAAAATTGATTGTCCTGCCAAAGTGCTTGTATGTTTTGCAGCATGCACCTTATGCAGTTCCAAAAGTTTTTCCAAAATCTCACCTCGTTGATGTCACCCTTTATCTGGGGCACTAACAGGCCCAAGCTATCAATAGTTAACTTGACTCGCTTTAAAAAGGAAGGAGGCATGTCTCTACCTGATGTATATTTATATTATTTAGCTGGACAGTTGAGAAATATTAAATCTTGGTTGTCACAGGGAGGTGAATTATGCAGACAAGAGAAACATCTAGCTGAATACCTGAGCATCTCCAACTTGTGGCCGGTACTGGAGCAACCTAGTTTATTCGCACGTAAGCTACTACCAATTCATCGGGTGGCCATTCAGGTTTGGAAAGCTAGTAAAGGCATGCATAGCATAGAAACGGATCTGCAGGAGACCCTGATCTGGGATAACCCTATGTTCCCTGATTTACTGGCAATGCAAGAAAAGGCATTCTGGAAGGAACATGGGGTTGTCACATTGGGCGATCTCTACAGTAATAATAATTTCAATGACTATGAGTCCATGAGTCAGAGACACGGGCTGCCTAGACATGCTTTCTATAGATTTCTACAATTGAGGCACGCCATGCAAACTCATTATAGGGATACCCCAATCTCACTGTCCAATTTCCCAATGATTGGAGTTATCCGCTCACAAGGACCGCGTGGCTTCATTTCAGCATTATATACCCACCTACTGGATGTAAGGCTGAAGGGCACCCCAATTCAAGCACTAAGTAAATGGAAGGCTAAAATTCCAGATTTAAGTAATGAAGATGAGGTAGATATTCTAGAATCCCCCACATTAGTGTCACCCGCCGTGAATAACAAGTTTATTCAAGTCTGCATAATTCACCAGAGCTATTTGACCCCACTGAGGTTAAATAGAATGGGCAGACTTACCCATTCTGAGTGTCATAGGTGCACGTCAGTGGATGCTGACTTTTGGCACCTTATATGGGAATGTCCTTATGTGCATACGTTTTGGGAAGGGGTAGTTAAACTACTCACTGATTTATTGGGATTGGCAGTACCATTGCACCCGAAGATCTGCTTTTGGGATAATGGATGAGAATATGTACTCACATCATACCAGGATATTCCTTAGGGAAGTATTATTCTTGGCGCGGAAGGCGATCGCCATGAGGTGGATGGGAGATAGGCCACCCACTTTGACACAATGGAAGCAACTAGTCAATGCCATTATACCATACGAAAATGTAGTATTTAAGAACAGAGGATGTACAACTAAATTTCAAAAGGTGTGGGGGACTTGGTGCACCTCCCCGAGTACTGCTTACTCTGCACATAGATTGTCTGAGGCCTTGAGAGAAGAACAAGGGGAATAGCGGTGATTTTGGGATGTGAAAGGGGAATAGAATATAATAGAATGTTCTGAAATGAATAAGCTGGGATAGATCTATAATGTCTATGTGACTCTAATTGTTCTGGGGAAGAAGACCCTTCAGCTAGTAATAAAGAGGCAAAGTAACGATACAGCACAGAAGTTTATTGTCAATTGTTATTTTACTATTTTGTTTATTTTAATTAGCATTATAATGCACAAGTCATATGTACATCTCTACATGATAATAATATTGTACAATTAATGCTGGATTTTGTACTGAGATTGTCATTACTATTTGCTTGGTGTTTTCAATAAAACGAATAAAAAAATAAAATAAAAAATCTGTACCAAACACTTTACAAGAGCGGGTCACAATTTCCCTAGCTACAAGCATCCATCCTCGTCTTTCAAGGTAAACGTCTGCATATTCTGACAAATGGTGTAGACGCCAGCGGACATGATGGCCTTCATGCAATGTACGGTCTGCTAACTTCCTTTAATGCCTCCTACTATGTTTATACTTTGATTACTATTGATTTTGTTCTCTCATTTCCTGCAGAATTATATACATGGAAGCAGCCAAGCACAGTTTGTGGCAGAAACCCATATCGTTCTCTTGTTCAGTATCCTTTGTTTAACCATTGTATAGTATATTTTTTGACAGCCGTTCACAGGACTTCTTCTGATGCAGCACTTTTCTGAATGAGGATTTTACCACTATGAAAGCTGTTAACAACCTTGGGCATCGGGACACTGATTTGGAGACCTATAAAGTTGGTCTGTTTTAACTACTTGGATGCCACAGCATCTAAGGTGTTTGTAAGAGGGAAGATGCTGTGTCTGTCAGTTCATTAGACTACCAGGATTGCGGAGGAGGGCAATGTTTTACCATGTTGGCAGGAGGGGAAAGGAGATATATAAGAAAGTCTCCTTGGTCTGCCATAAGTATCTGCCTAATTGGCCATATGAGACGTCAGTACAGGCAATAATGCTTTGAAATACTATATATTTTAAGCCATTGAGAAAGCATTAAAAACAATAGCTGCTTCAAGTTTAATAAGGTTAATAATTAATCAAAAGAATATATTTTCGGTATCGCTGAATCATAGCAACCCATAGAAAATAAAGTTAACTTGCACAGTAAAGAAAGAAATGCAAAAAGCAATGGCAGAGCTGTTTTTTTTATTTTCTTTTATTTCTTGCACCAGACTACCTCCTCACACAAAAAAATATATAAAAATAAATCCATAAATAGGGATGAGCGTACTTGTGTTTTACACGTTCGGGTCCTCGTTTTATTACAATTCCGATATGGATTCCGCTACAACGGGCCATAACGGAATTCTATGATGGAATGCATAGCGGAATGCCTTTAAGAGGCATTCCGTCATAATAGAAGTCTGTGGGCTGCATAATGGATCCGTCTGGTTTCCGTTGTGCAGGAGAGGACTCCTGCATAGTGGACAGCAGACGGATCTGTTATGCAGCCCATAGATTTCCATTAAAATGGTGCCATTGAATAATACAAGTCAGAAAATAAAGTCCTCACACGGCTATATTGATCAAAAAATTAAAAGTTGCGGCTCTAGAAATGTGACCTTGAAAAAAAGAAAATTGTTAGGTCCCTAACATTCAAAATATGTGCTGCATTAAGCCTGGGTTCACACTTGAGCGTTTTACAGCGCGTTCAAACGCGCTGTAAAACGCTCAACACATGAAAACCAATGCTTCCCTATGGCCCTGGTTCTCACTTGAGCGTTTTGACGCGCGTTTGTGGCCATAGGACACTGCAGTCAATCACACAAACGCGCGTTTACTATTGCAAAAAACGCGCGTTAAACGCGCATATCAAATACGCTCAGGTCTGAACCCAGCCTTAGGGTTTAATTGGGTTGTCAGAAGTGAACGTTATTGGGAGCAAACTACAGTGAGGCTGATGAAATGACAATAGAAGCTACAGTACCAGCAAAGTGTATGAGATTACATAAATCTCATGTACACAATTCTGCAGATTTTTTTTCTGTGCAGAAATTGACCGCACTGCCGTGTGTATTTCAAAATAAATTAGCATGTGGATTTATGTTTGCAGTTTTAGCTGTGGATTTCACCCTTTTCAATGCAAGGGTGAGATCTGCGTCAAAATCAATCTTCGGGGCTATTCAAATGGCCAGTGAATGAAGTGATTATTTTCTATTTTTCATACCCAGAGAAATGGTGCCACTATTGGGGGACTTTTTATAGTAGAGGAACTCTATAGGGGGGCATTTTTTTATAGAGGGGGCACTATTGGAGGGCCTTTTCATGTGCATGTAGCTTAAGTCCACAAAGTATACATAAGGGGGGACATTTACTAAAGGTTTTACACTATTGTGTAAAAAAATAAATAAATAAAGTCTAAAGTCTAAATAAAGCTAATTATGGTGCACACCGTATTCAAGCAATAATTTGCAACATTTTGAGCTTCTGAGCAATTTTCCAAGGTGCCACAAAAAAGGGGCTGGCTTTGCGCCACCCGCTGGATTTACTATAATTTTGCCAGAAAGTGGTGAGAGTTACAGGCTGGCATAGACTTGGCACTGGCCGAGCTGCTTTTGTCTGCTCTGCGTCTCCCTCCCACTGCATTCTTTAGGAAATATTAACCCCCTTTTCCCTTATGCCCATGACAGCACCCTTGAGAGAGCCTGCCTCTATCCAGGACAGGAAACAGGAACTTCCGTGGATAGCTTCTTAAGGAGGGACCCGGCCTCTATCCACCAGTTCCTGTTTCCTGTCCTATAGATAGGACGCTTCTCTGGAGAGCTTTAAATGGCTGCAGGGCCCCGCCGGTGTTTTTGAATTTAACCATAGGGTTTACCTGGTGCGGCGTAAGTCTCCTCTTGGAGCCGCCCCAAGTCTGGACGAACACCCTTCCAGTTCCTGGCTGTCACCATATCATCATCTGCTAGCTGTCATGCCGGATCCTCCTGGTGGTGTTCGGGAGGTCCGGGGCCTGTTCTCCCTGGCATGCAGCATCCCCGGTAGGATTACAGAGGGGGAGGCAGTGCAGAGCCTTTTGGACGCGTGCGCGACTTCCGGTGTTTGGAACGCACGGCGTCCCGGAAGTCAGCGCTGCAGGCCCCAGAGTGGATGGTGGTGAGGACCGAACCGGGAGTATTTAACTCTGCTCAGTGCACAGGTGGAAGGGTGCCAGCCAGCCAGAGGACGTCTGCAGACCACATATATGGAAAACCCTCCATCCCTGAACCTTACCATGGAAGAAGAGGGTGGTCAGCGCACTGAAAACCAGGACAACCATGATTCCAGATCGGTACTCCTGGTGGGGTAAGGGGGTTAATCCCCAACCTTTTTTATATTTTATACTAAGAGGGTCTTTTTTTTTTTTTTTTCTGTTATTTGTCCCCAGAATATAAAAAAAGAGCCCCAGGAAGGCTATCGCTAAGACACGTGGGAAAGAGTGTAACTTGTAGGCAAAAGTTAACCCCTTCCTGGCCTAAGCTGCTCTGCCAGCGTTGCATTGATAAGATGCTAGAGGAAGAATCTCCATCCACAACATCAAAAGCATGGTGAAATCCGAGATAGCGGATTCTTTAAAAGAGTTTACGAAACTCCTTCCATCTACCCCCCCCCCCCCCCCCCATAGATTAGAATACAACAGTCACAGAATGCACACAGATTTGCGTTCAAATTTAGTGATCCTATGTGATGGAAAATACCCTATAGTAACGTACCCACTCAGTGTACATAAGCATACACGAACAAAGGATAAACTGAGACTAGATGGGTATAGTAGAAAAATATACATATACTTTATTAGACAATACATAAAAAGTTAATTTATATGTGATGTATCACATCAGATAAAAAGGTGGACTACACCTGAGGGGACATAACATACATGCACATAGGACCTATTTCACATGTAAAAAATTGTCACAAGTATCCACAATTTTACTGGTATACACATGTATCTCCGGAAAAAAAGGCTGCCAGTGCATCAAAGACCCCCCCAGACAGACCGAGTCGCTCCTCAGACTCGGACTCTTCTGAGTATGAAGCAGAACAGGGGGAGATCCGAGATTCTTCGGATTCATCATCTGAAGAGGAGTCAGCGGGTAAACCGCTATTCTCGCATGAGGACACAGACTCCTTACTTAAAGCCATTAGGGCTACAATGAAGGTGGACGAGACCAAAGAGCAGAGGACAGTTCAGCAGATCATGTTCGGTGACTTGGGTCACAAGAAATCTAGGGTTTTCCCAATAAAGGAGAATGTAAAGTTTCTAATACAAAAAGAATGGAAAAAAACAGATAAAAAAAATATATTTTTTTTCATCCCTAAAAATATTAAAAGAAAATATCAGTTTGGGGAATGCTCTAACTGGGAGACCACCAAAAATAGATGCGCCGGTAGCCAAGATGTGCAAAAGATCAGCGTTACCATTTGAGGACCTGGGGGGCCTAAAGGAAGGGCAGAATTGTTTCTTAAAAACGCCTGGGAAGCCTCCACCCAGGCATTTAAACCTAACATTGCCGCTACTTCCACAGCAAGTTCCCTTAAAATATGGTTATAGGACCTGGAAATGCATATAGAAGACAAAACCCCAAGGGAACAGCGGCTAGAGGTTTTCCCCACAATCCTAAAGGCCATGAACTTTATCTCCGATGCATCCGCAGATGCCTTAAAATTAAGCGCTAGATCTGCGGCTTTAGCTAACTCCGCCAGAAGAGCGGTTTGGTTAAAAGGATGGTCATTTTTCGTAAAAACAAAAATAATAATTTCAGAAATAAAAGACAGATACTGGAGGGATAACGGAAATAGGAAAGAAAAAGGTCTCCTTTTCCGCTCCCAGTCCAGTAACCGTTCCAAGTCTACACAACAATGACTGTGCCAGTCCGGTGGGGGGGAAGGTTGTCTCCCTTCCTTCAGGCTTGGGAATCTATTTCCGCAAGCCCTTGGATTCTAGGGATAATAAGAGACGGATTCCGTCTAGAATTTGCCTCTTCCCCACCGGAAAGGATAAAAATTACGAAACTCGACGGGAACTCTATAAGAAACCAGGCCTTAAAACAAGAAGTGTTTTCCCTATTGGCGAAAAAAGTCCTAATCGAGGTTCCAGAATCAGAAAGGGGGAAGGGGTTCTATTCCTCCCTTTTTATGGTTCCTAAACCAGATGGAACCCTCAGGATGATGATAAACCTAAGACAGCTAGACCAGTTCCTCACGTACAAGAAGTTCTGAATGGAATAGATACAATCCACAATAAAACAGCTTTTTCACAAATGTGTGATGTCAACTCTCGACATAAAGGATGCATATTATCACATCCCGATCCACTCAGACTCCCAGAGGTTCCTGAGGGTAGCGATTCTCATGGACGGAGAGATCCACCATTTTCAATACAGAGCGCTTCCTTTTGGGGTATCCCAGGCACCCAGGCTGTTCACCCAGCTAATGGCGGAGGTGATGGCTCATATAAGAGAGAAGGATATCCTAGCGATACCCTACCTAGACGACATATTGGTCGTGGCAGAATCAGAAAGCATCCTGTCCTCCCACCTCTCAGAAGTAATCATAATATTAGGGAAGCTAGGATGGTGGATAAATTGGGAGAAATCAAACTTAACTCCATCAAAAAGCTGTGTGTTCCTAGGCCTAATTCTAGACTCTATAAACCAACGCTGCCTGCTTCCCCAGAGCAAAGTCTCCAAAATTCTGGAAGGTATACAATCTTTAATTACATCAAGACACAGAACAATCAGACAAGGGATGGCAGTGTTGGGCAGGATGACGTCCACAATCCCGGCAGTCAAATGGGCATTACTACATTCTCGGAAACTCCAATGGCAAATTCTGAAAGAATGGCATGGGTCCCTATTCCCCCTTGGAGGCCCAACTGCATCTTCCATGCCACGTGATCCAGTCCCTGCAGTGGTGGTTAGATCCATCAAACCGATCTCAAGGTCTCCTCTGGGATATGCAGGAGCAGAGCTCAATTACAACAGATGCCAGTCCCATGGGTTGGGGCTCTTACTGCCAGGGAGAATGGTCTCCTCAAGAGAAAAGAGACTCAAAACGCAAGATAGTTAAGAGCGGTACTGTGGGCTCTGGTAGCGTTAAAAGGAAAAGTGGTAAAAAAAATTCTGACAACACCACAGTAGTGTCCTATTTAAACAGGCAAGGCGGGACAAGGTCTGAAGTCCTCATGTCACTTACAGAAGAGATCTTCTCTATAATCATCCCTTCAGTCAGCTTCATAAAAGCGGTGCACTTAAGAGGTGCAGAAAACCGATTTTCTAAGCCGAAATCTCCTACATCAAGAAGAATGGTGTCTGAATCGGACAGTATTCAATCAGATAATACGTCTCTGGGGCAAACCCTTGATAGACATGTTTGCGAACAAAGAAAATCGGAAATGTCATCTATTCTTTTTCTCTAAATCCGGAGGATTCGCCAACCGGCATAGACGCCTACTCCCAAACCTGGCCAGACAACCTTCTATATGCCTTCCCACCAATACGGCTTATTCCAAGGGTCCTACAGAAACTGAGGCGTCGCAGGACGAGACTAATCCTGATCGCCCCCTTCTGGCCCAGAAGGTCATGGTTCACCTGGCTACGCAAACTTTCAATAATGGAACCATGGATTCTGCCAGAAACGCAGGACTTGCTGCATCAGGGGCCAGTTTACGATCTGGAAATAAGCAACCTACACCTTGCTGCCTGGTATCTGAGAGGGCCATACTAGAAAAGAAGTGCCTGTCCGGAGATGTGATCAATACTCTCCTGTCGTGTAGAAAGGACACTACTTCGTCCATTTACTTAAAGGGATTCTGTCACCAGGTTTTGGGCTATAGAGCTGCGGACATGCACGGCTAGATCGCCGCTAGCATGTCTGCAATATATCTGTCCTTATAGGGCTGTGTGCTTTTAATTTCTTTAAAAAGCGATTTTATAGATATGTAAATTTGTCTTGAATATGTCCGAAGGGCTGTACTAACCTTCCTGAATCCCAGCCACGCCCACCTGTGAAGGAGCCCAGCACCGCCTATGTCCTCCGAATCTCCTTTTTTCATCAACTATAGATTGCCGTAATCTCGCGATGCGCAGTGCCGGTATAGTGTTCTTTCCCTGTGCTGGCATCAGCCTCAGGGAAAGAACTGCGCATGCGCGAGCTTGCGCACCGAGAGATTACGGTAATCTATAGTTGATGAAAGGAGGAGATTCGGAGGACATAAACGGTGCTGGGCTCCTTCACAGGTGGGCGTGGCTGGGCTCCAGGAAGGTTAGTACAGCCCCTTGGACACATTCAAGACTAATTTACATATCTATAAAATCCTTTTTTAAAGAAATTAAAAGCACACCGCCCTATAGGACAGGTATATTGCGGACATGCTAGCGGCGATCTAGCCGTACATGTCCGCAGCTCTATAGCCCTTTAAGAGTATGGAAGAACTTCTTAAAATTCTCTGGTGTCCCAATAGACCCTTTGGACCCCCCTCTTATGCCTGTGGTTCTCGATTTTATGCAAAGCGGTCTAGACAAAAAACTGAGAATCAGTACTCTAAAAGTTCACGTTTCAGCCCTCAGTGCGTATTTTGACTCCCCCTTAGCCAATCATACTTGGATAAGATTTTTTAAAGCAGTCAATCGTACTAGACAAATACCCAGAACATCCGCTCCTCCATGGGACCTCAACCTAATTTTGTCCAGTATGATGGAGCCACCGTTTGAACCTCTGCTAGACCTACCAGGAAAGATATATTATCCTTCAAAACTGCTTTTCTGGTGGCTATCACCTCGGCCAGACGAGTAAGCGAAATATCTGCCCTTTCTACTTTACCTCCTTACACTAAAATCTTGGATGACAGAGTAATTCTCAAACCAGACCCCTCTTTTCTTCCCAAAGTCTTCTTTTTTCATAGATCACAAGACCTAGTCCTACCCTCCTTATGTCAAAAGCCGAATAATGAGAAAGAAATGAAATTGCACTGTTTAGATGTCAGGAGATGCCTTCTAAGATATTTGGAGCTGACTGGACCCTGGAGAAAGTCTTCTAGACTCTTTGTGCAGTTTGCTAGGAAGAATAAAGGCGATAAGGTTAGTTCCAGAACTCTTTCTAGATGGATTGTGGCAGCTATTTCCTTGGCCTACTCCTCAGTAGGGCAGCCCTGCCCTTTAGGGTTTGGGAGGAAAAACCAAAATAAAGGAAAAAAGAAACCTGTATACGGCGCCAAATCCCTCAGAGGTAGTCAGCTGCTTATTTTAGAATGGTCAAATATATTAATCCAAAAGGTTGTTAATGTATTGAGGCGATAGATCCAGTGCATTTCTTTCTGGCAGAGTTGTTAAGAGGTGGTTATGTGTTCTATAGGTGAAACTTTGAGTGTTGATGGGTCCTTGTTATGTTTCTCTGAGTAGTGGCGGGATACGCTATGGGTTAGGACGCCTCGTCTGATGTTTGAGCGATGCTCGTTCATTCTTTCTCTGACTGTTTGTGTGGTTCTGCCGACATATTTTAATTTGCAAGGACAGGTTAGTAGATATATCACATG